>NC_079453.1:44330976-44425976 GCF_903798145.1 Danio aesculapii
ATGGCGCGTCTGGTGTGAACAGCATAATAACTGATTTATTTTATCTTTGCAATGATGACAACATAATATTTTTGATATTTTTCAAGATACTAGTATTCTGCTTAAAGTGACATTTAAAGACTTAACTAGGTAAATTAGGCAAGTTAGGGTAATTAGGAAAATCACTGTATGATGATGGTTTGTTTGGTAGACAATATAAAAAATATTGCTGAAGGGGGCTAATAATTTTGACCTTAAAATGGTTTTAAAAAAATAAAAACTGGTTTTATTCTAGCCGAAATAAAAAAGTTGAGACTTTCTCCAGAAGAAAAAGTATTATAGGAAATACTGTGAAAAAATCGTTGCTCTGTTAAACATTGTATGGCAAATATGTACAAAAAACAAAAACTCACAGGAGGGCTAATAATGTTGACTTCACCTGTAACTCAATATTGTAGGGCCAAATGTAAATGACCCCTGCAGTCCTAGAGATGCTTCCAAGTGATTATTTAGCATCTGCTTACATTTATATGACAATTTTAAGTCAGAGTTTGAGTCAGAGTCTCTTAAATGTGATTGTGCCCTGTGTTAATGTGAAAGTTTAACTGTGGATTAGAAACGTATCGAATGGCTCAGGGAAATGAAGCAGCGTATTGATCATTAAATTGAAACGCAATTAAGCACAGAGTGTGATGTCTCGATCGCTTTATTAACTCTGAGCCCTGAGAGGGGGTTCTCTCTATTTTGGTACAAGTGTTGTGAAGAAGCTTTTCCATTCAGATTTTATGATCAACACTGCAAATCACTACAGTTCAGTTTATCACTGATTTTGAACATGCCTTTTAAATGTGCTGTATGTAGGCTTTTATTCTTCTAAAGCATCCAATCTGGCAACCTACATCTGTGTCGTTGGAGGAGGGGCTGGGTGAAATATATCCTTTTTAATATTTGGAATTTGGACTGCAAGTACTAGGTGGTTGAATCCTGCATACTGCACCATTAAATGAAATGCTGATCAATAAAAATGTAACATTCTTGAAAATGTAATATTCTCGAAAATAAAATACATTACATTACAGTTTATATTATTTATAAAATAGAATCAGTGAGATTGGAATGAGAGCAGTTACCGACCTCTAGAAATTGTTTGACCATGCAGCGTGTGTCAACTCACTGCTGGAGGAGAGGGAGAGCGAACGAGCAAAGCGAAAGCTAGATCGTATCATTGTAAATATTTCAATATTTTTGACATCAACTGCAACAAAGAGTTTTGCACACTTGTTTGGATTTTGTATGAACAAACTTCACTGGAACTGCTTGGGATTTGTCCATTTCTGTGTGTCCATGACAGATAGTGAACTTGACAGTTGCTGTTTCTGTGAGAAAATGCTGTAATGTTAAAGTACTGCTGGCCCAATTGCATATCTAGATTATCCTACTCAGTGCCGCTTCACTGTTTGCGCTCTTTAAGACTTTCTATTTTATGCATTACGACTCTATTAAACAGAAATCAGCACTTTATGCCGAATTAAATTCTCTTTCATGTAATGCTGCTTGAATTGATTAAAATTGTTAAAATGGCAAGACTCAAAATTGTAAATGAGCCTGGTTTACTAAACATGTTTTTAAAACCACGGTCACATCGTATGCTGCATTCTCAGTTATAAATTGCATCACAAAAAAAGTTTATTACCTGATGTGGGGCTAGGGTGGTCCAAGCTCCTGATTGGGTGGGCCTGCCCCCCTCCATGTAGCTGGACCTGGATGCCATATAGGAACCATACTGAGAATCACACTTTTATGTTGCTCAGTTTAATCAGGTAATCTGGCTCCAAATGTTTTGTGTTGTTCTACATAAGTTTAGCTTAAAAATTTTAGTCAGACTCACTGATGGAAGTATATTATAACTACATTTGACTCAACTAAAAAAATTTAGGCAGCAAAATTATTTTTAACAGTGCAGTTTCTAAAAAAATAATTTAGTAAACAGTTCAAGGAATACATTTTTTCATATAGTGAAGAACTTTTTATACAAAGAGCATTTCAATATCCAAATAACATTTCATTTTATAAAGAACCTTTCAAAATTTTCAATACCTTTCAATAAAGGAAATTCAGTATTTGTCAAAGGATCTTCAACAAACTTTTATTTTTAAGAGTATACAGCTTTACTTTGTATTTTTGTATAATGTTTCCTTTTTTCTGAGCCAAAAAAAGATTTTTTTTATATTTATCAGTCGTGAAGCTAAACTCAAACCGAAAGGGTTTTGAATCAGTTTTTAAGTTCAGTGAATCTTTCACTGGTGCCTCAATCATCATTTGAATCAGCGAATTGTTAATTGTAGATTTAGATTATTTAAATCAGTGGGTTCAATATTTGATACCTTAATGTTATATATTAGTACATTAGTGTATTAGTATATTATATATTAGTATAAAATTCAACAGGGATTTTTTGTACTTTTTAAGTACTAATATACAGTTGAAGTCAGAATTATTAGTCCCCTTAGAATTTTTTTATTTATTTTGTAAATATTTCCCAAATGATGTTTAACAGAGCAAGGAAATTTTCACAGTATGTCTGATAATATTTTTTCCTCTGAAGAAAGTCTTATTTGTTTTATTTCGGGTAGAATAAAAGCAGTTAAAAAATTTTTAGAAACCATTTTTGGCCAAATATTATTAGCCCCTTTAAGCTATATATTTTTTCGATAGTCTACAGAACAAACCATCGTTACACAATAACTTGCCTAATTACTCTAACCTGCCTAGTTAACCTAATTAACCTAGTTAAGCCTTTAAATGTCACTTTAAGCTGTATAGAAGTGTCTTGAAAAATATCTAGTCAAATATTATTTACTGTCATCATGTCAAGATAAAAGAAAACAGTTATTAGAAATGAGTTATTAAAACTATCATGATTAGAAATGTGTTGAAAAAAAATCTTCTCTCAGTTAAACAGAAATTGGGGAAAAAAATAAACAGGGGGGCTAATAATTCTGACTTCAACTGTATAGCTTTAAATAGTCAAAATTGACATTTAGGTACAAATGTGTACTTTCAAAAGGGTCTTCAAAAGATGTACATATTGTGCCTTTAAGTACAGTAGTGAAGTAAAAATACTTGGTTACTGTTCACAATTACTATCCAGCTTGAACTTTATAAAATGGGGTGTGAGGCACAGTGTATAATTTTTGTCACTAGAGGGTGCATATTCACTACAAACAAAAGCATATTTTGATGACACAGTGTCATCAGGTGAGTTTTTAATTCTGAATTTTGAATATTTTAATGAAAAAATTGCATATATTGTGCTATTAAGTACAGCAGTGGAGTAAAAACACTGAGTTATTGTTCACCAATACGTTCCAGTTCACTTGTTAGCTTCATAAAATGGAATATTTCATTTAAAAGTGCTTGTGGAAAAGACAAGAGCTCACAAGAGATGCATTTGTGTACCTTTTGAAAGGGTATCGCAAAGGTATATTGTATACCTTTTTTTCTGAGAGTGTAGATTCTTTAAAAATGCATGTTAAAGGTACAGTATGTAATTTTCTCCACTAGAGAGTGCATATTCACAACAAACACAGGTGAATTTTGATGACACAGTGTCATCAGGCTTGTTTTTAATTCAGAATTTTGGATATTTTAATGAGAAAATCTTACATATTGTGCCTTTAAGTACAGCAGTGATTTAAAAAAACATGGTTACTTTCCAGCATTACTTTCCAGTTCACTCATAAGCTTCATAAAATGGGGTAATTCATTCAATAGTGCTTGTGTGAGAGACAAGAGCTCACAAAAGATGTTAAAATCCGGCAGAGATGGTAATGCATCTCGACTGATCCAAATGCGCATGTTAACACTAGGTGTAAAGAGCGTGAGACAGAAAGGACACCTGCTGAAACACATTCCTCTGCTGTGACACTAAGCCATTGCTAAGACACAGAGTTCAGCACAAACAGCTGCTCGCCTGTAAAATGTTTATGCACGGCACGGGATCCTTTTTCTCTCGCCCCTATGTTCGCCCAGATTAAGACGTCTTGTCAGAGGGTAAATGTACAAGTGATCAGAGCGTTTGGCGTGATGTTTGTTGAGTTTGGGGTTGGAGGTGAATGTTGGTAATGTATACAGCCGGATGGTTGGGATGCAGATAGAGGTTTCGCAGGCCGATGCCGACCTTTGCCTGCTTCTGTTTTCTATAGCACCACGTATAGAAAATCACATGCTGTTTTCAACAATCGGATTCTTGCAAAGGTTTAAACAGGAGCTGTTAAACTAGAGCTGAACGCCAGTGATCACCGTGGTAAACTTCTTCAGAGTCAAATACTGAGGAATTAGGCAATAATTGAGTGCTCGTTTTGTTAGACAGCTTTCTTTTTGTGTGAATGACATTCCAGCTTCTGTTTCGTTTGTTTTATGTAGATTTGTTGGAAACTTGCTCACCTCAAGGGATAAAAATAAAGCTAATTTCAACATTTTCATCAAACAAAAGATGACTATTTTCTCACAGTTCCATGATTTCAAAGCCAGAATTATGAGAAAACATTCAAACCTATATGTCTGCATATGACATTTTTAAATATAAGATTGTTAATGTTATAGTTTTCATAATTAACATTTTTTTAACCTTTTGTTACTTTGGTTTAAAACGATCAATTACAATTTTATTCATTCATTTATTCATGTTCTTTTCGTCTTAGTCCCTTTATTAATCCAGGTTCGCCACAGCGGAATGAACCGCCAACTTATCCAGCACATGTTTTATGCAGCGGATGCCCTTCCAGCCACAACCCATCTCTGGGAAACAATTACAATTTTATATTTAGCATTTTAAACTTTCTCAAAATCGCTAATTAAATTTTTAATGTCTCACTGGTTAGCAGGGAAAAGGCATCCACTGCATAAAACATTTGCTAGAGTAATTGGCAGTTCATACCACTGTGGCGACCCCTAATAAACAGGGAATAAGCCCAAGGAACGTGAGTGAGCTCTGAATTTGTTTTGTGAGTTTATCATTCACAAATTTGAATTATTTATATATATATATATATATATATATATATATATATATATATATAATATTATGAATATAATGAATTATATATATAATATAATGAATTTCACTATATATATATTGAAATTCAAGCTTAAAATTTACAATTTAAAGATTAAACTTACAATTACAAAGTGGAACAGCCAAAAATTCCCAAAGACAGGTGTGCCAAGCTTGTGGCATCATATTCAAAAAGACTTGAGGCTGTAATCGCTGCCAAAGGTGCATCAACAAAATATTGAGCAACGGCTGTGAATACTGATGTACACTGAAAAAAATTATTCAAAGATGATTCCTTGGATTTACTAAATTTTTTTACGTTAAGTGGTTGTAAACAATTTATTTGTGCTGAATTTAAACAAACAAATTAAGTTGAACAGTGCTCAATTTAATTTGTTTGTTTAAATTCAACACAAATAAATAGTTTGCAACAGTTTTGCATGCAACACTTTTTTCAGTGACATGTGATTTTTCAGGTTTTTTATTTGTATTAAATTTGCAACAATTTCAAAAATTCTTTTTTCACATTGTCATTATGGGGGATTGTGTGGAGAATTTTGAGGAAATGAATTTAATCCATTTTGGAATAAGGCTTTAGCATTAAATAAATGTGGAAAAAGTGAAGCGCTATGAATACTTTCCGGATGCACTGTAGTTATATATAGTTATATATATAGTTATATGTAGTTATATAAACACTACAAACTGAACTACACTGTTCCTATTTACTGTGACCTTTTATGTGAAGCTGCTTTCACACAATCTACATTGTATAAGCGCTATACAAATAAAGGTGAATTGACTTGAAAAAAAAATATATATAGTTATATATATATAGTTTTAAAAAATAGATGTAAAAGCACAACATTTGAGATTGAGTGGAGTTACAGGGAAAAAGTTGCAATTATATTTTTTATGTTTTTATCAAACGGCAGAAATGTAGGGAACCGCATTCCTACATTACATAACAATGACACAGTGATTGTGTTCTATCAAATCATGAGCGACGCCAAACAAGAAGCAAAATATCTAAGTGAGAGAAACAGGCAAAAGTGACCAGGCCTGCATTTTTAATCTCCTTTAGGATTCAGTAGGTTTTGCAGTTTTTACCTATTCTTTAACTTTAAGTAGTCAGCCAGAAATAACAGAACCACTTCTCAAAGTGCTGTACGCTTGAGTTTGAGGGAAATAAATATATAATCAAAATCGCGCTCCCTCGGCACAAACACAGTGGACTTGCGTGTGTAAGAAATGCTTTTGTGCTCGTAGTGCTGTTCAATAATGCATTTTTGAAGCTTTTAAAGAAAATTACGCAGCAAATTCATCGGAAAGTCATTGATTTTTGGTGGCCTTGACCTTGTCCAGTGACCGGAGGAGCCGCCGAGGTATTTTTTGGGATACGCAGCATTAAGGATGGCAGATTTGCGCAATGCATTTGTATTAAAAAGTGCCTCAGCTTGAATAGTTTGTTTGGTCCACCTCAGGATGACGAGGCAGTGATTTAATACACATGCTTTAGAAGGCTTTTAAATGTAATGATTGCAGACACTTTTCCAGTAAGCAGGGCGCTTATGATAAAGTGTGTGTTGAGTGATACCTTGAAGAGGGTTTCCTGTTTTGAGTGGAGCCCATAATGTGAGATTTTGAAGGTTTTAGATAGTATTTTAGGACATTTTTAGCTTCTTTTTGCATAGTTTTTCATTCTTTTTATTTTGCTTTTGATGTATTTGATTTATTTGGTTTTGTTGTACGTATTTAGGTTTTGGGGATTCTTCTGTTTTGTTTTGGTTTTCAATATTTTATTCGAGATTTTGTTATTTATTTAATGCTTCTGTTTTCATTTAATAGGTTTGTTTTGTTATTATTTATTTACTTTTTATATTATAGTTTAGTTGACTTATATTATAGTTTTTTTTTCATTTTGTCCCTTATTCTGTAGTATTTAATTGTTTTTATTTAGATTTTTTTGTTTATTGGTCTAATTCATTTTATAATTTTATTATTTGATTATTTTAAATATATTAGATATTAGTCATTGGCTTTAATTTTATTTCTCTTAATTTTGTTTTGATTCTTTTCGGTTAGTTAGTTAGTTTAATTGTTTATTTTTTTATTTATTGGTTTATTGGGTTCTTCAGGTATTTACACTTGACAATCTATATATTATGTTTGGATACTTTTTTTAAATTAGTTTTTTAAATTATTTTATTATTATTTGATTGTTTAAAACATATTAGATATTTATCATTGGCTTAGATGTTCTCTTAATTTAGTTTTGACTCTTTTTCAGTTTATTTATTTATTTATTGCGTTCTTAATTTTTTATTTATACATTAAAATATATAATCATTGCATGCTTTTAAAACATATTTGTTTAATTTTTTAGCATTTTTTTTATATTTTTATTTGATTTTTTTCTGTTAATTTAGTTTAGACTCTTTTCAGTGTGTTTGTTTATTTATTTAACAGGTTCATAATATTTTTTTTATACATTGCAATATATATAATGTTTGTATATTTTTTAAATTAGTTTTTTAATTGCTTTGCCTCATATCTTTCATTATTATTTGAGAGTTTTAAATATGTTAGATGTCAATCATCAGCTTAGAATGTTTCTGTTAATTTTGTTTTGACTCTTCAGTTTGTTTCTTTATTTAATTATTGCATTCTTAATGTTTTATTTATAC
This sequence comes from Danio aesculapii, assembly GCF_903798145.1. Lineage (NCBI taxonomy): Eukaryota > Metazoa > Chordata > Actinopteri > Cypriniformes > Danionidae > Danio > Danio aesculapii. Next base: position 44,338,699 of record NC_079453.1, read on the forward strand.
ATTACATTTATTTATTTTTAATTTATTTATTTGTATTTATATTTATTATTTGATTGTTTTAAATATATTAGATATTAGTTATTGGCTTAATTTTTCTGTTATTTTTTATTTTACTTTTCAAGTCTTCTATCTACCTATCTGTCTGTCTGCCTGCCTATCTATCTATCTATCTATCTATCTATCTATCTATCTATCTATCTATCTATCTATCTATCTATCTATCTATCTATCTATCTATCTATCTATCTATCTATCTATCTATCTATCTATCTATCTATCTATCTATCTATCTATCTATCTATCTATCTATCTATCTATTTATCTATCTATCTATCTATCTGTCTGTCTGTCTATTTAAAGTGTTCTTATTTTTTATTTACAGCTCACAATATATATTATGTTTATATTCATTTATTCAGGCAATTTTTCTTTCGGCTTAGTCCCTTTATTCATCAGGGGTCACAACAGCAGAATGAACCGCCAACTTATCCAGCATATGTTTTACACAGCAGATGCCCTTTCAGCTGCAACCCAGTACTGGGAAACACCCATACACTACGGGCAATTTAGTTTATTCAATTCCCCTATAGCGCATGTCTGGACTGTGGGGGAAACCGGAGCACCCGGAGGAAACCCACACCAACACAGGGAGAACATGCAAGCTCCACACACAGAGATGCCAACTGTCCCAGCTGGGACTCTAACCAGTGACCTTCTTGCTGTGAGGCGACATTGCTAACCACTGAGCCATTGTGTCGCTCCAACAGTAGAAAATTTTCCAGCTTTTCCAGTTTAAATTCCCTAATAAGGGATAAAAGAGGAAACACAAATTTGTTCATGAATTTGTTCATTCCGCTGTGGAGACCCCTGAATAATAAAGGGACTAAGTCAAAAAGAAAATGAATGAATGAATGTTTACATGTTTTGCAAATGTCAAACCAATGTCCAGATTCCAGCAGACAAATGTCCACCATCTCTCAAAACAACAGCCAGGCCTTATATGAGAGCAAGCGCTTAAATCCTCATCATTTATAGATGAAGCACTGAGATAGATGCATGCATTTCTTTCACACCAGTCAGGAGATCAGCCAAAGATGGATTTGGTCTAGACTGGAAGTCAGGCTGTTTCGCTGAATGCTGTGGTGTTTTGTGTATTATAAACCATTCAGCGATCCATCACTGTCTTGAATATACAATTGAAGTCAAAATTATTCGCCCTCCTGTGAATTTTTTTGTCTTTTTTCAATATTTCCCAAATGGTTTTTAACAGAGCAAGGAATTTTTCACAGTATTTCCTGTAACATTTTTTCTTCTGGAAAAAGTCTTATTTGTTTTATTTAGGCTAGAATAAAAGCAGTTTTTCATTTTTTAAAAGCCATTTTAAAGGGCCCCTAGTTTAGCCCTTTTTTAAATATTTAATATTAATATTATGGTTCTTCTGAGTGTGCCAGTTTAGGTTCAGTTCAAAACACAATTCAGAGTTTTTATTATAATGTGTTAAAAAAGTGCTAATTTGGGGGCGTGTACACAGCTCGCTGTTTTAGGGGTGTGTTGCTTCACATGAAAATTAGTTTCGACTTCCCGCCCAACTTAACAAAGGGGCGGGGCCAAGAGTTTGTGTTTGGCAACAGACAGGCAGATAGAGAGAAGCAACGTAAGTGAGAGGATCAGCATTCAGCCGTACACGTACGACTCGGACACAGGCTCATTTGTGTCTTTGTATAGTTTTACAGCCAACTGTGTGCTAGTTTAAAGTTCAGAGCTTGTACACCAAGACTATTAACCATGCACACAGAATTAACTTTGACTGAGGCACCGGATGCTCCACTCGGAGCCATGACACGGCACATTCGCATGTTATTTAAAATGAAGCTATTCAGATGGCACTCTGTGGCGCGGCAGAAATATGAACAGTGTCCTGAGTTGTGGCTGGACGCCACGGACAGCCGCTGACTTGAGGCACCGTTGTGTGTACCTGATAGAAACCTATGTTTAGAATTGTAAAGTGCATGGCGAAGCGCGTCACCAAGCGGCGCTTCTGGTGTGGGACCTGCAGGCAAGTTCGTTATTTTATTTCCAATGGAGGGACGCGCACGTGAGGCAACGCGCTCGCACTTTCCAGCTGTACCTAGTTAAGATCACAGGGAGCTTCTGTGACTGCGAGAAATGCAAACGGCTGAAGTTTAAGGTAGACGCAATGAAAAGTACACGTTTGCAAACCCACCTAAAGTTACAAACAATAATTCTGATTAGAGCGATCATGTGGTGAATGTTGATCTTTTGTTGAGCCCAATGAGTCTTACATCTAAAAATAGAGCAAGGGTGTCCCTTTGGTGACATCGCTTTGACTCACGCTGAAAATGGCAGACATGAAACAACAAACTGAGGATATGGTAATGCGCCATGAGTAATGGGTGTGTTTATATCAGCCCAATATGACAGTTTATACACTATACCTACACATATGTCTGTCCAAACAGCTTGAAAAGTAGATTTTTTACCATAGGTGCCCCCTTAAGGTCAAAATTATTAGCCCTCTCAAACAATATTTTTTTTGATTATCTACAGAAGAATCAGAATCAGAAAGAGCTTTATTGCCAGGTATGTTCACACATACGAGGAATTTGTTTTCGTGACAGAGCTTCTACAGTGCAACAGGATTACAGAGACAGAACAAAAAACAGATAATAAATCCATTTAAATAAAGAAAATAGATTTATTATCTGTTTTTTGTTCTGTCTCTGTAATCCTGTTGCACTGTAGAAGCTCTGTCACCAAAACAAATTCCTCGTATGTGTGAACAGAACAAACCACTGTTATACAATGGTTTGCCTAATTACCCTAACTTGCCTAATTAACAGTGTGCGAATTACAGGGGGGTTTAGGGGGAATTAACCCCCTAATAATGCTTGATCCCCCTAAAGAACTTGTATGGGGGGGTCAGCCAAAATCAGTGGTTCTCAACCTTTTCATCACTGCAGACCAGTCAACGCTTGACAATTTTACCAGGGGGGCGGTTCATAGGTTATAGGTTGTTAGGCGATCATCAATCGCTTTCTCAAAGTATGACAAGCTGACAAAACATAGCTGTAACTCTGATATTTATGTTATTTATGGAAAAAAATACAAAGCACTGCAGTGTTCGGGTGTTCTGTGTTTGTTTGATAATTAGTCTACCGAAATGTGTAACTTCCATGCAAGCTGAACCTGATTAGTTAGTTCTTGTCACGTGACTTGCGAGTCACTCCGCTTGTGCGCACATCTCAATTGGAAATAACGCACTTGCGCAAACTCTAGAAAAGATGCGATATGTGAACGGCCCCTAAAAATCCACCGTCATTTACGATCTCCAGCAGTTCATCTTCTTGCACAAACATGGTGGATTCACCTGAATTGTTGACAAATGGGTTGCGGATCCATTCCTTGACAGTTCACGGGTCCTTCACTGGGCCTCCTCCCCTTAGCAAGGAAACTTTACAAGGCCTTCTGTTTCTTACTCATTTTGCTGCTTGTGGGTTAAATGAGGGCAGTGTTTCCCAACCCTGTTCCTAGAGGCACACCAACAGTACATATTTTTGGATGTCTCCCTTTTCTGACCCATTAACTTCAGGTGTTGGAGTCTCTTTTGATGTTATGATAAGTTGATTCAGGTGTGTTTGATTAGGGAGAGGTTGAAAATGTGTACTGTTGGTGTCCCTTCAGGAACAGGGTTGGGAAACACTGAATTAGGGCACTATTTCAAAATAAAAGATCGTTAAGACTCAAAAAATAAATAAAATGGAAATAATGATTTCTTGTCCGGCCCGGTGTTGTGCCAAGAAACACACACCTGCCGTAAAATGTACCCCCTCATAGACTTTCATTAGCATTCTCAGTCTACATCAACATCAAAGGCCATAATTGATTAAAACGTAAAATGATTATTATTTTGATGGATAAAACAAGTGAAACACATTTTAAAGCTCATTAGTGTCATAACTCTATTATTAAATATATTTATAATCAATTTCAGTTTATAGAAGCACATTTCAGAGGGGGTTCATTTTACAACAGGGGTGCGTTTCTCGGCACAACACCGATACCAATTGATCTACGGACCGGTACTGGTCCGCGGCCCGGTGGTTGAAATGGTTTGCTCTGATCTGCATCTTAAATACTAATATTACAAATTAAACAATAGATAATATAACTGATGTTTTATAAACAAATTTCGGGAGGAGCACGCGCAGAAGTTTCAGTATCAAATACGTCATAGACAATTATTCTATTATCCAATCAGTTCTTGACCAAACCCCTATATATACCAAAGCTGTCTTACCTGCAGCATCTTACGACTTTAGCATCCCTCCACCACCCCATCACCTCACATCTTATGCATTACAATCCCGGGGGAGCGTTCTGGGGCCGGGCTAGATACTTCACTCGAATCCCTATTCCTCTTTGTTTCCTGATAAGAGGAATAACTCGAGTTTGGGTGTCTTCCCCGAGCTCAGAGCCCTCTCCCCGGACAGCACGCCAAATACGCTTTATTCTGAAACTATTGCAAGTGTGAACTCGTGAAATATTACATTTGTCCACCCCTATAATGGATCATACCATTGCAAATGCATAATCGCACCAATTAATCTACATGGTAGATGGTAACACATGGTAAGCGGTAATGCATAGTAAGTGTTCACAAAACACTTTTCTTGTGCACTAGATGTTTGTTTCTACATATAGCCCAAAACAAAGTAAAATTTGATGCGTTGTTTGGATAGTTTGACCTACAGTAACCTCTATAATCTCTAATCACAGGATTTTGTAGGTCAGAATACACAAACTATCCCACAAAAAACGCTGAAAAATTAAATATGTTGCATTAATGTCATTTAATTTGATTCAGTGAAGCATGTATTACACAAAATAATATTACTGAAAAAGTTGACCCCCTCCCCCAACCCCCCATCGTCAATGTATAATTCGCCTGCTAATTAACCTAGTTAAGGCGAATACTAGTATTTTGAAAGATATCTAGTAAAATTTGATATACTCTCAATATGGCAAAGATAAAAGAAATCAGTTATTAGAAATTAGTTATTAAAACTATTATAAAAATGTAAAATAAAAAATTATAAAATTATGTAATAATAATGATTCAACAGGGCTAATAATTCTGACTTAAACTATATATTTTTCTGCTCAGCATATCGCTTTAACCTGCTCGTGACCGAAGCGTATAGCCGTGTTTTATTGGTGGAGCGTGTAAATTCTGCCCCATTAAAAACAGCCAATATTTATATGGCTGTCGCTTTCGTTTTCATCATATGCTTGAGCGGTGGATTATCTCTGTAATTTGACTGTAATAAGGGGAATTGGGTGGAAGAAGATGCAGAAATGTCTCTCAGGAGTGCATTTATGTTGGATTGTTGAGTATTTTTCTGGCTTCACTTAAAGGGACAGTTCAGCTAAAAATGACAATTAATTTACTTACACTTGTTTTAAAGCTTTCTGAGTTTCTTTCTTCTGTTGAAAACAAAAGAAGATATTTTGAAAAATGTTTGAAACCATTGGCTTCCAGAGTACTTGTTATCCCTTCTAAGTCAATGGTCAATGGTACTGGTTGCCAACATTCTTCAAAATATCTTATTTTGTGTTCAATAGAAAAGAAAATTCATAAAGGTTTGTAACCACTTGAGGGCTTATTTGTCTATAGCTTTAAGTCTCAATGCAAGTCTGAAGCTTTCAAAATAAATGTAGACGTTATTTTATGTCAAATTTCCATGGTCTGGATTTTTACCATCTGTTTTCTTTTCGGTGGTCTCTCTTTTTTAAAAAATAATTTAATTAGTTTTTGGTTTGAGTTTTGCTTCTGTTTTTGATCATGTTTCATCTAGTTTAGTTTGGCTTCTTTGCATTTCTACAAATTAATTTTATTTAAATTGTGTTTTTTTCAATTTATATTTGTTTTGGTTAAGCTTTGGTTAGTTTCATGAAATTTAGTTTTAATTTTTTTCCAAATAATTTTATGTCATTGACAGTTTCAAATGTTATGTATTTAAACATATTTGTAATTTATTTTGTATTCCATATTCATGTTTTTTTGGTTTGACCTGTTTCAGTAAATATAATTACTTCTTTTTTTTGTTTGTTTGTTTATTTTGTGTAAAACTGCGGTCTCACTAGAGTTTGACATTGCAAAATTCTGTTGTACGGCGCTGAAAAAAGGGGCAGGATTAAACAAGGTGATTAGACATTTAAAAAAGCGAGCGATTGGTCCATATTTTAAATTTCTGTCCAGAGAGGTCATGTTTTGAACCTTGGTTGGTCTCACGCAGTCAAGTGATGCAATTTTGCAGTTCAGAGTTCGCCAAGCTTGAACTTTGCAACGCAGCAAACTGCGAAACTTGTTGCATGAGCTTGCGTTTCCAATCTGACGCAGTCACATGCGTATGAATGGAAGTCTATAAGGAGAAAAGTCCAGTGTGACTGCAGCTTAATATATCTGTATTTATTTATTTATTTATTTATTTATTTATTTATTTATTTATTTATTTATTTATTTATTTATCTATTTATCTTTGTTTGTTTATCCATCCATCCATCTATATATCTGTCTGTCTGTCAGTTTATTTATTTATTTTTCTAATTATTTATTTGTCTATTTCTTTATTTATTTATCTGTCGATTCATTTTTCTGTCTATCTGTCTGTCTGTTTATTTATTTATCTAATTATTTATCTGTCTGTCTGTTTATTTATTTTTGTATTTATTTATTGGTTTATCTGTCTGTCTGTTTATTTATTTTTTTATTATTTATCTGTCTATTTATTTATCCGTTTATTTATTTATTTGTCTATTCATCTATTTATTTATTTATTTATTTTTCTTTTTATTTATTTATCTTTCTGTATATTTATTTTCCTATTTATCTGATTATTTATTATTTTTGTAATTGTGTCTATCTGTTTATTTACTTTTCTAATTATTTACCTTTCTATTTATTTATTTATTTATTTTTTATTTATGTTTGGTGTATTTACCAAACAGCCAAGGCTCTGGCAGGCGGAGCTGTTTTACTGTGGTGTTGTTATTTTCTCTGTCAGTGAATGCAGTCAGCAGATTGAGTTAAATGAGGTGTGTGCGTGCAGGAAAGCTCTCTTTATCTGCATTAGTTCACACTGTTTATTAAGGCTTTGAGTGACTTCATTACATCCCTTCCTCAGAGGTGGCTATAGATTACTGCTCTAATGAAATGTGTGCTGGCTTCTCTCTTTATTTTTGCCCTTCAAAAAAAAAAAAAAATGACAGTAATTAAGTAAAATCTGGTTTGCATCATGCTAATTATACTTTATTAAAACAGATGAGGTGATTTTGTAGAAATTGTGCATACACAATTTGACCAATTCCAGACTCTATCACTCTCAAAAATGATTATTAAATTTGGATATAATCATTAATGAGTGTTTTTTTGACAAGGACTAAAAAGAAAATAAGAACATTTTATATAGAGGTTTGCATAATTATTAAGCAGATTTCCTTTCACAGGTAAAATTGTCCAAAGTCAAGATTTAACATTGGAAAATAGGACATTTAAAGTCAATAAGAAGGCTGCTATACTATAGTAACTGCTAAATAAAAACTAAACATTGTAAAATCACTGAAATCTCTGTGAAAAACAAGAAATGCTCGATAAGACTGCAGGACAACAATAACAAAAGTGGTGGCCCTGGAGGCTTTCTAATGTTTTAATTCTTGCAGTTAAAATAATTTCTTCTCATCTTGCAATGAATATTTCTTGTCCAGTACTTACAGTGAATCTCGTAGGTATTCATAGCGCTTCACTTTTTCCAGATTTTTTATGTTACAGCCTTATTCCAAAATGGATTCAATTCATTTATTTCCTCAAAACTCTACACACAATACCCCATAATGACCGTGTGAATAAAGATTTTTTGAAATTGTTGCAAATTGATTAAAAATAAATGTAATAAAAAATAAATAAATTTGCTCAATACTTTGTTGATGCACCTTTGGCAGCAATTAAGCGATGGTGTACAGCCATTTTCAGATCTCTCAAGAGACGTTCAATAGGATTTAGGTCTGGGCTCTGGCTGGGCCACTCAAGGACATTCACCGAGTTGTTGTGAAGCCACTCCATTGATTTTTTTGGTGTGCTTTGGGTCATTGTCCTGCTGGAAGAAGAACCGTCGCTCCAGTCTGAGGTCAAGAGCACTCTGAATTCAGGATGATCATCTTTCCCTCTATCCTGACTGTGTTTAAACTCCTTATAAAAGTGATTTTTGCATAATAGGTCACCTTTGATAATGCTTATATACAAAATTAATGATAGTTAGTTGTTAAGAATGATGCAAAAGTACAATGAGCTTGGGGAAAATATTAATCTGATCAGAATATTGAGTTGCACGCAAATTCTGCACACATTGTAAATGCAAACGGCTGGTGGACCACTGGTTTACACCAGGAAACTGTCAGGAAATTTGCCGAATTCAGTCCAGAGCTATCTTTAGGGTTTTGTTGTGAATGTTTTGTGACCTCCTGCAGTGTGTGTGTGTGACCTGATGTCTCATTCAGTAACTGTCACATTCTGCACATGGTGAAGCGTCCAGTTGGCATGAGCGGCTTTACTCTGGTGCCTGATAAATTTATACCAGGGTATTCAGTGCTAATTTTATGTGTGTGTGGCAAGGGAGAGGCATTTGTTTTTATTTTTGTGTATCATGTGTATTTTGCTTTGGTATATTCTAGTTTGTTCAATATCAGGGGGATTGGCATAAATTAAACAGTCTTTTTTTGGTAACACTTACAGCATAATTGTGTTTGGTATCTGTATTAGTTAATACTGAGTTTAGTTAACACAAAATAACAATGAACAATGTTTTCTCCTTCTATCTTTAGTAATTTTAATAAAATCATATAATAATTTAGGTAATTCAATTGACTTTGTTGTCATTATATAAACAGTAGTGTAAAATGAGATTCCCACACACACACAGATGTTTTGTTCAATAATGTTTTTACTTTTCTTATTCTCTTTAAGGCTTTTGTTTTGACTCTTTTCAGTTAGTTTATTTATTTATTTATTTATTTATTTATTTATTTATTTATTTATATATTTGATAAAAAATATACAAATAAAAAATAAGTAACAGTAATATTGTGAGATATTATACTAGTTTGAATGAAATGCTCTATTTTAATATATTTGTAAAAGCATTTTATCCTTTGATACATAGATACATCAAATGAAATACAAATCCACTTTTTTCATAATATTAAAAAATAATTTTATTAAAAACATGCAATGATTGTTCATTTATTCAACCATTCAAAAGTATTTTATTATGTTTTTAAATGTATTTTTATGCCTCTCTATGGCTGCATTTATCCAAACTATTGCAATTTGGTAGAATTAAGAACCGTAATATTGTGAGACACTATTACATATTGTTACATTTTTTCAATTGTAATTTGTTCCTGTGATGCAAATAGTTAAAATGAAATTTAAAAAAGTGTAAAAGGATTTTATGATTTTTAACAAAAGCATAACAATTGTGTTTAAATTATACAATCATTGTGTATTTTTAATATAGTTATGTTTATTGAATGTTCACAATAATACAGACATAACAATACGTCTTCAAAAGAGACAAAACAAAACAAGGGAGAAAAAACAACACAACAAAGCTCAGATTATACATAAAACAGATCAGAAAAAGGAGTAAAAACATTATTTATATTTATAAATATAGCAATATTCCTTTCAATATGAAAAGACAAAGATTTGGTTGTAAATAATCCAAATATGGAGTCCAAACTCTGAAAAAATGTTCGGTCTTTTAGTGTTAAACATGGGTATGATGTTCGAGAGGAATTAACTCAAAAATTATCTTGTGCCAACCTTTTAGTGATGGAGATTTTTCACTAATCGTTTTAAGTTAAATATTTTTCTGGCAGGCGACGCAGTGGCGCAGTAGGTAGTGCTGTCGCCTCACATCAAGAAGGTCGCTGGTTCGAGCCTCGGCTGGGTCAGTTGGCGTTTCTGTGTGGAGTTTGCATGTTTTCCCTGCGTTCTCGTGGGTTTCCTCCACGTGCTCCGGTTTCTACAGTCCAAAGACCTGCGGTACAGGTGAATTGGGTAGGCAAAATTGTCCGTAGTGAGTGAGTGTGTATGGATGTTTCCCAGAGATGGGTTGCGGCTGGAAGCGCATTCGCAATAAAGGGACTAAGCCGAAAATTAATTAATGAATGAATTTTTCTGGCAGCAAAGGTTAATATATTACAAAGTTTCTTATTAGCTGATGAAAAAAAGCGTCCATTAGGTATACCCCATTGTGTATTTGTTATCTAATTATCTATTTATGTGATGGCAACACTCAGTTTTCTCTTAAATAATTTTCTCTTATATTAAATTATTAATTTAAATATTATCAGAATTTTTAAAAAACAATTATTACATTTTAAAAAACAATATGACGTATTGTTCATGGTGGCTCAGTGGTTAGCACTGTCGCCTCACAGCAAGAGCGTAGACAGCGAGGTTCGAGCCCCGGCCTGGATCAGTTGGCTCTTCTGTGTGGAGTTTGCATGGTCTCCCTGTGTTGGTGTGGGTTTCCTCCTGGTGCTCCGGTTTCCCCCACAGTCCAAAGACATGCGCTATAGGTGAATTGAATAAACTAAATTGGCCGCAGTGTATGTGTGTGAATGTGAGTGTGTATGGGTGTTTCTAAGTACTGGGTTGCAGCTGGAAGGGCATCCGATGTGTAAAAAATATGCTGGATAAGTTGGCAGATCATTCCGCCGTGGTGACCCCTGATTAATAAAGGGACTAAGCTGAAGGAAAATGTTATTTATCATTATTTATTAATTTTAACAAAAACCTAAATTATTATTCCAAGATGATTTTCTCCACACATTCTTCTCAAATCTCTGTTGTATAATTCCTGTTTAAATACACAGCATGCCATTGTTTCTCCAATATCTCATAGCTGCTAGTAATGCACCAAAATTGACTTAGTCCATTTTCAAACAATATAAAGGTGAATGTAAAAGAGTTAAGCAGGAGCAGTAAAGCTGCGGTTCGTCCTTGTGACAGCAGCAGCACTGGAGAAGAAGTCCTGATGTGGTGTATTCATTTCTCCTTTCGGGGCAGAAATGTCTCCCGCGGGACGACCTGTCTCTCCCAGGATGAGGCGCAGCGGGTTTTAGGTTTCCAGGATAATGACGAACCGTTCTCCAGCTGATAGTCTAGTGTTCGCTCTGTAATTTACAAACGCTGACTCAGGGTTAAGATTGTGTGTATTCTGCGCTTTGCTAGTGTTATTTTCTTCCCAGTGAATCACCGTGATTAATTGCCGTGTTAATCTCGCAAGTGCGTAAACGCCAATCAAATCACTGCTTTCGCAAAAAGTCGGCCGTGCTGAACCGATTTCCAAGAGCGAGCAAACAGAAGCACGAATCTGTTCATCAAATGCAGTATTGACACAGTATTGATGTAATTGAGCATCCATGTGAATCAGAGATCAGATGGTGTTTAAAAACAGAGCAAAAGTGCTTCACCAGTGTTGAGAGTAACGTGATCCTCTGCAGTGTTGATACCCTCTAATCTACTGTGATCTCTGTTTATGTAATGGTATTTTTGTCAGGCTGGACTCTTCTGGAGCAGCTCTTTGACTGGGGCTTGCACTGTCAAAAATAAATCTGTAAAGTTTACAAAATAAAAAAGACTAAATTAAATTTTACCGTAAAAAAACAGCAGGAACGCAGTTAGTTTTTATGGTAAATTACAGTATTTCATTCATTTAGAATCATACCCCAATGTTTTGAAGTTTTATCATCTTTGTAATATAGCCCGTTTACATCCTTTTCTCTCGAGGCCTGATGCTGAAAGACCCGTCCATCCTTTTATCACGTCTCGCTTGGATTTTTGCAATTCTCTGTTCGGATGGTTACCAGCAAATTCTCTCAAGATTTTACAATACATTCAAAATTCTGCTGCGCGTGTGTTGACACATACATCGCCTCGGTCGCACATCACTCCTATACTCCAACAGCTTCACCGGCTGCCCGTCAAGTCTCGTATTGATTTTAAGACATTGATTTTAACATATAAAGCGGTTCATGGTTCTGCTCCAGGTTACATTTGTGACCTGATATCTATTTCCTCTACCTCTCGCTGTCTACGCTCTGCCTCAAGTCCTACGCTGTTTCGGCCTCGCTGCAAACTCAGAACCATGGGAGGTAGGGCATTCTCTTTCCATGCTCCCAAACTGTGGAATGCCCCTCCCACTAATATTAGGAATGCCGGTTCATTGGACGCTTTTAAAAAGCTACATGAAACTCATCTTTTTTGGACTGTTTTTAGTTTGTGATATTTTTTATTCTTACTGCGTTTTTTATTGGATTTTTTATTGTTTACTGTGATTTGTTGTTTTTACTTTCTTGTAAGCGCTTTGGGTTTTAGAAAAGCACGTTATAAATAAAATTTATTATTATTATTATTATTATTATTATTATTATTATTATTATTATTATTATTAACATCTACACTGCATTGCTTTGTTACACAGACAAAAACACAACCATAAGTAGGTGTGGATGAGAAGGACCTCGATGTCATTCTCAAAACTAATCAATGCCATCATGGTAACACACTTGACACTAAATTAATGCTATAAACATTATATATCAACATTATGATCAACATGATAATCACTGATGAGGAAAAAAAACTAAATGCCAACAAAAAGGCTTAAAATCTTACTAGCAAAGAATTTTGCTGAAGATGAATTTATGGTTTTTTGAAGGTATACATTAAAGGGTCATGAAAACCCCATCTTTCAGTTCAAGTCTACCTTGAAATAGATGCTTTGTGACGGGCGTGGAGTGCTGCGAGCAGAGGGAGGAGTGGGCGTGGCCGGCAGAGAGCAGGGGGAAAAGAGGGAAGCGAACAACTGTTGTCAGTGGGCTCACAAAATGAGACAAACCGTGAGGAGAGCCATGATTTTACAGTTTATAAAGTTAAAATGCAAAGAAATAAACAGCAAGTAATTTAATGCCCTGCTAAATTTGTTATTCGTATTTCATATACACATAACCACAATTTGTTATTTCATCATAAAGATAATCGTGTAAACACTATAAACGAGGAGGACTTCTCTTCTCCTGAATTCACGGGTCTGAATGCAAACACAGTGGATAGCAGTGCAGCAGGTCTCTTATGTCTATTTCAACAATTAGACCTGCTGGTAATTTGGGGGATTTTAAACACAGCATCACGGATGTCGATGTGTCTGAATGGTAATGAACTAAAAAGTCTGCCATTCTCCAATTCTCGTACAGCTCTCCCGACAAACATGCTTGCTGCAAACCAACAGCTTTGCTGTATCAGCCCTGACCGCATCGTGGGAAAAAACATGCAACAAACCCCCTGGATCATGGAAACAAACACATACGTCCTTCCATGAATGGCTAAATACTGTGCCGTGTGCGGACGCGGTCTCACAGGTTGGCAGGTCTGCCTTACCTTTGGAAAGCACGTGGTCTCATGAATAATTAAGAAGCAGGTTCTTCTCATAGGATAAGAAAACTCCGCTATGAATAATAATGAGAAACCAGCATCTCTGGACAGGCAGATTTGCACTACGTCACCGATTTTGATCTCGCCCCAAAAATTATTTTAAACCCAGAAGATGAAATTAGCTGACAAAAGCTCAAAATTATCCAGTTTTTCCCACAATTAAAGGTGACAGGTGCTAATGTTGGCTTAACTGATGCTCAACACACACAAATCTGTTATTCATTCATTTTCTTTTCGGCTTAGTCTCTTTATTAATCTGGGGTCGCCACAGTGGAATGAACCGCCAACTCATCCAGCATTTGTTTTATGCAGCGGATGCCCATCCAGCTGCAACTCATCACTGGGAAACACATACACACACACTGGAAATTTTACAGCAGATTTTTACAGTGCAGTTTACAGGTTTTAGTGTAGCATTTTTGCAGTTGACAGTTATATTATAACAGTTAACAGTGTATAATAAAGAGACAGTGCACCCAAAAATTATAATTTGCTTTTAATTTACTCATCCTCATGTCACTCAAGAGGTATCCTGCATTTTTTATATTTCAGTAGAGTTTTAAAGAAGATTTTAAGCTGAAATAGTGATGCATGGTGATTCATATAATGCAGGTCAATGGCTGACAGCATTTTAAGAGTTCAAAAGAACAGAAACAGTCAAAACAAACTGAATACCCGTGGCTCTATTGAGATGAAGCAAAAATCTGGAAAAATGTGAGGCAAAATGATCAGTCTGTGCAAGAAAATGACATTCAACATTTACAAAATGAATTCACAGTGTCAGACAAACATTGAGAAGTAACATATAATATTAATCTTTTTACTCTAAAGTGTATTTGTCTTATTTTAAAAATCAAATTTAATTCAAATTAGAAATAAAATTATTACTTTTGACTATTTCTTCACAGAAATTGCAGCAATATTAATGACATTTTACAGTAAAATATATATATATATATATATATATATATATATATATATATATATATATATTAGTTTGTTAGTGACAATATGTTTATTGTTTATATTTTAGTGACATTTCATTTATCACCAGTTACCACAATTTTCATTTTACAGTGAAAATATACACAGTCTTTGAAAATGTTTTACTTCCATTGATCAGGTGCTATAGGTATTAATTTTGATTTACCTGTATATGTCAGTGACAATTTGCAATTAATACCTGTGGTTTCATTGAGGTCTAATGAAGCAAAATGATCAGTCTGTGCAAGAAGCTGAATATCATTTACAACATGCAGACAAACAGAATGAAGTGACATTAATGAATAATTAAAATCATCTTCAGTCCCTCTAGGGTTTCTTTTTTCTTCCTTTTTTAAATTTGGTTTGTAGAATAAACCTTAATTTGGTTTTGTAGAATCTATTCTCGAAAACTGCAACAATATTAATGGCATTTAGTGAAAATATACAGTCATATTAAATGGTTTGCTTTATAGGTGTATAGGTACCTCAGTGTATCATCAAGGGCCACGGGTATTCATTTTGATTTGCCTGCACATGTCAGTGACAATTTATATTGAATAAATCACCAGTTACCAGCATTATTTGAGCAAAAAATATATACTTTTTTTAATGTTCTATTGAAGTAAAAACTCAGTTGTATCTCCTATGGCCTGAAATCCACACAATTTTAAAGAGACAGTTCACCCAAAACCAAAAATTCACTCACACTCATCATTTACTCACACTTGTCACAAATTTATTTAACTTTCTTTTTTTCTGTTGAACACAAATGAAGATATTTAGAAAAATGGAAGTTCTGTTGACCTCCATACACACTCAGAAATACAGGTACAAAAGCTGTACAGGGGTGGTATCTTTTCAAAATGCACTTTACATCGGTAAAGGACCATTTCTCTACTTGTAGGGTATATTTTTGTACCTTCAAGGTACCTATGAGGTACACATTTGTACTTTTAAGGTATAAAAATGTACCTTTAAGGTGTAAATGTATACCTTATAGGTATAAAGGTGTACCTTTTGAAAAGGTACTGCCCCAGTGACAGCTTTTGTACCTTTATTTCTAAGAGTGTTTGTTTTTCCTACAACGGAAGTCAATGGTTAGTGGTTTCTAACATTCTTCAGAATATTGGATAATATTAGAATATTTCACAATATTGTTTTGTGTTCAGCAGAAAAAGCAAACACACTTGAGTTTGGTTTGAAACCACTTGAACACAAATTCAGAGTTCCACACTATTCACGTTGTCAACACAAATCGATTAAGTTAACATAATCATTTTTATAAATTTAAGTAGATTAAACATAAAACAATTAAGTTAATTCGTTCATAAATGTTCCTTTGTCTCAGTCTCTATTTCAGAGGTCACCAAAGCGGAATGAACCGCCAACTTTTCCAGCATGTGTGTTACGTAGTGGATGCCCTTCCAGCCACAACCCAATACTAGAAAAACCATGAGAATTGTGTTGTTTTAACTCATTTTAATTAAGTAGTTTTAGCAAACAATATATACAGTGCATTTCCGTTGTTTGTGTGACCAAGTTCACATACATGAAAGTGTGTGACATTCAGTGTTCATCGCCAGAGATTTCAACATGAGAGAGAGGCTTGAAATACTTGAGGCTTTAGAGTGTTGTCTTTAGTCAGGATAATTGAGGGACATTTCTAGCGTTTGATCTGAATTTGGTATATCCCTCAACAGCGAGTGTTAGTTGTTGAGTTTGTCATTGCTGAGAGGTTTGTGCTTTTAACTTCAGGGGTTAAAATAAGGTTAGCCACTCCTTGTTTGCACGGGCATCATGAATTATTCATGATGTTTTCTGCCATCCAAACGGAAAGTTAATAACAGTCATGTCAGGGTTGTCACTAGGGTTTATAGGGGTCTGGTTATGGCTTTTACACTTTACACTCAGCTTTCTTTAGTTGCTGCTGTTTGTGCATCTTTGAATGCTCACTCCAGCGGTTGTTATTTTCTAAATCAGTAAACACTGATTCCTGAATTATATCCTGAAGTAGGGCTGCACAATATATAGTTTCAGCATCGATATCGCAATGTGATCATTCGCAAGTCACATATTTAATTTAATTTAATTTAATTTAATTTAATTTAATTTAATTTAATTTAATTTAATTTAATTTAATTTAATTTAATTTTATTTTATTTATTTTATTTTATTTTATTTTATTTTATTTTATTTTATTTTATTTTAACATTATAAACCTTATATTATAAAAAAATATTTTATGTCTTTATAAAAAAATCTTTATAATATAATTATACAAAAATATAATATATTATTATAATATATTATTGAGAATTGTAACTTTATATTGTACTAAATATTGACAGTCAGCTTGGTGGCGGGATGGGGGCTCAGTGGTTAGCACTGTCACCTCACAGCAAGAAGGTTGCTGGTTCGAGTCCCGGCTGGGCCAGTTGGCTTTTCTGTATGGAGTTTGCATGTTCTCCCTGTGTTGGTGTGGGTTTCCTCCGGTTTCCCTCACAGTCCAAACACATAAGTGAATAGAATAAACTAAATTGGCCGTAATGTGTGTGTGTGTGTGTGTGTGTATGTGTGTCTGTGTGTGAATGAGTGTATATGGGTGTTTCCCAGTACTGGGTTGCCGCTGGAAGGGCATCCGCTACATACTGTAAATCATATGCCGGAATAGTTGCGGTTCATTCCGGTGTGACAACCTCTGAAATAGAGACTAAGCCAAAGGAAAATAAATGAATGAATGACATTCAGCTCAGATTTGTTGATTTGTAGCAATGTTACAGGATCTGTCCAGTTACTACATCACACACTGTAACCCTATTTCATTATTTGCACATAAAGTGAAGGTTTTAGTAAATGGGAACCCCCTGCGAGTGTCTTTATAGAGAATCAGCACATCTCTGTCTCTGCTGATGTCTCATGTAAGTCTCCTCAAGTGTTGTTAAGGCCTTTTAATTTACTATGGCAGGCTGTATAAACATGTTGGGAAACCTCACCATGGCGACAGGACTCAAACAAATTCATAATATGGAGAGGTATTTATAAGGCCTGGCGTCCCGGCAGCTCTCACTGAGGGGCTTGGGTTCATCTAATGCTTGTGAATGAACTTTGTTCATTGTTCATCAGTTTTAGTAGCAACATCCATTAAAAAATACTGAAAATGCTATTAGTGAAAACTCTGTGATGCTTTTATTGAATCTCTAAGGGAGTTAGCCTGCCATTAACCTCTTACATTTTAGTTATATTGACTGTTTCTTTGCACTTATAAACATTAAGATGTATAGCTGAAGATTAGTTTTATTTTATTAGATTATTTCAGACTTTGAGTCCATATCCAAACACATAACAAATCACAAAATGCAAAAAAATACATACAATACCTTACAATAAATATACATATTAACATCACTAACAAACATTTATTACAGTGCTTCCAAATATATATATATATTTTACTAATATTAATAAGAATAAACCAAGTGTGATATACAAATAAATAAATAATAAAAATGAAACAAGGAAAATAAAATAAAATATGTTAAAAATATATATAAAACTGTGTGTGTGTGTATATATATATATATATATATATATATATACATATATATATATATATATATACATATATATACATATATATATATATATATATATATATATATATATATATATATATGAGCAATATCACACGAGTAGCAGTGCGATGTAGCTGTATATTGGCACTGGTCGGAGGCGTACATGTGTCCCACTTTTAGTGTTCCACCAGTGACGATATACAGCCACATTGCACTGCTACTTGTGTGATATTGCATTTATACAACAGTTCGACAGCTTAATTGTGTATATAAAAAAGAAAATCAAACAAGTAGAGTCTCAAAATCCTTTGTATGAGGAACTACTTTCTTTAACCATTCATTCATATCTGCAGCTGACGTCAGAAAAGCAGAAACCGTTGCTACTTCACCAACGTCACTTTAGAGCTAGTATTTGCATGATTCTCTAGCGTAATGTCTAAAGTGCTGACAAAACAGGTGATTTTGCTCACATTTTAAGATTATAAGGCTGAACGGCATGAAATGCCTGCAGTCTACAGAGATTTCCCAGTATTTCTCTGTTGCAATAGGGAGATCATAATAATTAATCCTGAAAAAGCCGAAGCAACACAATCACTACCAGATTACTGTTGTGTTTGTGATAAGGAAAAATGCTAAACACATGCTGGCATTTCTTCTTTCTTTCTGTTTACTGAACTAGTCTGTAGTAATGAAAACATGAGACTCGTTAGAAACAGATGGCCATCTCTCATCTCACACGTCTGCACACTACAAGTACAACTACATTTGATCAGCTGTAGTTTAAAATTACACTGTATTTTTCCTCCTCTAAGGGCTTATTATGGTGTCTGTCGCCATTTTGTGGATGGACAATGTCAATCGTCTTTGCTCTGCACAATGATAGGCTAATGGCCGCCGACGCGCTGTCTCTTAAATTATAAATATTTAAAATTAGCACTATCTTTATAAATAAACTTTATAGTTACAATCTAAACAACTACGTTCTGAAAAAGCCTCAAAAGTACATTATGTTTGCAAACAGCTGCAATATATATGTCAAACTGTGGAGTGTCCTCTGCTTGTTGCTGTAGCCTATGTGGACGGAGTAATACACAAGGGTGATAGGTGAAGAGTCTGGATGAGTGCTGTTACTGGCAGAATATTGCATGGCTATCAGCCAATCAGATTCAAGAACTAGACAGAACTGTTATATATGTATATTATTATTTCTTAATATATATTTTTTCATAGTATTTTTACATAATTTTATTTATTTAATTTTAATTTTATTTAATATTTATTTAATAAAATTATACATTTTTTCATTATTTTAACTTAATTTGAATTAAATTGTTATTTTTTTTATTATTTTTAAGACTGAAAAATCTGTTCACCATTTGCAGCACAAATTGTAATGATCATTATTGATTTTAATGTAAACACAGATTTTAGCTTTAGAATCAACGACCAAAATTAGTGTGTGTGTGTGTGTGTGTGTGTGTGTGTGTGTGTGTGTGTGTGTGTGTGTGATACAAAAATATAGTCTTTTGACATCAAGGGTTTTCTATTACTATCATTTATTATTTTATGTATTTCACTAAGTACAGTTCAAAATGAGCATAAATATGTTCAACTAAATGACAGTAGAACATAATTTCACCCATTGATATTTTATATTCACATAAATTATCTCAAACATTAAATTAGACCTTGAAAAAGTCTTCAATGAATATAAAATCACTTAAGAAAATGGGGCGTCTCTTCTTTGACCCGTTTACTTCAATGAAATGTACTACATATGAATCAGTTTTTGTTTTGGAATATTGTTCGTGTGTTTGTCTGTGTTGTTAGTTATGGATACAGCTGCACCGAGTATACTGTATACTTGGATACGTAACAATGAGCTTACGGTTTTACAGGTTATTTATTAAGCCTGACAGATCCAAGTAGGTGTGTGTACAGTGTGTGTGTATGTGTGGGAGAGAGATACTGTGCACATGGGCTTGTTTTTCTTGGTGAATCTGCAAAAGCTTGCTGTAGCGCTGCTCTCTGGATGATCTTATCTTGGCTCTGTTTCCTACAAGATGTCAAATGATGAATGAGAAGAATTCACAGATGATCTTCCTGCTCAGTAGTTCTGCTGAGATACTGCAACAGCATTTAAAGGGATAGTTCCCCCAAAATATAAAAATATACTCACTATTTACTCACCTTCAAGAGGTTATAAACCTTTATGAGAGTTTTTTTAATCTGTTTAACACAAAAGAAGATATTCTGAAGAAAGCTGTAACCGTTGACTTACATTGTAGGAAAAACAAACACTGTAAGTCAATGGTTACAGATTTCCAGCATTCTTCAAAATATCTTCTTCAGTGTTCAGTAGAAGAAAGAAACTAATAAAAGACTTGAAACCAGTAAAAGATGATGAAATGATGACAGAATATAGTTTTTTGGGGGTGAACTGTCACTTTAAACCAGCATTTCTTTGTTATTGCTGTGTTATTATTTTTTCCTTGTTTCTTCTTTATTTTTTATGAAACATTTTTTTTACAAACTACTTATAAGAGGATGTGTTCCCCCCCCCCCCTAAACTGATAAAAAAGTTTTTTCTAAACATGGATATAGTTGTATAATTGCATTTATTTACAAAATATTTACAGTTCATCATTTAGTTTTCAGATAAAAACGAGGACAACAGACATAATCAAAGCAACAAAAGAACAGCACTATGTAAATACATTTAAAATCCCAGTTAAATGCTTTTTCTAATGATTTGGGTTCATATAAATATTATATTAAGGATAATATTTATTTACTTGTTTGCTTATTTGCAATTGCAGAATATTTGCTGTAAATTGTTATTTAATAGCACAATTTATTTAATAGTTAACTTATCAGCTGTTAACTTGATTTCTTATTATGAAGAATGTGGTTTCGCATGATTATTCATATCACATATATAACTGTCATACAACTTTTTTTGTATTTTTCATATATTTTATTCAGATTTTTTAAAATAAGTCTCTTGAGGACTGTATTTATTAGATGAAAAAAAAATTATATATATATATATATATATATATATATATATATATATATATATATATATATATAGTCCTCAGCATATATAAGTACACCCCTCACAAATCTCTCTTTTAAATTCAGATTTTTAATAGGAAGCTATACATTATTATATTTGTGCATACACATTAGATTAGTCAGTACTGAAGCCAAATCTGGAGCTTATCTAACAAAATAACTTACGATAACGGTCTAAAAACGAGTACAGCCAACTTCTAAATATGTTTGTTGACTACAATATTATTTTATTAAACATATCCATTTTATTAAATCTTTTTTGGTTAAATGCACCAAAATACATTGCCTATACTCACTGAAAAATGGAGAAAAATATTTATTTTGAAAATATGGTGTACTAAATTATGCTGAGCACTGTGTGTGTGTGTGTGTGTGTGTGTGTGTGTGTGTGTGTGTGTGTGTGTGTGTGTGTGTGTGTGTGTATTTATAACAACATATACAGGATTTTTATAACAACTACAAAAAAACAAACATTTGTTCAAAATTACATTTTTTTATTTATTATATTTATTTTATTTATCCATGTAATTAAAAAAATTGGCACAAGAATCTTTTCTTATGGTATTAATATTAATATTATTAATTCATATTTTTGTAGAAACTTGTATGTTTTTAGGAATTATTTTAATTAAAAACTTTTTTTTTTTGGTAAATTTCTAAGTGTATTTTCTGTCACTATTGACCTGTTTTATTAATAAAAAGTTGTTTCAGCTTTTCTGTAAGTTCTAATACTTTATTTTGATGCTACAGTGCTCAGAATAATTAAGTACACCCCATAATGAAAATGAATATTTTTGTTTATTTCTCATTGAATATATTTATTAAGATAATATTGTAGTCACCAAACATATTTAGATATTGAATTTGTATTCAATATTTTTCTATAACGTATAAATTTAGGTGTACTAGTTTTTGGACCGTTATCGTAAGTTATTTTGTTAGATAAGCTCCAGATTTGGCTTCAGTACCGACTAATCTAATGTATATGCACAAATATAATAATGTATAGCTTTCTATTAAAAATATGAATTTAAAAGAGCTCTGTACACTCTCAGAAAAAATGCTACTATGTTGTACCAAAGAAGGTACAAACCCTTGTCACTGAGGCAGCACCTTTTTATGGGACAGAATTGTACCTTAAGACAAAGAAACAAATTTGTACCATTGCAGTTTCTACCTTTAAGGACATGATTTGTACCATGGGAAACCAAAATGTTAAAACCTGCAGATACGATATTGCACCTTCATCAAAGAAACAAATCTGATCCATAAAGATACCACCACAGTGACAAGACACTTTGTACCTTAACGTTGTCAAAAATGCTTACCAAACATGTATTTAAAATGCCTTAAATGTTTAGTTTACAATACCTATAGTTTTATGTTTTACTAATTGTTTGTATATATTATAGAACTTAATAATTAGTGTTTATAAGTTTCTTTAAATACTTTTAAATGACGATTCGTGTTTTAATTTGGAAATTATTCATAAAATCACTTTGCCTTTCCAGTAATATTTTTTTTCAATGATATGCAAGGAGTTGTCTAACACTTATGTACCTTTTTATGAGAACAGTTGTGTACCTTCATTTCAGTTGTACCAAAAAAGGCACAGAACAGTATCATAAGAGGTCTTTTCTGGACCATATAAGGTGCAATTTTTACAAAGGAACAAAACTGTTCCTCAAAGAACATGATTTGTACTACTGTGTACCTTTTTTTTTTGAGAGTGTACATATTGACTCATTAAACAACTACTCTGATGAGACTTAGTTGAGCTGTGGTTGCTTATAGCGAACATAAAGTCTAAAGTAGACCCTCAAAATAAAGCAGAAGCTAAAACAGTTTAAAGTGCAGCCTGTGTTTGCTGCTACACTGTACGTCTATCAGCGTCTCTGTACTGTGTTTTGTGTCAGTTTCATCAGTGTTGACAAGGTGCTGCACTCTTGATTAAACACTGGCGAGCCACAGCAGTCCTTCAGATCAACCAGAAGCTCCATGTTTGAAGTCCTGGTCAAAGATGGTCGCCCGCTGATCTTGTAAATAGTAATGCGGATGATAAGCGTAATGGTCAGATAGCATTTGGCGAGCTCTATAAACGTCTCATCACTTGTCTGTTAATGAGGTTTTCTGCCACCAGCGGGTCAGAGGGACGTTCTGTGGCATCTCAGATGGGCGGAGACATTAGCTCTGTTTCCATTTACCTATTTTTGTTTGCAAATGCTTAATGGAAATGCCAAGATGTGCATGCATTTGGAAAACTCGCATAAAAAATGTTTGCATAGAAATGAGAGGGATAAACGTTTTCTACGATAAGAAACAATAGAACCTTTTCACATTTCCGGGTTTCTAAGTTGCGAAAGTTATCATACTTGGGTAAACTTAGAGCGCAGTGAATGGGAGATTATGACAAATAATTTTTTTTCAATCTTATATGCTCAAATAATAAAACAAAAACTCGATTGTGATGTTATCAAGACTTTCAGAAAAAGGGAAAAAATAGTGTGTGACTGATGACGGCAGCCAGATGAGAGAATAACATCAAATTTACTGTCCTGTCCCACAGACGCTACATAAGAAACACCTCACATAAGCTGTAATTCATTTTTTTGTAATTTGAAGCAAAGATGATATACTACATGCGTAAATACATATAAATGTTTATATGTAAACAAAATCTAAATATTAAAAACTTTCAAGGATTTAAGATGCTGATGACCGTTTAACGCATCCTAACAGGCTTGTGAAAAGAGTCCATATGCGTAAACTATGATGGAAGCACATTTACTGAATAAATTCCAGCATGTGCATCAAAGAAAGTCATGTGATTTTGTTTTAATAGATCATGTGATAACAAAAAAATGGGTGCATTGGGACCACATTAATGGACAAATTAGTGGACATCAAAACATGAAATGTTGAAAAATCACACAGCCAATGTCTGTCAGCAAAGTTCCTGGATTCCCTGGAAGAAGAGATCTTTTATCTCAAATAGTGATGCCTGATTCGCGAACGAATCGTTCTTTTTGACCAGATCTTGTGAGTGAGTCAGTCGAACCAGTTTACCTAATTTAACTGAATCATTTGAAACTGTTTGCATCTCCAGTAAGCACTTATCCACAATGATTTTAACATGCCTGATACCCCCTCTGACTCAAAATAAACAACTTAAATTTAAATGAATTTCCCAGCTATTCAGATACTATCACCAGTGTTGGGAAAAGTTTCTTTTGAAAATAATGCGTTAAAATATTGAGTTACTTTCCCAAAAAAGTAACTAATTGCGTTACTTAGTTACTTTTTATGGAAAGTAATGCTTTATATTACTATTTTTATAGTTACTTTTTAGGGGTTTTTCACCTTTAATATGATAGAACAGTAGAGATTTCAGACAGGAAAGCATTGGGAGCAGAGAGAGGGGAAGGATCGGCAAAGGGACCCTGAGCTGGGAATCAAACTCGGGTCGCCGCGAGCACATCAGTGCCATATGTCGGCACACAATACCACTAGGCTATTAGTGCCGACATGCATTATATGACTTTTGAGTTACTTTTGCATTACTTCTCCACACCTGGCTGAGGTTTGATCTCTTTCAGAATTTGCAGGTGTTTTTCACCTTTTTCATAGAGAAGCTCTGCATTTAACAACCACCTATATAACGTGCACCTTCATTTTCCTTTAATAAAATGTAGAATAAAATTCTATTTTGAGAACATTCTGAGCCCAGAGCTATACATGCTGTATATGCAGATTAATGACAGCATGTACAGTAATGTGTTTGCTACTTTTGAATGTTTTGTGTTATTAGTTATGTAAATTCACTGTCCATAGAGATAAAGACTGCAATAAAACCCAAGAGTACTAACATGAAATAATTTATATTAAGGCAAAAACGAATGAACAGTGAGACAATTAAAAAACATCCCCAAATCAAAATAAATCTTTGAGCTTTATACATTGAATACATTTCTTCACGTGGCTTTAACAAAAGTGTGTGTGTATGGGTGTTTCCCAATACTGGGTTGCAGCCGGAAGGGCATCCGCTGGATAAAACATATGCTGGATAAGTTGGTGGTTCATTCCACTGTGGTGTTCCCTGATGAATAAAGGGATTAAGCCGAAGGTAAATGAATGAATGAAAATTTAAATGTGGTAAAGGGCATTTTATAATGAAAAGAAGTTCCGGTAAGGCTATTTTACTGTAAAATAAAATTGAGCTAGGGCCCTGCTACTGTAAAACACATTTACAGGTAAGTTACTGTAAAGGGGAAGTTGCAGCAATTTGCTGTCATTGCAAAAATACAATAAAATGTCGAACAGTGTACATTTCTTACTGCACCAGAAATGCATGCATCAAAGGGTTACATTTTGTACTCGCACAAAAGCTTCGCCGCTGACCACCAAAGACGTGTAAAGACCTTTCTCTTTTTCTCCCACCCTGGAATTCCCAAACATCTTAATCCAGTCAGTCACAGGTCAAATGTTAAAGTCACTTCTTTCTTTTGTTGTTCTTCAATCCACTAACCAGTTCTTATTAATCTCATAATCCATTAAAGGAAATTCCCACAAAATGAACAGAAGTTCTGTCACTTTCGGCTCATGTAGCTGCAGTTTCACTTCTGTCACCGAACAGAGACCTCGGCCTGACCGCGTTCGCATTCGACTGTTATCCGTGCTCCGTGCCGAACGCGTTACTCTAAATCAAAAGACATCTTAGTGGTTCTTATCCATTCAAAGTGGATTAAAGTAATGAATAAATGCTCTCAAATAAGTGGAAATATTTGCCCTTGTCGCCGACCAGAGAGTGTTCATACTGGAGTTTCAAATGGAGAAATCTTTTCTTTTCAAGTCAAAAACTTCACATAAAAATCAATCTACAGCCTTTCATAGACAACCTAGCCTCGTAAACTGTACACATTGTAAATAAAAATAAAAGGTAAATACTGGCCTCTACATGTAAAGTGGTTTATTATAAACTTTACACACTGCAAAAAAGATTTTCTTACTTAGATTTTGTCTTGTTTTAGTCCTAATATCTACAAATTCTTCAATCAAGAAGCATTTTCTAGACAAGCAATAGTGTTGTCTTCTTTTAAGAAATAATGTCAATATTAAGTGAGTTTTTCAACCAAAAACAAGCTAAATAATCTGCCAATGGGGTAAGCAAAACAATCTTGTTTTTGAATTGAATTGAATTGAATTTTATTTGACAGATTTTAGACAAGCTGTACAAGTATCCCATACATTTTGAAATAAAAACTGTCGAGGATAAAAACACAATAAAGCCCTGGGCTTGTTTCCATTGTGGTCCTCGCTGTTAAATAAAACAAAGTATGGCTTCAAAATACCGATGATGCATAAAACAATTTTCACCTTTGACTTATGATTATTTTGCTTGCCACACTGGCAGATTATTTAGCTTGATTTAAAGACAATCACTTAAATTTGACATGTTAAATCTTAAAACAAGACAATATGTCTTGCATGTCTAGAAATCGGCTTTTAATTAAATTAGATATAATTAAATTAAAGATTTAATTTTTGAATTTTTTGAGTGGGTTTAGATTTTTGGAGTGGGTGGCACCAGTTGGCATTTCCGTGTTGAGTTTGAATGTTCTCCCCATCTTGGCGTGGGTTTCCTCCGGGTGCTCAGGTTTCCCCTGCTGTCCAAAGGCATGCACTATAGGGGAATTGAATGAACTAAATTGACCATAATGTATGAGTGTGACAGTGTGTAGACAATACACATTTAAAAACAAGTCTGATTACAGTCAGTTTCTTTTAGAGGTCTGTGGGCCACAAGCAGAGGCTTTGTGTGTGAATAAAGGCATTATATTTTGCAAGGGTTCTGACTTTTGGCAGTGACATTTGCAGTACACTGAGTGGTAAAAATGTCAGCACATAAATACTGGAAATCTGGGCAATGAACAAGGTGGTACGGTGGCTCAGCGGTTAGCACTGTCACCTCAAAGCAGGAAGGTTACTGGGCCAGTTGGCATTTCTGTGTGCTCCGATTTCCCCCACAGTTCAAACACATGCGCTGTAGATGATTTGGATAAACTAAATTAGCTGTAGTCTATGAGTGTGTGTGTGAATGTGAGAGTGTATGGCTGTTTCCCAGTACTGGGTTGCAGCTGGAAGGGCATCCGCTGCGCAAAACATATGCTGGAATAGTTGGCGGTTCATTTCACTGTGGTAACCCCTGATAAATAAGGGACTAAGCCGAAGGAAAATGAATGAGGGGCTGTTTTTCAATCCCAAGAATGCAGAGAACGGACTTGCCAGGTGTCCTCGGAAGAACGAACTCAGGAGACCACGAAAACAGAGAACGCGTCCTTTGAGAAATGAGATGCTGTGTTCTTCCTGATGGTCACGTGACCTTCACACGTTTTTTTTAATGGAAAATTATTTAAATATTACAGCATTCATACAAGGATTTATTGTTTTTCCCCTTTTCAAAATATATACTATGCACAAAACATAATAAATATATGTTGCACAATATAAATAAAACAGATTTTAATATGAATTTCAGCAAACAAACACCCTTAATGTGTTTATTCCTTTATTAAGATGTCCATGGTAATGTTTACTTTTACCGTTTCATTCAGGAAAACTCAGGGAACTTTAATAATAAATCTCTGAACTTTAATAATAAATCTAAATAAAATGCTGCGCTTCCCACCTCCAGTCGCAATGACTTCAGGGATTTCTGGAGCGAGTTCGATGTAGTCTGCATCCATGCGTCGTCAAAATAAAAACACATCCAGGAAGTTTCACGCGTCCTCCATTCTTGCGGTCTTGAGTATTGAAACTGAACTTTGGTTGCTGATGATGATGTTACATGAGAACACGAGGACGCAAGACCGCTGAAGAACACATATTGAGAAACACCCAATGAATTAATTAATCTTTATTAGTATTATCAAAAATACAGTTGTTTATTGTCAGTTCTTGTTAACTTACAGTGCATTAGCTAATACTAAACAGCCCAACTGTGGGTTTTAATAAAGCATTAGTAAATGTTGAACTGTGAGTAATAAATGCTGTACAAGCATTGTTCATTCAGTTCATAGAAAATACATTAACTAAAGGAACCTTAATGTAAAGTGAGACCACAAATATACAGTAACAAAAGAAAAATGGTTAACACACATTTTCCCCAGTGCATGCAGTTAATAAAAAATCCTTCCCCCCGTCTGATATCCATGCTCATTTTCCCAGTGTGAAACCGCAGATTGTGTAACTTGGAAGGCTGGAGTGGAGGGTTTTGTGTGTGACGTGCTGTTTGTTGAGGATATGCAGTGGATTGTCTAATTGTCTGCTCATGGTAACAGTATTGTCTGTAAATGTCAAGCCTCTCATCATCCTTCTGCCGTCCAATTAACATCTGTCAGTGCTCTCCGCAAACTCAGCATATCTCACACTCACAATACAGAGACTCAGTGGCCTGTGATTCTGCCCTTTCCGACTACAGCATGAGGCTCCAGATAGCAGACTGTGCGTGTGTGTGTGTGTGTGTGTGGTCCTGGTATTCTCACATTGTGAGGACTAAATGTATGCACAAATATGGCATTACCAGACATTGTTTATATATTTTTGTTCATTTGAGGACAACAGTTCGTAAATAACACAGTGTGTGTGTCCTGGTATTCTTAATACTGTGGGGACCAAATGTATGCACAAATATAGCATATTACCAGGCATTATTTTATATTAAATATATTTTTTGTTCCCCTGAAGACGGCAGTTTGTAAATAACATAGAATGTGTGTGTGTGGTCCTGGTATTCTTCACATTATGGGGACCATATGTATGCACAAATATAGCCTATTACTATAGTCATTTTTTATTATATATATATATATATATATATATATATATATATATATATATATATATATATATATATATATATAGTTCCTCCGAGGACAACAGTTTGTAAACGACACAGAATGAAATATTCTGAGGAAGTAAAACTGCAGAATGTTTTCTGTGAGGTTTTAGTTTTGGGGGAGAAGACAGAACGTCTGTACAGTGTAAAAATCATTACATCAATGGAAAAAAAATAAGGATAGATGTATGTGTATGTGTGTGTGTGGGATGTGAATAAGCAGAGATGCTCTGTCTTAGATACTGTAGTTAATGACATGAATATCCTTTTCTTACTGCTGGATTTTATTGATATTTTCTGATAGTATAATAATAAACGGCAGCACAGTGGCTCAGTGGTTAGCACTGTGGCCTCATGGCTAGAAGGTTGGTGGTTTGAGCCTGAGCTGGGTCAGTTGGCATTTCTGTGTGGAGTTTGCATGTTCTTCCCGTGTTGGTGTGGGTTTCCTCCAGGTGCTTCGGTGTCCCCCACAGTGCATGTGCTATAGATGAATTAGATAAACTAAATTGTAGTGAATGAGTGTGTGTGTATGGGTGCTTCTCAGTACTGGGTTGCGGCTGGAAGGGCATCGCTTCGTAAAACATATACCGGAATAGTTGGTGGTTCATTTCCGCTGTGGCGACTCCTGAAATAGAGACTAAGCTGAAAGAAAATAAATAATTAATAATAAACGTTATTTTATATAGTGCCTTAAGAAGTTGCATCTCAAAGTTTTTTACATTTATTAATAAGTACAGAGGTAAAATTGACATACAATGATACATGCATAAAAAACTAGACAAAAAGCTAAGAAATTATAATAAAGCAATTGTTATTAATCAGAATTGATTCTTATTAATATTATATGAGGATTGAGTTAAAATACTAATATTGTTCACCCATAAATTACAAATGTTTTGCAATGCTCCTTATTTCCTTTGAAGAGTTTGCTTTATGTTTAATATTGGTTTTTGCTTATTTGCTGTTTTTTTCTGACAGGATCTGGCAACACTAGTGAATAAACACATGCCTCATTCGTTAAATTAAAAAAAATGGTTTTGCACCTGGAAATACTGGGGCATCTTGGTGGCACAGTGGGTAGCACGATCGCCTTTACAGCAAGAAGGTCGCTGGTTCGAGCGTCGGCTGAGTCTATATATATATATACTATATATATAACTATATATATAACTATATATATAGCATCTTCTATTTATAGCATCTTCTATTTATTTAAAGAAACAAAATCAGGTCTTCAATCTGAAATATATTCAGCCCGCTCTAGGTACATTACATTGCATGTTCCAGATGACAAATCCACTAAAGTGTGCTGTCTACATTTTAGCGAATCTGAATTGCATTACTTAAGATGCGTTTTGTTGTACGTTTCAGATAAACGTCTTTCTTGTACACGTCCAGCAGAAGGCAGAAGTGCTAGATGCTTGTCATACTAATAAGCTAGTGAATCCCTGATCTAAGCACTTCCCTAAACCCAATCAATAGTGTTTTCAGAAAGAGACATAAAAGAAAAGTGCACCACAACCACGTAGATTTACCTTGATCTTACATTACTTTTCTCTCTTTGTGGGTCAGATCTAGAACATGATGCCCTTTAGATATAATACCAACAAAATGTTCTGTTTGGGTCAATACAGTTTTTTTGTAAATGTTTTTATATAGAATTAATAGAAAGTGTTTACAGATTTACACTGAAAAGTTTACAGAATACACTGGAAAAAATTATTCATTGGATTTACAATTTTTTTTTTTTAAGGTAAGTGGTTGCAAACTATTTATATGGGTCAGTTGGGTCAGTTAGCATTTCTGTGTGGAGTTTGCATGTTCTCCCCGTGTTGGTGTGGGTTTCCTCTAGGTGCTTCGGTTTCCCCCACAGTCCATGCGCTATAGATGAATTAGATAAACTAAATTGTAGTGAATGAGTGTGTGTGTATGGGTGCTTCTCAGTACTGGGTTGCGGCTGGTAGGGCATCGCTTCGTAAAATATATACCGGAATAGTTGGTAGTTCATTTCCGCTGTGGCGACTCCTGAAATAGAGACTAAGCCGAAAGAAAATGAATAATTAATAATAAACGTTATTTTATATAGTGCCTTAAGAAGTTGCATCTCAAAGTCTCAAACTATTTATATGGGCTGAATTTAAACAAATTAAGTTGAACATAATTTAATATGTGTAAATTCAGCCTATATAAAGAATTTGCAACCACTTACCTTAAAAATAATTTAGTAAATCTTGTGAATCATTTTTTCAGTGTAGCTTATTCAAAATTGTAGCATATAGTTACTACATGGGGCTGAGTACATAAAGGACCCTCATAAATATTCATTTTTTGATGAGTTTTTACTTGATGTCAAGCAAAACATAAAACGAAACCAAACATTTTTGAGCAATTACTCATTTAATTTCCCTTCCAGACCGGAAGTGTCCTTTTCAATAGGCCAAAGTGACCTCATAATGACCTCGTTCCACATTGCGGGATTCAGTAGCAGAGGCTGTGCTTTATTCTGGGAAGTGTCTATGCTCATTTTCACTGCTAGTATTTCTGTTTGTATGGGAGGTATCAGCAGTAACCCTGTTTCGCTGACGGTGAGATTTGTGGAAGTGGAAGTGTTTTCATTGTTCCTGCTTCTCCTTTTTTTGGCATGGTTCACACAGCTGTGCACAGTGTGTTTAACACTGACTTCCAATTCCACTTTGCCATGAAATGAACCGTCGAGCATTTATCTACAATTGTGGATAACGGATTTGTGTTTTGGACGGGTTGTTTGGGTTTACACTGCAGAGCTTGTGTTGCCAAACATACAGTACGTCTTGTCTTTTGTATTTACACTTTGGCAGGATGGTTTCCTTCATTTGACAAGTTGTATTCAGGTCAAAGACAACAAGAGTTTGCAAACATCTAAACAATAAGTGTAATACAGCGCTCATTTTCTTCTCATTTTAAGTTTAATTTGACTTTTTAATAAACATTTGATGATAAATTTAAAAATTATTTTTAAAGAAAAATGATTATAAATTGTCTTTTTAAATCATTGTACACTGAAAAAAATGTACTTTAATAAATCCTCATAAAAATTTGCATGAAAATAAAATGTACGTAATGTTTAACCTAACACTCCTAAATTAAGTAAATGTTAATTGATTGTCTTTATTTTTGGATCTATATTTATTTAAATGAACCAAGTAATGGTAAGTTCTTATTTTAGCAGAAGGAAATAGCTTTTATTAATTTAAATAAATCTTAAAGTTACAAATTAGTACATTTGGTGTAGCTTGGTTTAATTAAGACCCACATTTCCACTTGAAATGCGTTAATTCACTTTATTTTAAGCAAATTGAACCAAAGAGCAAACTTAAAAAAAAAAAACATGCTCAAAAACTCTTCTTAGTATTCAAACTAATGAAGATTAAACTCTGACAACTCTTTCCTTTAATTTTATACACCTAAGATTGCTTTTATTTTCAAAATATTCTCCTCTTAATTCAATCCCCTGCCAAGCATGCTGGGAACATCATATCCATTATTAAAATGTACTTAATATTACAAGGTTTGCGATATTGATAATATTTAAATATTACAAGTAAATGAATATGAATATTTAACTCTTTCGGCTCATTTCATTTATTACATGAAGCAATTGATGTTAAATATTTACTTAGAAAATTCTAGTTATCCTCGACACTTAAAATTACAATTTAAAAATTATGAAAGGGATTTTATTAGATTTGATTACACTAAAAATTATTTTTTTTCAGTTTACTATGTGCCACTGTCCTTAAAATTGCTGTTTTACCCATTAGTCAGCAAGGAAGTTTTAAGGTTTTCAATTATGTACTTAAAACATTCAAATGAATTTGCAGTTAAAACATTCCAGATGCATCGAAAAGTTGCCATGTCCACTTTTTATAAGCATTTTTAGTCTGAAAGTTTTTGGAATTATTAATAAGGATTTTCATCTTATTTTAATGATTATTTTAAAAAGCATTTGGATTTTTTTCCCTTTGATTGTAGGATTTCTCTTCCTAGCTCTTTTTTCTATCAACGTCTGGCAACACAGGTGAGTTGAACCTGTTTGCTGTTTTGCGCATTTATCAGCAAGGAGGTTTTGAGGTTTTCAATTATGTTATGTAAGATTTTATATATACGTAAAAGAGATGATTTTCTTAAACCTGATTTTGCTCTTAAATCATTCCAGATGCACTGTAAGTTGCCATGTCCACTTTTTTAAAGAATATTTGGTCTCAAAGTTTTTGAAATTATTAATAAGAACAAGTGTCAGTCATTATATTTTCATCTTATTTTCATGATTATTTTAAAAAGCATTTTGGATTATTTTTAGTTAATTGTGAGACAAAGGGACAAAGTTTTTGGAATTATTAATAAGGACAAGTGGAAGTCATTTTATATTCATCTTATTTTAATGGCTATTTTAAAAATGCATTTTGGATTATTTTTAGTTGATCGTAGGATTTCTCTTCTTCTTCCTGTTTTTTCTATCAATGTCTGGCAACACAGTTGAGTTGAGCCTGTTCGCTGTTTTGCCCACTTGTCTGCAAAGAGGTTTTAAGGTTTTTAATTATGTTATGTTAGATTTTATATAGATAGATAGATAGATAGATAGATAGATAGATAGATAGATAGATAGATAGATAGATAGATAGATAGATATGTAGATATGTAGATAGATAGATATGTAGAAGAGATGATTTTTCATACAATTGAATTCACACTTAAATCATTCCAGATGCACTCTAAGTTGCCATGTCCATTATTTATAAGCATTTTTTATCTCAAAGTTTTTGGTATAATTATTAAGGAAAAGTGCCAGTCATGACATATTCATCTTAAAAAGCATTTAGATTATTTTAGTTGATTGTGGAATTTCTTATCTTCGCTGTTTTTTCTAGCAGTGTCTGGCAACACAGATGAGTGGAGCCTATACATAGAATAAAATATTCATTCATTCATTTTCTTTTCAGCTCAGTCCCTTTATTAATTAGGGGTCGCCACTGTGGAATGAACCACCAGAATAAAATATAAATATGTTATTTAATATTTAGATAAATATATCTTGAATGCTATATGAAGATGGAACATATTAACACATATATTTTACTTTATTAATTATTAATAATAAATTATTAATTATTATCAAATATAATGAAAAGCAATAAAGTTAACATTCTTGCCATACATGTATATAATGTCTGAACATAATGTTTAATTTCTTTCAATTTTCTATAATTTTAACAGTTTGCATAAATTAATATTTTTCATTTGCTCATCAAATGTAATAATATTCAATGTAAAATTCTAAATGCAGATAAAATCACTAATAACAATGTAATTTAAATTCAAATGAAACTAAATTAACCTGATATTTATGAATTTTCCAAACCATATGTCCAATACAGGATCATGGGAAAAAGTCAGACAATACAGCCGTGTTAATAATTCATGCACCAGTGTATGCTGTGAAGGATTGAATGTTACTTAACCATAAAATCACATTTTATCAAGCTGCATTAAAAGAGTACTCCTGTGCCTGAAAACTGCATGTTATAAAAACTGTACACGAATAAGCATCAAACTTTGATAAACTGTATGACATACTGTATAACTGCAGTTAAAATATGTTTACATACTATCCACCCTATAACATTCTTTTCTCATTTTGACTGTAATGCAGTAATAATTTTGTAAAGCTGCTTTGGAATGATAATTATTGTGAATAGCGCTATACAAATAAACTTGAATTAAATATTGTGTGTAAAAAATAATAATAATTTTAAACATGTATGATGACTTGCGTGGATGTTTCTATATGTTCTCGTTTGTTCAGCTTTTCACACACACCTAATTGCACTATATAAAGCCTTGTACAGTATCAAGGCATTCATCTTTTCTGCGTCTTCAGCCTTTCTTTGCTTTTCTGTTATTCCTCCGAGACCCTCTCGCAGCATTAACAGTGTGGTTGTGCGTACGGGACAAATTTGCAGCCTGTCACAATTCAAGGCACGTGGATATTTATAGAGCTTTCCACTGCTGCCACCTTTGTCCTCTGCTTAGAGTTACAATCTTTCCTCCTCTTTCTCTGATTTGCTGTTCTGTTTGTTTCCTACAGTGGGGGACGAAGTACATTAATATGAGTAAAAGAACTGTTAACTTTCACATTAAAGGCTAATGTCCAGGGTTCCCATGGGTCATGACATTTCTGGAATATCATGGAATTTTTATAAGGTCTATTCTGGAAATTGAAAGTCAGGGGGTTTTTTTGTCTTCGTCAAAGTCATGGAATATCAGGGATTATTGTTCATCATTTAAATTCGTTTTTCGCATTTATTAAAATGTCGTTTTCTTTTATTTTCTCAGTTTTCATTACCTTTTTGTTTTCAAGAAGCATTGGTCTCTGTAATGTATAACTCTTACAGAAACAAAGACAGAAAGTGTTTACTTATTAACAATAGATTGAGAAAATGTGCCCAGGGATACATTTTTGAGAACTGAGAAATACAGAGGTGGAAATTAGTCACACATGTTCTCAGAAAACATTTCTAAAGCTGCTGTTGACTTGAAATGTTCACCGCATGTTGGTAACAATCAAAGAAATCCATATATGCAAAGAAAACAAAACTAAATAGTTTGCAAATTAAGGGCCCTATCATGCACCCGGTGCAATAAGGCACAAGACAAATCCATTTGCGCCACTTTGTGGACTCATTGGTGTGCTAGTCTAAAATAAAGGCACATCTTTGGCGGACCAAAAGCAGACCAACTAAAACCAACTAAAAGCAGTCCAGTGCAGAGCGCGTTAGTTATGGGCCTATGTGTGTTCTTATACATTGCTTACACTGAATGTACAGCAATACACAAATATATTTACGTATGAAAACAATAAAGGATTAAAATGTTACAAAAATTATTATTTTCTACATATATATAAAAAACCTTGCCTCCATGCCGCCTTCGTGCCCCATGCCTTTTTTCAGACAATTTGCATTTGTATTCACCTTATTCTCCGCGTCTGAGTGGGCGCAGCCATTTGAATCTTTTTGGCTTGAGACTTCCGGTCTCATTCACTTACATTCATTTTTAGACGTTAAAAACAGCTCGTTTTGCTGCTTGATGTTGCAAACTGAATATCAAACATTGATATTTTCTTATTATATTATTCTACTTTGTCTGTATTGTCTTGCAAACACTTGTTTGTAGAGTAAGCAGTTTGACCGTTTTCTGCCGTTTATTATTCCTAGTCATTTCTCCCATAGGCAGCTGAATCGGAAGTTTTAAAACAAAACACTTCCGCATTGAAAAATAAGGTCAATAATGCTATTATAATTAGCAGTTTTATTTATTACATGCATATTTATATTTGTTTTAATAAAAACAAGTTTAGATTTGTCCACCTGTCAGGTTTTGGAGACGTATGCATCACCATTTGGGGCATAAGAATAGTACGTGTGTTTGGATACAACTCAGTTTTTTGACCACACTTAGTTATTAATATTTATTT
The DNA here is from genome assembly GCF_903798145.1 of Danio aesculapii. NCBI lineage: Eukaryota > Metazoa > Chordata > Actinopteri > Cypriniformes > Danionidae > Danio > Danio aesculapii. Next base: position 44,375,319 of record NC_079453.1, read on the forward strand.
TTAATTGGAAATTAGAACTGAATTTAGAAATAGTTTCTAAACAAATCTTTGCGCTTAACAAACTAAATTAAATATGTAGGCTAGTGGATGTCTCCAGTGGAGTGAGTTTCCAATGTTTCCTTATCCACGAAAGTAAAGGAGTAAAGTAAAGAGAAAGTAAAGAGGTCGAATGGAGGAGGCTCGTTCTTTATGCTCGCTGCAAATGCTCTGTTTAACTGTTTTCTCACTAGTGAAGTCTTCAGTTTTTCCATTTACAAAGTCTACCCAGTAAATAGCACACCCATGACTGCTTAAGAAAATAAGCACGATCCTGTTAGACCAAGCGCTGGGGCGCAGAGTGTATTTTTCTGTCCTTAAAATAGCAAAACTGGATTCAGACACGCACTTAGTGCTTTTGCTCCATGCACTTTACTTTGCACTTAGATTGGTAACTAGAGCCCTAAGTCATCTGTAATAAAATGAAAAAACACATGGTAGGCCTGTCACAATAATCAATTTATCTACTTATCGTGCAATACTTGGAGATGACCTCAGTAAGTTTCGCTGTTGCACTATATATTTACAAATTTAACAATAACGTTAAAGCCTTTTTACAATGACATTTGCATTATACCTCACCTGTGTCAAAGTTTGTAATCAGGCATTTACATTATAGGACATTTAATAGTATATATAATAGGACATTTACCTTCTAAACATCAAATTATAGAATCTAAACTACCTTAAGAATGATAAGTATTTTAAAGTGTTTATGGCTATTTGCATTATTATGTTGTTATATAATCATTATATAATGAGAGCCATAAAATGATCTCAAAATGACAATAATATCGCTTATTACAAAAAATTTTGTGACAATTCAGTATATCGCACAACAAAAAGACCCTTAAAAATCCTTAATGTGACAGGCCTTACAAAGGGAAGAAGTATTGAACACATGAAGAAAGGGAGGTGTAGAAAGGTAGTGAAAGCCCAGACAGCAGCTGAAATCTCTCAGTAGTTCTTCAGCAACATTCTGCTCTTTGTCATTGTAATGAATATTCGCTTATCAAAAGGTTAAAATCAAAAATAACTCCACAGTTTAATGAAGTGACTTTTATTAATGTTTTAGTAGCTTAAAATAATAAAATGTATAAGAAAAAATATATAGAGAGAAATAAGTGTAAAATCACAGAAAATGTACTGGCAGTTTAATACAAGGTTTTGTAGCGTAATATACAACACCAACCCAGAGAATATATCACTTTAAACTATTAAAAATGTCAATAAGTGTCACTTTTCGAGCTTTTCAAGTTTAAAAGTTGTTGGAAGAAAGATCAAGATCCCATAATATAATTCAAAATCATAAATAAATGGGGGAAAATCAAAACATCAATCACAAAATATGGAAAACTGCTAACTTACGGATATTATTTTACAATGTGGGACACATTCTGTCAGTGGGTCTTTCTAGCTACGGGCCTGTGTTTGTGTGTGTGTGTGTGTGTAACTGATAGCCGCTTGATTGAATCAGGGTCAGAATGTGATGTGCTGATGTTTTGGTGGTGTTTCAGTCTTCAGTCCAGCTCAGCAATGTAGAAAAGCCTCACTATTCATCATCCTCTCTGTTTACCCACACGGCTCATATTCATGTCATCATGCTTTCATCTGGCTGCGGCTCTAAGCGCAGATTAACAGTCCGAGAGATGAATTCAGTCTAATGAAGACCACAGCGGCTCCATTAGTGCCTGCTGCATCTTAATGTATCGTAGAGGATGAGAAGAATGAATCGGGTTATGCGTCACGCTTTATTTCATAATGCAATGTTCAGTTTTGTTAAAGTAGACAGGATATGACTTACTGTAGAAGACTAGAAAGCCTTCTTAGATTTACCTGTTATTATATTGCCTGGAAGGTTGGATTGAAGGTTGGATTCTGCATAGAAATGACCGCATCGTTTACTTCTGATATGATGTGATTATATTTTTAGCATTCTAGCATTTCAATTCAATTCAAGTTGATTTGTATAGTGCTTTTTACTATAATTATTGTTTCAAGGCAGCTTTACAAAAGTTGCACATTTTTGCATTACAATCAGATTAAGTTAAAGTTATTGTACAATCAAATATCATTTTATTGCATATACAGTAGTTGATGTTTAATGAAGTGTATTTGTTTATTAAGTGTATGTGTTGTCCTGAAAGTCCTCAATGGGTTGTTTTCAACCCAGGCTCATTCTGAAAACGTACCTCTAGAACAGGGGTCACTAATCTCGGTCCAGGAGGGCCGGTGTCCCTGCAGGGTTTAGCTTCCAACTTGCCTCAACACAGCTGCCTGGGTATTTTAAATATACCTAGTAAGACCTAGATTAGCTTGTTCAGGTGTGTTTGATTAGGGTTGGAGCTAAAATCTGCAGGACACCGGGCCACCAGGAACCCTGCTCTAGAAGGTACGTATTTTTGAAGTTTTTGTTTTTCGTGAATCTACGAGAGGCTGCTGTGTACGCTTTTTCATATCTCAAATTTCTCTCGAGAGTGCCATTCACGCCTGCTGTTCTCACATAAACCCACCAGAGGCGGCTATTGACTGACTGAATGACTGACTGACTGACTGACTGACTGACCAATCGACTCACCCACCCTCCTCCTTTCCTAAACCCAACTAATTTTATCGATTGACCCGCCCACCCACTTCCCTAAATCCAACCAACAATTTACAAAAGCAATACAGAAAAAGAAAAGCCCTTGCCTGATTTTACTACGTTTTCTGATTTTACCACATTTTCACCCTGTTATTTACTTGTTTATTTTATGTTTTGGATTCTGTTTTTGTCTTACCTGCTGTCTGGAACCGCTTTTCACCGGACTCGAACCCCGTTATCGTGGTCAACTCCTCTCTGGTTCTCAAATCCGCAGAGCAGTCAGCTGGTAAGCGCGAAAAGGAACGGCATCACACTGCCCCGTAGCGATCGTTTAAAAAATGAAATGCAGCCATACGTACCTCTGGCATCATAATTTGCGGCCTCCAGAAACGTATATAGGACTATGTTGTCAGGATGAGTGTGTGTTGGTTGTTTTAGTTAAATGATACAGAAACCATGAAGTTTGAATGTTTTTTGTTACTTGAAAGAAAATATTTAGGATGTTTTTTTGTCCGTTACAGTGCATCCGTAAAGTATAGCGCTTCACTTTTTCCACATTTTTTTGTGTTACAGCCTTATTCCAAAATGGATTCAATTCATTAATTCCCTCAAAATTCTACACACAATCCCCCATAATGACACATTATATAATTCACACAATAATGATGTGAAAAAAAGAGTTTTTGAAATTGTTGGAAATTTATTACAAATAAAAAAACTGAAAAATCACATGTACATCAGTATTCAGTATTCTTGATGTTTCAGCAGCTTCATTGGAGTTCACCTGTGGTAAAATCAGTTGATTGGACATGATCTGAAAAGGCGTACATTCTTACATTTGGAGAAAACCAGGCACCGCTCATCACCAGGCTAATACCATCCCTACAGTGGGGAAATGTAAAATATAAATAATTTTCTTAATTGAAATAAAAGTAAGTTAAAAATAGATCTAATTCTAAAACTAAAATCCTGCAATCTAAATGTAAAATAATACACAACATAAACAAATAATGATAATAGTAATACAAATAATAATAATAATTGGAACATCCAAAACCTTCTTTTTGCAAAATACATGCACAAAATCATTGATATTTGTGACCCTTGTAAGTCAACCAGCAAAAAAATTGAAGTGCTAAATCAACTAGATTATAAAAGCTGATTTAAAAACACATTTATTTATTTTTTTGGAGGATTTGTGGATTTCAATTGGATAAAATGCAATTTTTCATTTCAAAAATAATAATTTCATAATAACAAGTGTACAATCTCATAAAGTTGTGTTTCGTCTCTGTTCATCAAACAATACTAAACAAATTATGTTATAAGAACTTCAACCATTTTTTTTTAAAGAACATAATGCAAACTTAAAAATGTGGTAAAGTTAGCTTATCTGCTGCGATTGAACATCAGGCCTTCAGCCTGAATAGCACAACGGTGAAACGTCTATTTAGCTCATGCTTACATAGGGAATTATAGTAAAACTTTCGTTGTATAACAACATGCACATAATATGTAGTAATCAGCAAATGCGAATATTCTGTAGAAAAGCGAAAACTTTAAACAATGCAAACCAAAATTACCTAATTCCGAGCCCTTAAGTAACGTTAACACATTTAGTATTTAACTAGAAAAGTTAACATAGAGCATACAATAGTTTCTTAGTTAAGACATAAATAAATGACATACATACCTGTTGTTGTTTCTTGGCATTGGTGTGCATGCTGTCATCGAAGATCGGGGAGGGGGAGGGGCAGTGAATCAGCTATGGCAGTGGCTCCAATCAGTCCACAATAATTTAGTGGCTGCATTTTATTTATTTATTTATTTATTTATTTATTTATTTATTTATTTATTTATTTATTTATTTATTTATTTATTTATTATTATTATTTTAAAATCTTGTGAATTTGTGTAAGTACATTTAAATTAATAACATCAACAGAAAAATCATATTGGGGTGGCCAGAGTTTACACACCCCTGGCCACCCCTTGGAAGCACCCCTGAAAATAAACGTAATCTAGAGGCCTTTGCCTTTGAAATAAGCCACTTCTGATACCAAATCATCAACTAGAAGTCAAGTTACTATTTGTTGGTACTAAAACTTAGATAGGTTACAAGACTTTTGTCAGGTAGTGTATATCTTTATTGTAAAATGAACATACATTTTTACAATTCAACGTTAAATTCATACTGCATAACAGTAAAATACACTTCATATTACACCAAAATTGTTAAGTGTAGTTGATGACATGAATGAATTGTGTGAAACCAGCATTTTTACAGTGTTTATAATGTTCAGTTGTTCCCACAGGGACATTTATGAGACGTTTCTTTATTCCTCTGAACAAATAAATGTACCTGGTCCAGTTGTCAACACAGGTGTACAGTACAATCAGAGACATGATTTACAGCCGAATCATGTGCTCACCGGGAAACACAAACACTGGTGGCGCTGCATTGTTTTCACCTCATGAGAGTCATTTCTGCTGATTTGAGGATTGAATTTCTGCTTTTGGCAGATTGACTTTGGGTTCAAAACTCACGTCTCAGCTGAAATGCTAGCCGCACATGGTCTTTTGCGTGCTCTAATGTATCTATTTTTTACTGCGTTCATCGTTTTTTGATGGAAACTCATTGGGGGAGGCTAAGCAGTTTTCTGGCCGTTTTCTTCCTGTGTCCGTCCAGTCAGATTTGTTGATGATTCAGGACTGGGGAAACTGGGCTTTGGCTTTCAGTGCTTTTGGCCTTTTCCTTCATTTTGTTGTTGTGTGAGGGATCGTTTTACCTGCAGTACATTAGTTTGGCACTAATGAGTCGCACTCAGCAGAAACAGTTTGGGGATCTTATGACCTATGAGTCTTCTGAAATATTATTTATGCATAAAGTGTATTTGAGAAGCACGTTCAAAACTAATTGACCATCTTCAGATCAATGGCATAAAAAGTTCACCGTGAGCAATGGTGTGTTTTTATTATACCTGTCAATCATGATTTAGGAGGCTGTATTTCAAGATCACAAGATCACTGCCATTGAGTATGAATTTCTTGTCATTTTAGTGACAACAAAAAGCTTTTTATAGTAGAATGAAGGGCTGCACAGTGGTGCAGTGGGTAGCACAATCGCCTCACAGCAAGTAGGTCGCTGATTCGAGCCTCGGCTGGGTCTGTTGGCATTCGGAGTGGAGTTTGCATGTTCTCTCTGTGTTCATGTGGGTTTCCTCCGGGTGCTCTGGTTTCCCCTACAAGTCCAAACACATGTGGTATACAGTAGGTGAAGTGGGTAGGCTAAGTTGTCCGTAGTGGATGTGTGTGAATGAGTGTGTATGTTTCCCAGCAATGGGTTGCAGCTGGAAGGGCAATATGTTTGATATTAAAATGGGACATCTGGTCTTTGACTTGTATAATAAATATGTTATCACAGCTCCCGTTTCCTATAATTCTGTCAGTTTTCCTGCACTCTGGACAAATGGGAAAATTTCAACCTTTCAGAAAGTGTTTTGAAACATTGGAAAATGCCTCCAGAAACCAAGTCCATTAAACACATTTGAAAAGTGTTTGTGCGTGTTCAATTCACACTAAATCCATGCATTATTAATCCTGTTTGTTTCCTTTAACCCACAGGTGTTTCCACTCACCCGTGATTTTCCAAAATTAGTTTTTCAGCGTCTTTATTCCATCCAGCTCACAAAAGCATTGAACACAGGTTTAAGTGTGTGTTTTTTGTAACACGTTCTTCAGGATGGTAAACTCTACAAAGTTTACTATTATCCTTGAGCTTTTCTAAGTGGTTACAGTCTCGTGTAATGTCAGCTTATTCTTTAACATTGTTGTATTGTTGTAATCCTTTCTTTTTTATAAGGGAATCTTTAAGATCTGTCAGTCCTGCAATGCTCCTCATGGCCCTTAAAGTTTGTGCTATTAGCAACTTCTCCGTTTATATCAATAATTGATTGTGAAAGCCTCAGGAGTCGTGTTTCAAATGTCCTTTAGGGCCTCAATCCTGATTTCTCAATCCTGAAGAAAGACGCTGTCACACTTAACCAAGCACAAGTGTGTGATATTTATCGTTTGTGATTAATGGTGTTTGATTAATAGCGAGCTGACGTTATTGAGCACGTCACTTACTTTGGAAAATATAAAAAACAATCAAAAACTAAATTTTTTGACACATACTTACTGAAATAATTAAATTATGTCATCATTATTTTGATTCATTTACATGCAGAATCCAAACCCTTCAGGGAAAGGCACAATATACACTCACCGGCCACTTTATTAGGTACACCTTCTTTGTACCGGGTTGGACCTTCTTTTGCTTTTGGAAGTGCAAAACAATCTTGAGAGTCAACAAGTACTCACTTCTTTCTGAAGTTATGAATGCAATAAATGTCCTTGAATGGGTTCTTTATACTTGTAATATGTGATGTAAAGGGATAGTTCACACAAAAATGAAAATTGTCATCATTTACTCACCCTATACACTTCAAAACGTATTTGAGTTTCTTTCTATATTTTGAAGAATGCTGGTTGATGGTGCCCATTGACTTAGTACTTTTTTTCTACTACGAAATGTAGTGGATGCCATCGACCAACATTCTTCAAAATATCTTCTTTTGTGTTCAACAGAAAAAAGAAGCTCATAAAGGTTTAAAACCACATTAAATGGTGAGGAAATTTACTTTTTTTGGAAGAACCTAGAAAGAAGTAAGAAGTAGGATAGGCATCACGACCCTCCGCCCCGCCCCCATCACAGCAGCAACCTTCTCGTGAAAAATACACACTTAGGCCCTATTTACACTAATACTTCTTAGTTTAAAAATGGCGTTTTAGAACGAAAACGATCCACGTCCACACTGGCGTTTACTTAGTATTTGTCAAAAGCCCTCCTTCCACACTATACTGCTGAAAACGCACATCATGTGACCACACACAAACACACACTCTGTCATGTGCTGCAGTGTATAGTTAGGTGGTGGTTCATTCCGCCATGGCGACCCCTAAAATTAGAGACTAAGGCCAAATCCCAATTCTGTTTTTGTACCTCTACCTCTTCCCCTTTCCCTTGGCCCTTGAAACAGAGTGTGAAAAATTTACCCCTAAGAAATGGGACAGCATTACAGCACCTGCACACGTCATCATATGTCATCACAATCTCTTGCTTCATATGAGATCTAGGATCGTGACTGCTGTAGTTATTCTAGTTGCGTTATTTTTTGCTATTTATCTTCAGGAAATCACTGAAGGGAACGATATCATGTTATCATAACAATATAATGTGGCAATAAGATTGTAACTGTACTGTGCATTTACACAGTGGCCATATTTATCTATGTAAACACACCGAAAACAACATTAACATTATTGCAGCCACTATAAAAAGCCCATTCCCAGCTACTAGAGTTTTCTGACAGGGTATTCCAGTGTCATCGAGTGACAGAACGTTGTGGGACTGCTGTACAGGAGTTATTATTATAGATTATAGGGGATTATAGGTGATTATATAGATTGATAGGGAAATTTAGCGTTTTTTATTTTCGTTTTTTTTTTGGTGACAGTAAATGACGGTAAAACACGAATGCAGTTATGAATGTGTTAAAACGTGTGCTTGTTTGTTGTGAAAATTCGTAATAATGACAAAAAAATACTAATTTGTGGATCTCCTTACTTCCGTGTGCAGCCATGCGGCCGTTGTGGCTGGTGTATTCTGGGAAATTTTCTTACCCCTTGGTTTCGAATATGGTTCTGAAAAATCTCAGTTTAAAGGGGTATCTAGCCGTTCCCCTCAACCCTACGCCTAAAGAGAATTGGGACACCCCGAACCCTTCACGTGAACGTGCAAAATGAGGGGTAGTGGGAAGGGGAAGGGCTAAAGGGTAGAATGGGGATTGGGTCTAAGCCAAAGGAAAATGAATGAATGAATAAAAACTTTATAATATTCGTCTTGACTTTTTGTCATTACATTTTTTCCTGTGTAGTATTGAGCAAGTTACATTACTGACTTATTATAGCTTGTTTTCTGTTTCCCAATGTAAATATTTTGAGTCGATGGTTTTTGGAAAATTATTACCCTCCAATAATCATGAGACCAGGGCCATGCACAGGGGGGTGGCCTGGTGGCTAGGGCCACTGCCTCTTTGCCCTCATTGGTTGAGGTGCCCCTCTTGCTCAATCGCCCCCCACCCCCCCCCCCCCCCCCCCCCCCCCCCACGCCCCCCCCCCCACCCACTTCCTTCACATCCTCCCTTACTTTACGACTGTAACCGTCACCCCCCCCCCCCCTTCACTGTGAGATCGCAAACGTGCACCTCCAAACCCACCCACCCCCAACCACTTACCACCCTCCAACACCCTTCCCCCCTTCACTTCGCGATCGCATTGAGCACCTGCCTCTTTAAGGGTCTGTACACGGGCCTGCATGAGACATTAAAATTTTAGAAAAACAAACAAAAACATTGTCAAAACATATGTCTTCATTGGTTCAACAAAAATCATACGAAGCTCCAAGAACACTTTTGTACACACCACAAAAAAAGTGTTTGTTTGACAAAGTCTTGTTTTGTGTTAAATTAGGGGACATGTTTACTGAACACGATCCAAGGCCTGTCCCAGAAAAGAAAAAAAGATAGACATTTCTTTTCAAGTTGTAAATAAATTAAGGTTTTTTAAACTAATGAAGACAGTACAAGTCAATTATTTATTTGAATTATTTACCATAGCCTGAGATGTTTACTGTTGGGGCGGCCCGGTGGCCCAGTGGTTAGCACTGTTGCCTCATAGCAAGAAGGTTGCTGCTTCAAGTCCCGGCTGGGTCAGTTGGCATTTCTGTATGAATGTTCTGTATGTCCTCTGGGTGCTCCGATTTCCCCCACATGTGCTATAGGTGAATTGGATGAGTTAAACTGACCAAAATGTATGAGTGTGTGTGAAAGTGAGAGTGTATGGGTGTTTTCCAATACTGGGTTGCAGCTTGAAGGGCATCCGCTACATAAAACATATGCTGGAATAGTTGGCAGTTCATTCCACTGTGGCAAACCTTGATAAATAAATGCACTAAACCAAAGGAAAATGAATGAATGAATGCGTACTGTTCCAAAATATGTTAAATGTGTCTTAAAATGAAATATATTGTGGGTCAATGGAAAAAAAGTTCCTGTTTTTTACCCAAACATTTAAAAAGAACATCTTTTAGAGCAGTAATCACAATACCATGAAAATAACCATGACATTTGAATCCTATCGTCGGAATCTATACCCCATCCCATGCCTACTCCTTTCCAAGAGCACAGCTGAACAATTTCACTCCTCATGCTATTAGATTGCAAAACCGAGCCGTATCTTGACGTAGATGTGTGGTGTTTGTGGGATTTGGCCTGGTCCCCATCAGCAGCTGCTTGAATCGGGCTCTTCTCGGAGCTTCAGCACCTGGAAGTGTTGCGAAAGACCCGTTTGTGTTTTTTTTCCCAGAGACTGTGAGAAATGTCAGGAATTGCGGCTGTAATCTCTGCTTTTATCCACTGCGTTGTGAGTGTGCATGCTGGGCTTTCCTGTGACAGCAGTGATTACGAGCATCTGTGTGAACGAGACGATCGCCAGCTTTTATTATTGGGTGTCTGTGCTGTGAGTTTCTCCATTCACCAACCGCCATCTTACATCAGATCGCATGTTTGAATTGGAGGATTTGGCCAGTCTTTTCTGTTTCATTGTGATGTTTGTTCTTTGTATGTTGATTTGTATTTTTTATTTATTTCATTGATTTGGTTTTCTAAAGTCCTGAGGTTCAGTCAAAGAGGAAAATGGCTTTTTTAAGCATCAGAAATATGAAAGTGTAAAACAGCTTTTTTCCATGTACAGTCAGAATTATTAGCCCCCTTGTTTATTTTTCCCTCAATTTCTGTTTAATGGAAAGAAGATTTTTTTTTTACATATTTCCTAACATAATAGTTTTGATAACTCATTTCTAATAACTGATTTATTGAGTCTGCGCCATGATGACAGCACATAATATTTAAATAGATCTTTTTCAAGATATTCAGCTTAAAGTGACATTTAAAGGCTTAACTAGGTAATTAGTCAAGTTAGAGTAATTAGGTAAATCATTGTGTAACAGTGGTTTGTTCTGTAGACAATTTAAAAAAATATTGCTTAAGGGAGATAATAATATTCACCTTAAAATGGTTTAAAAAAAATAAGAAAATCTTTTATTCTAGCCGAAATAAAAACAAATAAGACTTTCTTCAGAAGAAAAAATATTATAGGAAATACTGTGATAAATTTCCTTGCTCTGTTTAACATCAAATTAGAAATATTTTAATTTAAAAAAATTACAGGAGGGCTAATAATTTTGACCTTGATTTTTTTCAAGCTACAAATATTAATTTGTACGTCGCTTTGGATGAAAGCGTCTGCTAAATTAAGAAATGTAATGTAAAGCAAATAAAGGGCTCTCATATATTTTTAATGTGATTTACAGAAGAAACTCACTAGAGTGTCATTGTGTAACAGTAGTTTTTACTGTACACTCTCAGAAATAAAGGTAAGCAAGCTGTCACTGGGGTGGGACCTTTTCGAAAGCTACACATTTGTACTTGAATGGTCCATGTTGGTACCTCAAAAATATATATCAGTAAACCTAAAGATAAAAGGAACACTTTTGTAGTTTTTGGGTACTAATATGTACCTTTAAGGTATTAATATGGACCTTTTAGGTACACATCTGTAGCTTTTCAAAAGCTACCACCCCAGTGACAGCTCGTGTACCTTTATTTCTGAGAGTGTATACTAAAACTTCTTGTTTGGCATCTTCAGGAATTATTTGATTTGCATACATTTATTGATTTTAAAATATTAAATAAAAAATATGAATTAATTGTAATGTAAATCTTTTTCTATGGTTCCTCAAATCAAGTTAATCACATTTTTCAGTAAATAAGTCATTCACTATGTAATATATTTATTTATTTGAATAAATATCATAAGAGTCATGCTTATGAGAATAAATATGTTATTTCATTTTTGCATGAGCATGTCTTAATGAAAATGGTGAATTATTTAAAATAGTTATATATTTTTTTCAATAAAATATTGCATTTAGCATGCATTTTCATGCAATAAAATACTTTATCGTAAATTAATTTAATGTGGACACCAACAGATTAAATATCTTTGACACAATTGCAGTATTTAAAAAAAGTGCGAAAATGCAGACGCTTACAAGTTTATGCAACAACAAAAAAAAACATTATTATTTTGTGTAATTTGAACAATTGTAATACTAAACTACATTTGCCATATTTTGAGATTTTACATTGATATAGCATGAGGTTAACTGTGTTTAAACAGATGTATATTAAAGAGCATTAGGTAGGGCTGGGCGATATGGCAAAATGCAATCTCGATAATTATTTTCCATATTGAACGATAACGATATATATTTTGATATAAGTTGTTAATGCTTCCAGATTTAAAAGAGTATTCCAACAATGACTTAAGCCACAAAAATTAGAGGGTCCAATAAATGGCATAACATATTTTCGGACGATAAATATTTGGTGTAATTCAGTGCATCTCTAATATCTAAACACTTTTAGATTGCCATTGTTGCACATTTCTGCTGTATGATTGGCTCTTAGAGCAATATAGAGTAAAAAGTCACAAGCTTATCATTAGTATTGACATAAATTTTATTGCGATTCGATAATATATCGTTTATCGGCCCAGCTCTAGCATTGGGTTAGCTGTGTTTTAAATGATAAAGCATTATATGATAGAATCTAGATGCCGTTGTGTATTGTGTTTTGATCTGTTAGTTTGTGTGTGTTTGTTTTGTGTTTCAGTTTTCTCCTAGTGTTCAGCTGTCTGGTGCTTTCTGTTTTCTCCACCATTCCAGACCATCATAAATTTGCCAACGAGGCGCTCTTCATCCTGGTAAGAGGTTAAAATGACACATACTAACTGAAAAAGTCAATTATGTCATCAATATTTTGATTATTTTACATGCACAATCCGAACTCTTCAGGAAAAGGCACAATATACACTCAGCGGCCACTTTAAAAGGTATACCTTACTGGTACCAGGCTGGACATACTTTTGCCTTCAGAACTGCCTTAATCCTTCGTGGCATATATTTAACAAGGTACTAGAAAATTCCTCAGAGATTTTGGTCCATATTGACATGATAGCATCACGCAGTTACTGTAGATTTGTCAGCTTCACATCCAAGATGCGAATGTCCACCAAATCCCAAAGGTGCTCTATTGGATTGAGATCTGGTGACTGTGGAGGCCATTTGAGTACAGTGAACTCATTGTCATGTTCAAGAAACCAGTCTGAGATGATTCATGCTTCATGAAATGGCGCGTTATCCTGCTGGAAGTAGCCATTAGAAGATGGGTATATTGTGGTCATAAAGAGGTGGACATGGTCAGCAACAATACTCAAATGGCTGTGGCATTAACAAGATGCTCAATTGGTACTAGTGGGCCCAAAGTGAGCCAAGAAAATATCCCCCACACCATTACACCACCACCACCAACCTGAACTGTTGATACAAGGCAGAATGGATACATACTTTCATGTTGTTGCTGCTGTAGCCCATCCTCCTTAAGTTTGGACGTGTTGTGCGCTCAGAGATGCTCTTCTGCAGACCTTAGTTGTAACGAGTGGTTATTTGAGTTACTATTGCCTTTCTATCAGCTGGAACCAGACTGACCATTCTCCTCTGACCTCTGCCATCAACAAGGAATTTGCGCCCACAGAACTGCTGCTCACTGGATATTTTTTTATTTTGACCATTCTCTGTAAACCCTAGAGATGGTTGTGTTTGAAAATCCTAGTAGATCAGCAGTTTCTGAAATACTCAGACCAGCTTGTCTGGCACCAACAACCATGCCACGTTCAAAGTCACTTAAATCCCCTTTCTTCCCCTTTCTGATGCTCGGTTTAAACTACAGCAGATCGTCTTGACCATGTCCACATGCCTAAATGCATTGAAAAAGTCACTTAAATCACCTTTCTTCACTATTCTGATGCTCGAACTGCTGCAGATCGTCTTGACCGTGTCTAGTTGCTGCCATGTGATTGGCTGATTAGAAATTTGTATTAACAAGCAGTTGAAAGGTGTACCTAATAAAGTGGCCGGTGAGTTTACACCCGTTTCATCCTTTTAGAATTCTCCCAAAGACATTTACTAAAATATAAAGAATTATCCATTTATATATTGCTGGAATACAGAGCTGTGCTGCCGATTTTGAATGGCTTTCAGTGTAGGACAAGGGTTTTATACGAATAGGTGTAATTACAGCATTTACCAGCAGGAGCAGAAACGTCACAGACTGGAAATCACTTCATTAAAACGAAAACTTGAGAACGCTTTCTGCTGTCAGTAAAAGTGCAGCATTCTCAGCTTATTTAAGACATTTACAGTACATGCTTTTACTGCGTTCGCCATTTTATAAACAAATACTTAATCTCTTGATGCAATATATTTTAAATTGAGCTCATAACTGTTCAAAAACATTGCAAATTTACAGACGATGCATATTTATTTCTTAGACAACGTCACAAATAACATCAAAACAACATAAATGTTACTGTACGTTAACAAAAAATAGATTTTTTGTATGAGTTTTTCATACTAATGCGGTTTTAGTAGGCATACATATACATATTTATCACCAAAATTCTGTCCCAAGACTAAATATATTTTAATACTAATGTACTTCCATATATAATGAGCTTTTTAAAATTATAAATATAATATTATAATATATATATTTTTATTATAATTTATTTTTTAATTATTATAATTGTATTATTATCATCATTATTATTATTTTAGTTTTTGCATTTTATTAATATTATTTAATTTTTTAAAAAGATTATAATTTTATTAATATTATTATTAGCATTATTATTATATACTTTATTTTTTAATTATTTTTTAAATGATTGTTATTAAATTTTCTCACATTTTTATTATTATTATTATCAATAATATTTATTTTATTCTCTACATTTTTATTATTATTATTATTATCATTAATATTTATTTAATTTTTTACATTTTTATTATTATTATTTTATATGTTACATTTTTTTAATTTTTATTTAGTTATTATTAGCATTATTATTATTTACTTTTTTTTAAATTATTATTATTATTATTATTATTACTATTTAATTTTCCTAAATTTTTATTATTAATATTATTCATTTTTATTTTTTACATTTTTATTATTATTACTTTATTTAGAAAATTATTATAATTTTATTTTATTATTTTTATTATTATTATTTATTTTCTTTTCTAACATTTTTATTATTATTTTTTTAATTATTATACTTTTATTATTATCATCATCATTATTTATTTAATTTTTTACATTTTATTATTAATAATATATATTTTTTAATTATTATAATTTTATTATAATTATTATTATTATTATCATCATCATCATAATCATCATCATCATCATCATCATCATCATCATCATTATTATTATTATTATTATTATTATTATTATTATTATTATTATTATTATTATTATTATTATTATTATTATTATTATTATTATTATTATTGTTGTCATCATCATCATTATTATTTGCCTTATTTAAAAAATTATTATTATTATTATTTCTCCTGGTTATCTTGTTAGTTAATTAATGACTAAAGCACACCCTCTTTTCCAAAAACCTTTCAATCTGACACAGCATACATTGTTTCGTACATATTAAATTGCATTGAAATGAATCTACTCACTCTCTCTGACCTGTAGAGCAAATGGGCCAACTTCCGTTTCTGTGTTTTGTATCCAAGTTTAAAGGAAATTCAGAGTTGGCGAGCACAGACTGTCTGATCTCTCTAAGTACCTTCACTAAACATCCACCTTGTCCGTGCCGTCTCTAAATACATTGATAATAGCACATCATCTGAATAATTAATCACACAGGGCATTCTCTCCGGCTGTTAGACCGTCCAATCACAGCCTGTACATCTTTATTTGAGGTGATTTTGGAGGCGTGTCTGCAAGAAAAAAGGTGGATTAAGTACATTTTTTCAATTCGCCAGCACTATGGATCAAATGTGCCATGTTTGCAGGTCTGTTTTGCTGTCTATTGTGTTACTAAGAGGTTTATCTTATTAGTCAGCTGGCATTGTTCTGAAATCCTTTGTAAGCACAAACACATATGCTGTAGGAGCTTTTATAAGGACTGTAACTACAGATTGTTATTGTGTTGGCTTGAGAAAGCTAACATACTGAAGTGCTAAGTAAAGTACTTATTCCGAGACTAGCATTTCTGTCTCCAACTCCTCCTACGACCAACAAACTCATCTCAGAATTTCAGACCGTTGTGAAATACAGTTGGCCGAAAGATACTGAAATCCCAAAGACTTTTATTGATATGTTTAATGAACCACGACTCTTCAAACTCAGGCTGTTAAAGGATTAAAATGAAACACAGAGAAGCCCTTTAGACTAGATTAAGCTAGAATCACCCTAGAAATGACATAGAGACACCCTAGAAACTTTAACAACCACCTACAATATCTTAGCTACTGCCTAACAATAACTCAGTTTACCCTAGCAACCACCCATAACACACAAGCAACCGAGCAACTACCCAGATTATCTGAAGAATCACTAAGTAACCACCCAGAACACTATAACAGCCACATAGTAACCACCATACCTTAGGAATCACTCACAACACTTTAACAACTGCCTTGCAACAACTCAGATTACTTTAGTAATCACCTAGCACCACCCCAGCAACCGCATAGAACACTATAACAGCCACATAGAAACCACCTAGCATCCATTTATATAGCAGTGACATAGAGACACCATAGTAACCACCAACAACGATGCCACGTTCAAAGTCACTTAAATCCCCTTTCTTCCGCATTCTGATGCTTGATTTGACCTGCAGCAGATCGTCTTGACCATGTCTACATGCCTAAATGCATTGAGCTGCTGCCATGTGATTGGCTGATTATAAATTGGCATTAACAAGCAGTTGGACAGGTGTACCTAATAAAGTGGCCGGTGTATTTCTGCATGCCATCCATCTTGAAAGATTGCAAACTTTTGGTATAATAAGCTGTTGTCAGTGTTGAGCGAATATAATAATTCAAAACACACGAGAGGAGCGTTTGCTTACTGTATAACTGCAATGAAACACATTCTGACGATTATTAGGCCCTATTTTCATTACAGTCTTAGCAGTGTCTCAGTCTTGGGCCCATTTCTCATCTGATTGGCACGCTGTAAGCAGTCTTGTACTGTCTCATGTCTCCCTGTGGCTGCGTTAAGTGTGCATTTTGTTTTCCGCTGGGATCTTTGCTCTGGGAAATGGCAGTGTAAGCACACGGCAGGATTCAGGTGTTGTCGAGTATGCAAGAAGTAGCCGACTCCATCCAATAATCTCAGCTGCGATTCTGTAATCACTCATTCAGTATGAAGTGCTTTTCCCTCTCGCGCTGACTTTCTCTCCCACTTTTTCCCCCATTTAATGGTCTCCTTCAGGAAAGGACTATGTTGTCTATCATGCACGTTGTGGTATTGACTGTACACTCAGTCTGTAATGTGTTTGTTCACGTCGAGAGCGCGGGTGCCATTGCAGGAGCTGTAATCAATACAGGCATTTAGCGCAGGCCGCTCTGAAACCAAGCCGTCTGTGGCATCTTCAGCAGGAGATAAGCAGTCATGTGATTTAGCATAAATCGAGTGCATATATCACAGAATTAGGTGAAGCAAGGATACTGAAAACTTCACACCAGTGACTTTTTTATGTAAACAATAGCCCCGTTCACACAGTGATACCGGTAAATATCCGGAAAATTATTGGAACGATTTTACCGGTAAATTAAAAAAAGCGTTGTTCACACAGGCACGGACGTTACGGAATTTTTCCAGAAAAGACCGTTCACACATCTATTCCAAAATACCGGTAAATTCTGACATCATTAACCAGAAATGTGCTTAAAAATTTTTAAAATGTGCTTAAAAATTTGTAAACACAGAACGGGTCGGGCTTTTGTTGATGGTTTATAATATATGTGTGCTAGTGCTCACCGGCTGCTTCACATGCACACGCGTCAAGCAACTGAAGCAGAGCTTGAACGTAAACAAACATCGGTTAATTATAAGCATTTTATCGATAATTTTTTCCACATTTATCATTAAGAAGGAACATAGAAAGGTTATCTGACTAACATCTAGCAGCTGAATGTGTCTGGAAAAATTATTCAAAGGCTTTTATTTTCATAAACAGCTCGAATGTGAATGCGTCTGAGTGTTCTGATTGGCTGGAGTAGACGTCGCATGTCAGCGCGTTCTAGACGTGAACGCACTCTTTCCGGCAATCTTCCTTCTGCGTTCACACAGAGCAGCATTCTGGCAAATTACCGGTAATTTTACAACTTCTCTTTCTGGAAAATTGCCGGAACGAATTTACCGGTATTTTCTAAAAGGGCCCGTTCACACATGATCCCTCTCTGGAAAATTGGCGGTAATTTTCCGGAAAGGTCTGTATGTGTGAAAGGGGCTAATGAGTGATATTTTCCACTAAAATGGATTGTCTAACCTTAGTAAAAAAATTCATGCAAATTGCTACATTTATTCAGGACACTGTATAGTTCCCAGAAGTTTTGCCGTCACAGCCATAGACTGTAAAATATATGGACGTAGCATCCGTGACGTCACCCATAGGTTTCTGAACACTGCAAAAGAAGCTACAAGTAGGCGCGGCCAACCGTCGCCATTTTGTTCGCGCGTCATCGCACCCACGGCAGGATACCAAACAAGGGCAAAGAGGCGGAGAGTGAGCGGAGCTACAGACACCTGCTGGCACTTTGCTTAGACCTGGCTCAGACAGACTTTACTTTGGGAGAAACGCTTGATACTTTATTACCTGCGACTCGTTTGTATTCTGACCACATGTGCTTTTCTGTACACTATATCAATAAAGTGTTTTAAAAACACTGTAGTAATACATTGAGCCACTAAACATTGTTCTTATGATGTTTTTCTACAGGAGGAAAACGCGAATTACTTCCAAACACTTCAGATATTGTGTGTGTTAGAAAATGCAAGACTATTGATGAAATCCAGCATAACACTGTATGATAACGCTTCAGATGACTGTTCTAGAGCCTACAGCTGATCAATCTGTCACATTCTGGAGTGCTTTACGAGTCTAAAGAAAAATATTAATGATAAATGACCTTAAATAAAACAAATACATTTATAGAGATGGTATACAAGTATATAACTTTACTCACATGGGAAACGAGGCCACGTGAATGGTTTGTGAGCACAATTAAGTGCACACAGCATCCCATATCATCTGATAATTGTAAGAAATAATCCCAAAAGGCAGCTGACTGTGTAAAGCCACATAAAACAACACAAAAATACGATGAATATGCCGAGATCAGTGGCTAATCTGCCGGATTCAGCTGAGGTGAAGTGACGGCGACCAGCGAGACCTAGCTGTCACTCAAGTGGCCACGCCCTTAATTATGCAAACTTAATATAACCTAATATAAAGGAAATGGATGAGTTATAAAAAAATTCACCCCCCTCACAGTTGTCATGGAGGGTAATAATAGCTATATGACCCAAAATCGTTCTTTGTACCAGGCTGTAAACACCTTTTTTTCAGTTACTTCCGTATTGGCTTCCCGAGGGAGAGCGGGAGGTTGCCGCTTGGTCACAGCTAACAACTACCTAGCAATAACTCAGATCACCTAGCAACCCCCAGCAACCACTCAGAATGCATTAACAAAATTAGGTTGTCCCAGAAAAATCTTCTGCTCATCTTAAAGACCCCCTGTTTTGCATTAAAAAAAGTCATATTTTGGTTTTGGAGGTCTCCAACGACAGTCTGATATGCATGCAAGGTCAAAAAACACTTTCATTGTCTTATAATATGCATTTATGTTTACCTAATTATCCAAATGACTCCCTTATGATTCGTTCAGCGATTCATATGTTCCCAAACCCCTCCTTAGCGTGATGCTAATCTGCGCTGATTGATCGGATGACCTGGTCTGTTGTGATTGGTCGACTGTGTTCAGCGTGAGACAGAGAGAAATGCCCACCACGGCTTATCAACAATTTTGAAGTAGTCAGAGTACAGAGATTACCTAATTACCCTAACCCCCCTAGTTAACCTAATTAACCTAGTTAAGCCTTTAAATGTCACTTTAAGCTGTATAGAAGTGTCTTGAAAAATATCTAGTCAAATATTATTTACTGTCATCATGACAATGATAAAATAAATCAGTTATTAGAAATGAGTTATTAAAACTATCATGTTTAGAAATGTGCTGAAAAAAATCTTCCCTCCGTTAAACAGAAATTGGGAAAAAAAATAAACAGGGGGCGAATAATTCTGACTTCAACTGTATGTGCTCTTTTGTGTTTTTAACATACACATTATGAAGTCATATAGGTAGTTATGGTGTGATATATTTTTTGTGTAGTTTTCTTTTTTCGGGGGCAATATTTAGTTTATTTAAATAAAAAACTGTATTTTTGTTAAATATAAGTATAATAATAACTATTAAATATATTTAAAAAATCTTTAATACTATTTTTTTAATCGAGAATACTAACAACTGAGATTTCATTGGCATTTTAACTACTGAACTACACAATAGGACTTCAGATTCAGAAACCTGGTCAATATAGGTAAAAATGTCTGAAATGTGCTTCACTTATTAACATATAATATATGAATTATTTATAATATGACATTATTTGAGGTATATAATTGCGATCTTAAAAGGAGGACAAATTAATTGTCTAACATAAACCTGTATTGACGACCATCCTAAGAACAAATGACCTGCAGATTAATCTTCCATTTGTTTACAGCAAAGAAGCAAATTACAGTTGAATTGACCAGTGTAGTACTTTAGCCTGCATTGTTAGGTAGTATATTTTTAGATTACTGGCAGAACATCACTGTCATCATGTTGTATTGTTTATTGTTCACTTTACTTCCTTATTCAATCTACTATTTATTCTTAAGACTATTGATTTTGAAATGATTTGATGTTTCTTCACCTGCAGGAGTTTGTGATGATCGTGGTTTTTGGGCTGGAGTATTTTGTGAGGGTCTGGGCCGCCGGATGCTGCTGTCGGTACAGAGGATGGCAGGGTCGACTACGCTTTGCCAGAAAGCCCTTCTGTGTCATAGGTAAAGTTCTGGAGATCTATTTTTTAAACACTGTCAATCTGAAGGAGGTGTGAGAAGTGTTTAAATCTGTCTCTCAAAAGATGATTCTGTGTTCATGTTCTCTTAGAAATCACCTAGGTACAGCCCAGCAACCACCCTGAAAACTAAAACAGCCACATAGCAAACACCTAGCATTTGTCTATCTAGCAGTGACAAAGAGACGCCCTAGTAACTACCCAGAATATCATAGTAACCACTTGTTGAGCCACTTTATTATATAATTCTCTTTTGCCCCATACTATACTGAACTACACTGTTCCAATTTACTTTGATCTTTTATTTGAAGCTGCTTTGACATAATTTACATTGTAAACGCGCTATACAAATAAAAGTGAATTGAATTATATAAAATGAATGCAATTAAAAGACTAAATCTTATTCATTTATTACCTTTTCTTTTCCGTTCCTGTCATCTCTGGCTCTTGCAGACTTCATAGTGTTTGTGGCGTCGCTGGCAGTGATAGCAGCGGGCACACAAGGAAACATCTTCGCCACATCTGCTCTGCGCAGCATGCGGTTTCTGCAGATCCTGCGCATGGTGCGTATGGACCGCCGCGGAGGAACCTGGAAGCTGCTGGGCTCTGTGGTTTACGCTCACAGCAAGGTGACAACACACACACACACACACATCCATCAGAGGACACTTTAATCACTCTACTGCTAATCTAAAGCATGCTTTCTGAAAACATATCAAACATGTAAGGATGGAGTACCCTAAAACAGGTTTAATATAAGCTTATAAACTTATATATACTTTACAAATTGCAGTCTTAAAAATCACTGGGGTGCTACCTTTTCAAAAAGAACCCTATATTATAATGATTTTTGCTGACAAATTTTGTTTTGACACATATTTTGAGAAAATTTTTGACACATAAATTGAGAATAAATAAAAAAACTCAGCAATATACTCTGGGCAAATGTAAACAGAGAGTGTGTGTGTGTGTGTGTATATATATATATATATATATATATATATATATATATATATATATATATATATATATATATATATATATATATATATATATATATATATATATATATATATATTAAACTTCTGTAAAAATGCATCAGATAAATATTGCCTAAATCTGTTTATCAGCCTCAGTCCTGATCAAAACTATTAAATTGCTTAGAAAATGACAGGATTTTAACTCTTTAGTCGCCAATTTCATAAATGATGAAACTGATTTGGTGAAAAAAACTACACAAAATGACGTATTTTCAATAAAAAAAGTAATTGTTGATTGAATTTAAAAAAAATCTTTTGGACATGTGAAACAACATTGGCTTTGATGCATTGTTTTTGATTGATTTTCATTTTTTTCTACCTAATTTACTGTTGGCTGTTTTTGACCTATTGACTTCCATTATAACCACATGTTTTTAATACAAAACTATGATACCATTCTGTATAATCATGCATTTTTGATTGTTGATGGTTTTCCCTTTTGGGAAGAAGTACAATTTCTAATTTTTACTGTTGATCATCAGTTGGCACCATTAATCCATTATATATGCCTGTGCATAAAAGGCTTAGTTTCTGGATTTTCTATGGAGTATAACAGCCAATTAAAGTGTGTGTCTGTGTGTCTGTGAGAGTGAACTTTGGACACTTACCTTGATGTGTCTGAGAAAATCTAAATATGCACATCAGCTCTCTGAACTACATGAAGTAAACGAAAACAAAGTCAAAGGGCAAAAACGGCCACCAACAGTAAATTAGAGACAAGAAATGTAAAATCTAACAATGCTTCAAAGCCAACGTTGTTACTTTGATAAACGTTGTAAGACTTTGATAAAAGCAAAAAAAAAATAGTGCACAATTACTTTTTATATTAAAAATAAGTCATTTTGTGTGTGTTTTTTCACCTGATCAGTCACATCATTTGTGAACTTGGCAAATAAAGAGTTAAAATCCTGTAATTTTTAAAAACATTTAGTAGTTTTGTTCAGGATTGAGGCTGATTAACAAATTTATGCTAAAAAAAATTATCATTATCATAAAAAATATAAAATATAAAATATTAATCTGACGCATTTTTACAGCGGTTTAATTGAGTAGATGTTTTCATCCCTAACATAACAAAAGGGTAGTACATTTGAACAGTGCACAAGGGTTAAGGTGCTATGATGAAGACATTCATACTTTTTAGGTATAAATATGTACCTTTAAAGTTCACATGTCGACCTATAAGGTACAAAAGTGTACCTTTTGAAAATGTACAACCCTAGTGACTTTTTTTAATGGTTTTGCACCTTTATTTCTGAGCGTGTGCATATAAGGTCAGAAAACATTGTAATTTTCTCAGAAAATGCATTTAATATTCAAATTATGTTTCTATGATTGAGTGAATCAATTGAGGGCTTAAGGTCTGTAAACCCCTTCCCCTTCCATAGGCCAAATCTGCACTGATTGGTCAGCTGGCTGAAGTCAGTTTTGATTGGTCTTTTTCAGACACCCATTTCAGGGGGGTTGTGTGTCACAGCAGGCGGGAATTATGCAAATGTGTTCATTTATGTAGATGAAGTTCGGTAGCAGACAAAAGATTCGAAAATATAATGACTTGTTATTTAGAGTCGGCTATTTCTTTTGAAAGACGATATCTTTGTTCATCATGCACTATTTTGATTAGCAACGTTGCACAGTTTACACTGAAGGACAGATATGTTACAAACAATAAATAAGATATTTTGGAAACCCCATTTGACCTGCTCTTTAAATCCGCAGAATTAAAAGCTGATTAGCTGTAGAATCTGGAAGTATTTTTTCCTTGTATTTTTCTCATAGGGAGTTTAAATATGTCCCTAAACGTCATGAACCCAACCAATCAGTTAAGAGGAGAATCAAAACATTGCAAACTTTAAATTGATGCGATAATAAGTAATGAAATCAGACAATACCTGGGCCTGCCCTTGGGCTTGACTGGGTTACATCCATACCGGACATTCATTCATTCATTTTCTTTTTGTATTAGTCCCTTTAATAATCAGGAGTCAACACAGCGGAATGAACCGCTAACTTATCCAGCATATGTTTTACGCAACGGATGCCCTTCCAGCTGCAACCCATCTCTGGGAAACATCCATACACTCTCATTCACACACATACACTACGGACAATTTAGCTTACCCAATTCACCTATAGCACATGTCTTTGGACTGTGGGGGAAATAGGAGCACCCAGAGAAAACCCACGCCAACACTAGGAGAACATGCAAACTCCACACAGAAATGCCAACCGAACTCCTGTTTTTTTTCCCAGGAGTCTCCCTTATTTCACAACCATCTCCCGCCACCCTCCCATTTTGTTATTTCTCTCGGAAAACTCCCGTAATTAAAATTTTTATTACTAATATGCATTGCTGAGCACTTAATTTGGACAACATTAAATATGATTTTCTCAGTATGTTTATTTTTAAAACCCCCAGATATTCAAATACTTATTTATCAGCCAAATATTGTCCTGTAAAAGTATTTATTCATGCAAACCTTATTTCTACAACTTTCATACAATACATAAATTTCATTAATTTTCCTTCGGCTTAGTCCCTTTATTTATCAGGGGTTGCCACAGCGGAATGAACCACTAACTTATCCAGTATATTCTTTACACAGCGGATGCCCTTCTAGCTGCAACCCTGTACTAGGAAACATCCATACACATTCATTCACACTCATACACTACGGAAAGTTTAGGTTATTCAATTCACCTATAGACCATTTCAATATACTCATATCATTGGCCCATGAACATTTTCTGCTTGTTATCAAACTATTTTATAACTGTAACAAGAGGCAATTCAATTATAACTTTATGTTAAAACAGCTCTCATGACATTATTTATCAATATGTGGCTCTTTTTGGAATCTCGGAAGCTAAAGAAATTAAAAATGTAAAACAGGAAATACATTGGGACCATTGTCTTTTTTTACATCCTACAAAATGGTCTATAGTGCATGTCTTTCTACTGTGTGTGAAACCGGAGCACCCGGCAACACGGGGAGAACATGCAAACTCCACACAGAAATGCCAACGTACCCAGCCAGGACTCGAACCAGCGACCTCCTTGATGTGAGGCAACAGTGCAAACCACCGAGTCACCATGTCACCCTACATAAATTTCAACTCCCAAAAAATTATTTTGAGATCCAAGCTCACATTTTTTCCCTGCTGAAAAATCCAGCTTAAATCAGCCTAGGCTGGTTGGCTGGTTTTAGCTGGTCGACCAGCCTGGTTTTAGAGGGGTTTTGGTCATTTCCAGGCTGGTTTCCACCATTTCCAGCCTGGTCTTAGCTGGTCAGGCTGGGTGATGACAAGCTAAAACCAGCTTGACCAGCCTGGCCAGGCTGGGAGCCCAGCCAAAACCAGCTATGTCCAGCTTAAGCCAGGCTGGTCAGGTTTTAGCTGGATTTAGCTTGTCATTTTCCAGCCTGACCAGCTAAGACCAAGCTGGAAATGGCTGGAAACCAGCCTGGAAATGGCCAAAAGCCCTCTAAAACCAGGCTGGTCAACCAGCTAAAACCAGCCAACCAGCCTAGGCTGGTTTAAGCTGGATTTTTCAGCAGGGTTATCCACTTTTTTACATGATATGTACAGTGTAAGTGTAAACTTCACCAATGATGCAAACTTGAACAGATCTGATTTCCACATATAGTTAAAAATGTTTGGTAACACTTTATTTTGATGGTCCATTTAAGTATTAGTAGACTGTCTGCTTAATATCTGTTGATATGCTCCTTCAATAGACATTTAACTGACTATAAGAAACTTAGCAAGTACATGCCAGTTTACACTAACCCCAACCCTAAACCCAACCTAAAATCGATTTATAATCTAATGAGAATAAGTTAGCATGTAGATGCAATGTAACTAAATTCAACAAACGGACCATCAAAATAAAGTGTGACCAAATGATTAATACTCATACACAGGCTATGAATATACCTGGTTGACTATTGATCCTCCAAATATGCACTTTCAATATCACACCACTCTTTTCTCATAGCTTTCTATTGCTCACAGTTGTTGTTTTGTGTGAACGATGTTTCAGGAGCTGATCACGGCCTGGTACATCGGCTTCCTGGTGCTGATCTTTGCCTCTTTCCTGGTGTATCTGGCAGAGAAGGAGGATAACCAGGAGTTTTCCACCTATGCAGACTCCCTCTGGTGGGGGACGGTGAGCACTGCGTGCCGCTTCACTAATTACAGCAGTCTCTCGGCTGACAGATTGTTCTTTCTCCTCGTTCTCTGCTCAGAATAGCTTTGTAAGAACTGATGGTGCAGCGATTTAGTTTGATTTCTGCTGCGATTATAATTCTGCCTCCATCTGAATGGGTGCTGAATAATGTCTTGAGTTAAAAACAGTCAGGCCCGTTTCAGACTTCATGTCTATGTGTAGACTTAACTTTATGATTTTGACCGCAGTGTGATAGCGTGCATTTTTTTAGTAAAGCTACTTTTGGTTATACATAGATTATTGTGAAAAGCGCTATACAATTAAGCTTGAATTAAACTTAGTTTGGCTTTTTTGGTTGTATTTTTATTTCTTTTTACATTTGATAACACTTTACAATAAGGTCTCATTTATTTAAATTATTTTATCTTTTAGATGATTCAGATCTCAAAACATGCTCTTTGTAAAGGATCATCTTAAAATGTAAAAGGCATCTAAAGTTGTATATGCACCTAACTTAACTTGTGTACATTTATTAAATTATTTTTGTGGAAACATTTCGTTTTTATTTTAATATTTCAGTTTAGTTCAATATTTATTTATTTATACAAATATTTAATTAAATATTTTAATCATATTTTTATTATTCATTTGAATCAATTCTCGATTTTAATCTAATGTAATAATGTTTGATTATTTTAATCAGATTTGGGTTTTTATGTTTTCTGCAGACCTTAAAAACCTTGTTTTAATTTTTATTAATATTATTTTTTTATGTAAACACATACCTTTTCAAATTCATTCGTTCATTTTCTTTTCGACTTAGTACCTTTATTAATCCGGGGTCGCCACAGCGGAATGAACCGCCAACTTATCCAGCATATGTTTTACACAGCAGATGTCCTTCCAGCTGCAACCCATCACCAGGAAACACCATACAAACTCATACACTACGGACAATTTAGCTTACCCAAACCACCTATACCACTATAGTAGTTTATACACCTATATTAGTTTAGTTTAGTTTAGTTTAGTTTAGTTTAGTTTAGTTTAGTTTAGTTTAGTTTAGTTTAGTTTAGTTTAGTTTAGGTGATGATTATGACTTTATTTATTAATTTTACTTTTATTCTATAAATCTTTTAAAGGCAAAAATTGCACCAAAACTGTGCTGTAAATACAAAACCTAGTATTTATTTTGTCAATTTTTCTTTTATTTTGGAGTCATGAACTAATAATGTAGTTTTAGCTTTTCCCTATTTTATTTTATTTTATTTTATTTTAGTTTAGTTTAGTTTAGTTTAGTTTAGTTTAGTTTAGTTTAGTTTTTTATTTGGTTGAAAATAATTTTATTTATTTATTTATACCCCGTTAACTGTCACTGTCCCACCAATGGCCATTGCATCTTTAAAACCATTATATCCTATACTTAACCTGAGTTTAAAGCTTTCCAACAATACATAGTTTGTCCGAATAAGTGTGTAATTTGCACAGCATTGTTTTGCTGGAATTATTATTAAAAGTATAAAGTATACAAGGACTTGTTCAATTCAATTATTAATTCAGCTTTATTTGTATAGCGCTTTTACAGTGTAGATTGTGTCAAATTAGCTTCACATAGAAGATCATAGTGAATTGAAACAGTGTCAGTTCAGTTTTCAGTGTTTAAGTTCAGTGTGGTTTATTATTCACTGCTGTGAGTCCAAACACTGAAGAGCAAATCCATCTATGCTCAGCTCTACAAGTCCCGAACAATGCAAGCCAGTGGTGGCAGCGGCGAGGAACAAATTTCACCAATTTGCGAAAATGAAGAATTAAAAACCTCGAGAGAAACCAGGCTCAGTCGGGCACGACCATTTCTCCTATGGCCAAATGCCTTGCGCAGAGCTGCAGTCTAGGCACCGGAGGCTGAAGAACGCTGGACGTCAGCGAAGACTCGTCTATCCCAGGAGTCTCACACGAATCAGACTCATGCTGTCCACTCCTCCGTGACAACCACAGTAGCTGCTCAGGATACGGCCTGGTCCGGGATTGCGGAAACCTTGGGATCATCTCTTCACAGGTCTTGGATCGCATCAGTGGAACCGCATAGTCTCTGGGGGCCTCTGGAAATAGAGAATAAAGAGAATAATTAGCATAGCTGCTGTTCATAGTGTATATAAATGAGATGCAAAAAACCTGCATGGGGCACACTCATGCATCATACCGCTATGTGATGCATTGAGTGTATGCTTTACTAAAAAGACGAGACAAGAGGAGCCAGCCAGGAAAGATATGGGACGGAGAGGAAAAAGTTTGACCGTCTTCGCCGAGAGCCAAAGAAGTATCCTTTTTTGATGAGAAGGCTTTTAAATGAGAAGGATCGACCTCCTTTACTTGACTTTGCTATTCTTGGTACCACCAGAAGCCCTGAGTTTTGAGATCTTTAAAGAGTGGGTTGGATTGTAGCAAGACAGAAGGTTGGTTAAATAAACAGGTGCAAGATTATTTAAAGCTTTATAGGTAAGAAGCAATATTTTAAAATCAATACGAAACTTAACAGGCAGCCAGTGTAAGGAGGATAAAATTGGGGTGATATGATCATATTTTCTAGACCTGGTAGGTACTCCACTCTGGTAAGACCTGGTAAGGCAGCTGCATTTTGTACTAGCTGAAGTTTGTTAATAGAGGATGCTGGGCAGCCAACGAACAGAGCATTACAGTAATCCAGCCTAGAAGTCATAAAAGCATGGACTAGCTTTTCTGCATCTTATATGGTTAGCAAATTTCATAACTTCATAGCTCAGACAGGCAGTTTTTGTGACATGGGAGATATGATTTTCAAAAGTTAAATTGCTGTCTAATATAACACCCAGGTCTTTTAAAGTAGAGTACACTTGTGGCCTTTGTTATGAAAATCCAATAAACACTTAAAATCATTTAAACTTTAGTTAGTACCCGGTGGCCTAGTGGTCATTGTTGATATAGCAGCTCACAATTCTCATTTTGTGTGATATTAGTCTCAAATCTGTAACATCTTTAGACATCAGGCTTATATTTATATATATTATAGGGTGGACCAAATTTAAAATTTAGATATACTGTATATATATATATATATATATATATATATATATATATATATATATATATATATATATATATATATATATATATATATATATATATATATATATATGAAGAGTTAAGATGCAAAACTGAAAATCTGAAATTTTCCTCTAAAATTAGTATTTTTATCAGGCTTCTGTGTGTGTGTATAATAATATCACTTTTATGGCAAAGAATAAGTCCTTTTCCTGGTATTTATATCTCAACATAAACAAAGGAGGCTGAGAAAGTGTAAACTTTCAATGGAAATTTCAGACGGAACTTGCAGGTTTTGCATCTGAACTCTTATAAATATTATATATATATATATATATATATATATATATATATATATATATATATATATATATATATATATATTATTTTATTTGTATTTTTTTTTCATTATTTATTATATATTTTTTTGCTGTTCTTTTTAAATACAATATATTTAACTTTTTAAACTAAAAATAACTTCTTGCATAGTTTTTTTTGCAAAGAACTCAAAAATGGGATTTGGGACAGTTAACAAGTTAAACCTTTTAGTCAAAAAGTGCACCAAGTCTTTAACTAAGCCTTTCCTACCTGCTGTAAAGCTACTATTCTTAATTCATTTTGGTGTTACTTTAGTCATTTTATTTATTCATTTTAGTTTTAAACTGTAAACCTTTTAGTCAAAAAGTGCAGATTTTAATCAACCTTTTCCTAAGCTGTGCTTTAAATAAAAGCGTGTTTTGTGATCTGCTGAATTTGGTTTTCTCCCAGATAACCCTGACTACGATCGGCTACGGTGACAAGACTCCACACACCTGGCAAGGTCGTCTTTTAGCAGCTTGTTTTGCCCTTCTGGGAGTTTCTTTCTTTGCCCTGCCCGCTGTAAGTACTGCTGTCGATTTCAAGGGCCGTTGACATTTCCGTTTCCACTGATCCCAAACCAGCTAATGGCCCTCTGTCCTCCTGTAAGGGCATCCTGGGGTCAGGCTTTGCTCTGAAAGTGCAGGAGCAGCATCGACAGAAACACTTCGAGAAGAGGAGAACTCCTGCTGCAAACCTTATTCAGGTGAACACACACACACACCTGCCCCAACAACACAAACATCACTCTGCTTCTGTGTGTGTTGTGTAGGGCTGGGTGTCGATCTTCATATGTCACGATTCTGATTCACTAACCGTTGATTTGATTTGATTCACTAGCACTTGATTTGATTCGATAGTTCTAGATTTGATTCACTAGCTCTCAATTTGATTTAATTCTTGATTTGATTTGATTTGATTCTCTAATGCTGGATTTGATTTGATTCACTAGCTCTCGATTTTACTTAATTCTTGATTTGATATGGTTTGCTAGTGCTTGATTTGATTTAATTTATTACCTCTCGATTTGATTTTATTCACTAGCTCTTGATTTGAATTTCATTCACTAGTGATTGATTTGATTTGATTCACTAGCTTTTGATTTGAGTCACTAGCTCTTGATTTGATTTGATTCTCGATTTGATTTGATTCATGAGCTCTTAATTTGGTTGGATAGCGCTTGATTTCATTCTCAATTTGAATTAATTCATGAGCT
Source organism: Danio aesculapii (assembly GCF_903798145.1). NCBI lineage: Eukaryota > Metazoa > Chordata > Actinopteri > Cypriniformes > Danionidae > Danio > Danio aesculapii. The sequence goes on from NC_079453.1 coordinate 44,406,028, forward strand.
CTTAATTTGACTTGATAGCTCTTGATTTGATAGCTCCTGATTCGATTTGATTCACAAGCACTTGATTTGATTTTCTAGCTCTCGATTTCATTTAATTCTCGATTTGATTTGATTTAATTTGCTAGTGCTTGATTTTATTTAATTCACCAGCTCTCGATTTGATTTAATTTGATTCCATAGCTCTTGATTTGGTTTAATTCTCGATTTAATTTGATTTGATTCACTAGCTCTTGATTTTATTTTATTCACTAGCTCTTGATTTGATTCACTAGCTCTTGATTTGATTGGATTCACTAGTTCTTGATTTGATTTGATTTTTGATTTTATTTGATTCACTAGTGCTTGACTTAATTTGTTGATTTGATTTAATTCACTAGCACTTGATTTAATTTGATTCACTAGATGTAAATTTGATATGATTCATTAGCTCTTGTTTTGATTTTGTTCACCAGCTCTCAATTTGATATGACTCACTAGTTCTCGATCTGATATGATTCAATAGCTCTCGATTTGATTCGCTAGCATCTGATTTGGTTCAATTGATTCAATTGCTCTTAATTTGATTTGATTTACTAGCGCTTGGTTTGATTTACTAGCACTTGATTTGATTCACTAGCACTTTATTTGATTCACTAGCTCTTGATTTGATTAACTAGCTCTTGGTTGGATTCACTAGCGCTTGATTTGATTTGATTCACTAGCTCTTAATTTGATTTGATTTACTAGCGCTTGATTTGATTCACCAGTAGTTGATTTGATTCATAAGCGCTTGATTTGGTTCACCATTGGTTGATTTGATTTACTAGCGCTTGGTTTGATTCACTAGCTTTTGATGTGAATGAATTAAAACTAGTAATGCTTTATAAACCCCTTAGCATACAGAATATAGAAAAAGAATCAATATCAAATCAACCATTTAAAAATATATATGGTTGCCCAGCCCTTGTGTTGTGTACATGTGTGTGTGTGTGTGTGTGTGTGTGTGTGTGTGTGTGTGTGTGTGTGTGTGTGTGTGTGTGTGTGTGTGTGTCATCTTGTGTGTTGCTGTATGGTGTTGTTTTTTTTCCCAGGCTGCATGGCGTCTCTACTCGACAGATGCTCAGCACTCGTATCTCACAGCCACCTGGTATTTCTATGACAGTATGCTGCCGTCCTTCAGGTAAGTATGACCTGTACCCTAGCTTCTGTGCCGTGCAAGTAACTTCAACTCAAGGCCTTGTGTGTAACTGATACCACCGACAGGTTTTCAGGTCATGATTTCATAAAGAAGGGCTTCAAATATTCCCAAACCCTTCAGCGTTAGTCAATAAATCTTCAATCACATTATAGGTATAACACTTTACAATAAGGTTACATTAGTTAATGTTAGTTCATGCATTTACTAACATCAACAAACAAGGAAAAATACGTTTATTATAGTATTTGTTAATGAAAATACCAACATAGGCTCATTCTGAAAATGTAGCCCTATATACATTTCTGGAGATCGCGAATTATGTAGTCAGAGGTACATATGACTGCGTTTCGTCTTTAAAGCGAACACTATGGGGCGCTATGATGCCGTTCCTTTTCATGCTTACCAGCTGACCAATTACCTCCATATAGAGGCTGTCCCACTGTAACCAAGTTTGTTTAGTGGCTCGCCACGTATGTCAGCAGACTTGAGATGCAGAGAGGAGTTGACTGCTACGACGAGAAAAACAAAAGCCAAAAAAATAAAATAAACAAGTAAATAACAGGGTGAGGATGTGGTAAAATCTGAAAACATAGTAAAAGTCAAGCTGCCGCTAGGGCTTTTCGTTTTCTGGATTGCTTTCGGGAAAAAATAATCGGTTGGGTTTAGGGAAGGAGGAGGGTGGGTCGGTCAGTCAGTCAGTCAGTCAGTCAACAGCGGCCTCTGGTGGATTTATGCAAGAAAAGAAGGCATGACTGACACTCCCGAAAGAAATTTGAGATCTCATAAAGCATACACAGTGGCCTCTGGTGGATTCGCGAAAACAAAAACTACAGAAAAACGTAGGTCCTGGGACACATTTGGCGTTCTTCAGAAATGTATATAGGGGTACGTTTTCAGAATGAGCCTGGATTGAAAAATACATTCACTGTTCGTGTTAACTCACGGTGCATCAACTGATGTTAACAAGCATGAATTAGGATGTTAATAACCCATTAGTACATGTTGAACTATGACTGAAAAGCCATGTTATTCATTCTTAGGTCATGTTAGTAAATACGTTAACTAGCATAACTAATGAAATCTTATTGTAAAGTGTGACCGCACTATGAATCTCTTGGCCTTAATTAGAGAAAGGTGCTTTGACCCAGAAATCATGATTTAATTCATAATTATTTGTGTTGTTATATGCTTTATTCATCTGCAACATTCATTTATGCTTGAAGTGATTTGCATAAGATTTCTGTTAATGTGGGATGAAAATGGGGAGAAATAGAAATTGCAAACTTTATTTTTCTAGCACTTGATTAATTAATGATTAATTAATTCTTGTGAAATCGTGTGTGAATTTTTATTAGTTAATACACATTTATTTGAATAAAATTAATGAAATTAATACAATTTAAATCCTTTAATTACTAGTCTGGTATAGTTTGAATTTTGGACAATTATTTGCATAAAATATTATTTAGGTATGGTGGCTCAGTGGTTAGCATCACAGCAAGAAGGTCGCTAGTTCGAGTTCCAGCTGGGCCAGTTCACATTTCTGTGTGGAGTTTGCATGTTCTCCCCGTGTTGGTGTGGGTTTCCTCTAGGTGCTCTGGTTTCCCCCACAGTTCAAAGACATGCTCTATAGGTGAATTAAATAAACTAAGTTGGCTGTAGTGTATGTGTGCATGTGTGAATGAGTGTGTATGGGTGTTTCCCAGTACTGGGTTGCAGCTGAAAGGGCATGCGCTGCTTAAAACATATGGTGGATAAGTTGGCGGTTCATTCCACTGTGGTGACCCCTGATGAATAAAGGGACTAAGCCAAAGGAAAATGATTGAATGAATTATTTCTACAAATTTGTAGATATAACACTAATAAAAGTCCTTCAATACATTCTAAATAGTATGAAGATCATGTGCAGATATTCTAAAATCTGACAAACTAAAATCACCTTTTTTGTAGTTTCAGAAATTATAATATTTAATAATTTTTATTAAGTTTCATAGTATTTCCAAACAGTCTATTATGCCATGTTTTTAATTATTGATAATATTTAACATTTCTATTTTGGCCTCAGTAATATTCATCCCACATGCATTTTTTGTTTGATTTGACTAATTATTGTTCATTTAAAATGACAGGGAAGTGTGTGATTCAGGACACAAATAACTGTAAATTTAATTTATTCTTATGTAATAACTGAATTATCCCTGTCTTTTTAAAGTGTCTTGATTATCATTTTATCATTTCATTTTTAGGTTTTTGTAGGGGTGTAATGGCACACAAAATCAATATCAAAAGTACCAAACATTATTATTTATTTTAGATGCAACATCTAACCCTCAAATTGAAAAATGCATGAAAAAAAGCTAAAACTTCATGACAAAAATTGTTTCTCCATTTGGTTGTTGAAATATAAGCCAGTTTAGCCAGTGACTCTCATAATTTGTTTTCATTACAGTATTCATTTAATTTTACTGAATGACTTTTATGAGATAAATGAAGTTGTACATGAACTAAGTTGTTTTTACTGACATTTTTCCTCAACTGAAACCTAAGATATTTAGGATGTTTGGTGCTATAACTAGTGGTAAAGATGAAGTAATTATGTGCACACTGCCATTTTAACTGCATTCATTGTTTGTATTTCCTGATGAAATTGACAGAACTACAAATAAAGTAATAAAACACAAAGATTCTTGCAGCAACAATTAAAAATACATAGAGAAAAAAATAAATCTTGGGCTTCAGCTTATCAAAATAAATACACAATGCTCAGCATAATTGAGTAAACCCCATTTTGAAAATGAATATTTTTATCCATTTCTCAGTGAATATAGGTCACATATGTTGCTGCTTTGAACAAATAGATTTTTTTAAACGTCTAAATGTATTAAAATAATATTTTAGCCACCGAACATCTTTAGAAATAGAGGAATATTTTTTGTTTCCCTTGATTTTCCCTCATTTAAATTTTTTTATTTAATATATTTCCATAACATATAAATTTGAGCTACTAATTATTGAGCTGTTATCATAGGCTATTTAACTAGATTAACTTCAGATTTGGCTTCAGTACTGACTAAACTACACACAAATATAATATAGTAAAGCGTCCTATAGAAACTATGAATGTAACTGAGAGATTTGTGAGGGGTGTACTTATACATGCTGAGCACTGTATATAAAACTACAAGTTTCAGATGAGGTTGCGCACATGCAGCGATTAAACACTCATACATACTAAACCAAACGTGTGTGCAGTTACACCCCTAGTTTTTGATTAGTTTAGTTTCTTTTTGTTTTGTTTTGTTCCTTTATCATGTTTTATTATTTTTATGTCTTGCTTGTGGGTCAGAGAACTGACATTACTGTTCAGTCACCTCCAACGGCAGCGTAGCACCAAGAAGGTTCTGCACAACTCCTACCACACCCTGCTGTCGGGGCTCCGGCCGTACAGCTCCCCCTACCTGGGGGACAGGTACGCCACTGAAACATATAACTCTAGTTACAGTATCCAGCATTATCTAAACTGTTTAGAGGAGCTCCACACACACCTGACACGCCAGTGAGCTGCCGCTAAATCAACTGCAGGAGTTTGACTGTTTGTGTTTTCCACCTTTCTGTGTTTTTGCTTGTCTTGTGTTTTTGTGCTGATACTAATACTGAACATCTATACTGGATCATTGAAAGATGGGTCAGATATGAGATCTGATCTTTTATTTATGGTGGACCATTTAGAATTTTGAGGCTAAAATAGACTTTTTTGAATTGTTTATTAGAAATTATTAAGAATGATTTTATTATTAGACATTTTTAAAATTAGGAATTTTTATATATTTTTTATGTTATTATATTTTAATATTATTTATTATTTAATTTAATTTCATTACATTACATTACACTACATTTTATTTTATTTTATTTTATTATATATATTATTTTTTATTATATTATATATTATATTATATTATATTATATTATATTATATTATATTATATTATATTATATTACAATACATTTCATTACATTATATTATATTATATTATATTATATTATATTATATTATATTATATTATATTATATTATATTATATTATATTAAATTATATTATATTATATTTTATTTTATTTTATTTTATTTTATTTTATTTTATTTTATTATTATTTTTTATTATATTATATTATATTATATTATATTATATTATATTTTATTTTTTTTTTATTATATTATATTTAAATTTTTTATTATATTATATTATATTATATTATATTATATTATATTTTGTTTTATTTAATTTTTTTATTATATTATAATATATTATATTGTGTTATATTATATTATATTATATTTTGTTTTATTTAATTTTTTTATTATATTATATTATATTATATTATATTATATTATATTATATTATATTATATTATATTATATTGTGTTATATTATATTTTATTTTATATTATTTTATTTTATTTAATTTTTTTATTATATTGTATTATATTTTATTTTATTTTATTTTATTTTATTTTATTATATTGTATTTTATTATATTATATTATATTTTATTTTATTTTATTATACTATATTTTATTACATTATTTTATATTACATTATTTTATATTATATTTTTTCAAAATATGATTATTAATTCAAAATATATAATTGCATTTTCAATATATTCACACTAATTGACCAGCTATTGGCATGTGTTGCAAAATGTTACTTTTTTAGTCCCTGCTGTTGAGGCAGGCCAAGAGATCTCATATCTGATGCTTTTCTTTGGTGCAGTAGCCTTAGTGTGTGTACACTATATGTGTATGTGTGTGTTCGTGTTAATGTTTGTACACAATTGTGTGCAAGCATTATCTCTTTACCCGTTGACCTCTCAGTGTCTCACACTTCACCTTCATCCCCCTTCATTCAACTTGTCCATTCTCCTCCTCTCCTCCTCCTCTCTCCGCATCCCTCCATCCATTCACGTTTGCAGGAGGACTGACGCTCAGTGCAGGTTTGTGGTCAGTGGTTTTTGAGACCAATGGCAAGTGTCAATGGGCCGTGCTGTGTGTTTACAGTTTGAGGTGCTTCTTGTTTTGGAGTGATCATGAGGATGATGATGATAAAATGAATCAGGTTTAAGATGCGCTGATGGTTCGGCTGCATTCAGATGCATTGAAATCCAATCGATTTCCTTTAGCGATCTCCTCACATGCCAGTGTCCGCATGCCACCCCATTCCTGCCTGTGTTTCACTCTACTTTGTCCTAAATTAACTTTCATCCTTTAAGCTGCACTTGTTGTATCCCGTTTAACTGATCCTGGGCCAGTTTTTCTTTTAACACAAAAAAAGAGCTGAAAGGCTGCAAGTGCTGATCCTGAAAGCTGTGTGTGTGTATGTGTGTGAGTGTGTGTGCGCTCACTGACCCTTTCTCCAGATACAGATATACTAAGTTACACTTTGTTTTTAAGTGCACATTATTGCCTGTTAGGAGTAGAGAGTCACTCAAAAAGGAACACAAAGGTACAGATGAACAGCTTTATTAACTATAGATGTGAATTAGAGCCGGTTCATTAGATTTTTTTTTAGCTGATGTATGATAAATGCATTGACAGCCAATCAGAATCTTCAATACTGCAGCATGTACTTATATACGTATTGAATGCTATTGTGTGTTGACGTCAATACTGTAGTTATTGTTAGAATTATCAGGATTTTTGTAAATGTGTAAAATAAAAGTACTATATACAGTATTTATCCAGTTTTCCAACTTCTTGTCAGATTTAATGTTTTAAGATAAGTCATCATATAATTTGAAGTCATTGAGGGAATGTTTAGATTTTTGATATTTTTCCAATTTTAGATCCACTGCCAGTCTTAATTGACTTCCATTGTATGTTGCAGAGCAGCTAGAACATTCTTCAAAACATCTCCTTTTGTGTTCTACAGTGGAAAGTCAGTCAAATTAGATTTGAATTTGAAATTTTGGATCAAATATTATTTTAAAATTGAAGTTCTGCGTTATAGGGGCTGTATGTAGAATTTAGAAACTCTTCTTATTAGGCTGTTAAGTGAACGGCACACTAAACGAACAATAGACTGATTCAATGACCACCACACGTACTCACAGCGATGTTATTTTTGTATTACAATTAAATAGATGGAAACAATCTTGCCACCACATATTGATAACTAATATAAATATGACATCCTTTTCATTTTCACAGTAAAAACCAAGTTCATCTCATAAAAATCAGTCTACAACCAAAAAATTAGAGGGGGTCTAAGGCCTTCAGGTTTTATTAAGAACTTTACACATTGGCAATGTAAAAGTGATTAATACACAAAGAAATATGACATGCAGTCTCTTTTATTCATAACAGGTTGCTTATAAGAGCTTAATTTTACTGTATGGAACTTTAAATTATAAGCTTGCACTCTAAAAACAAGTGTAACACACGTGTCCTGGCACCTCCAACTAACCCTCACGACCCCTCACGAATCCCTCCCTTTGCCTTGTGTGTCTCTTCAGTCAGCTCATTTCTAAAAAGAGGGGTTTCTTCCGGATTCATACTGGCAGTAAGCAGAGGTATCCATGTGTGATGTGCCTGTGCACACTGGGCACGAAGCCTGAAACTCTCTGAGCTTTACTGATCCAGTGCAGCTCCACATAGCAGAGGCGGAATGGTAAACTAAAGTGATGCTTTGGTACACATCTCAATTACTCTTCAATATATTTTTAGTACAAAATAGAGGAAAACTTTACTTAATTTTAGTCTTTGTTTATTAACCAGCTATTAAGCATCTGTGATTATATAAATTAAATAATACAAAATATTTAGGATAAAAAGATACATCTTTACTAATACTGTAACTTATAACAAAACTATGAGTGTTGTTAATTGCATATTATTTTAAAAATAAAGGCTACAATAGCTAACAGAGGCCTAATTATTAAATTCAATTGGCATATATTTGTAGTAGTGCTTGGCAAAGGTTAATCACATCCAAAATAAAAGTTTGTTTTGACATAATATGTGTGTGTGTGTGTGTGTGTGTGTGTGTGTGTGTGTGTGTGTGTGTGTGTGTGTGTGTGTGTGTGTGTGTGTGTGTGTTATATATATATTTATTATGTATATGCAATACACAAAAATGCATAGACAAAAACTATACAAAACAATTGTGTTACATAGATATTTAAAATTATATATCATATATTTTACATCTAATTATAAATAAACATTTTCACAAATATATGCATGCATGTGTGCATTTCCATAGATGTAATAAATATACACAGCACACACATTAAATTATGCCAAAACAAAATTTTATTTTGAATGTGATTAGTCGCAATTGGTATCTTAATTTTTAGGTCAAAACTCCAAAAACTGCATATAAGGCAGTTTTTATATAATTTAGAGGTTATCAGACAGATGCCTAAAAATAAGCATTTATTGTCTGATACATATATATATATATATACATACATATACAGAGAGAGAGAGAGAGAGAGAGAGAGAGAGAGAGAGAGACATACACACATACACAAGATAAGCTTTCCATTGATGTATGGTTTGTTATGATAGGACAATATTTGGTCAAGATATTACTAGGAAATCTGGAATCTTAAGGTTGCAAAAAAATCTAAATACTGATAAAATTTTTATTTGTCCAAATTAAGTTTGTAGTGATGCATATTACTAAACCAATTTAAAAAAAATTAACCAAAATATCATTTTGACTCCATTGATTTGAATTTTTGGCTATTCCCACAATTTTATTTGTATTTTATTTTTATTTGTGCGATATTAAACTGGTTTTTATTTAAACCATTCCTCAAGTAATCTTGACATTAAAGAGTCAATTGTGAAGATAAAAGTAAAATTTTGATGAATAAAATCCACATGCGGTGGTGGAAATTTGCACAAACTGTCCACTATATACAGTTAAAGGCAAAATTGTTGCAAAATTTTTATTAAAATTATTATTAATAATTTAATAAATTTAAATTATATATATATATATATATATATATATATATATATATATATATATATATATATATATATATATATTTTTTTTTTTTTTTTTTTTTTTTTTTTTTTTTTTTTCAAATATTTCCAAATAATGTTTACCAGAGCAAGGAAATTGTCACGGTATTTCCTATAATAACTTTTCTTCTGGAGAAAGTCTTATTTGTTTTATTTTGGCTAGAATAAAAGCAGTTTTAATGTTTTTTTTTTTATTTAAGGCCAATATTATTTGCCCCCTCAAGCAATTTTCTTTGATCGTCTACACAACAAACCATCAATATATAATAACTTGCCTAATTACACTAGATAGCCTAGGGAAGCCTTTAAATGTCACTTTAAGCTGAATAGAAGTATCTTGAAAAAATCTAGTCAAATATAATGTACTGTCATCATGGCAAAGATAAAACAAATCAGTTTTTAGAAACGAGTTATTAAAACTATTATGTTTAGAAATGTGTTGAAACAATCTTCTCTCCGTTAAACAGAAATTGGTGAAAAAAGCGAGGCTAATAATTCAGGAAGGCTAATAATTCTGACTTCAGCTGTATATAAATGAATGTGTACCAATACACCCTTAATTGATAGTCATCATATCTAGATTAAGGATATTGTTCATTAACTGTGAAGGCTGCACTAGCTCAATAACAGCTCAGCGATCTGCTCTTTAATCTGCGAGAGGCTGATCAGAGAACAGAGATGTGCATCTCTTCTGAATGTACACAGATGAGGCCTGCATGTGCTCACTGGGCAAACATAAACCATGCGCTCGTCTGTATAATCAATCACCTTTCTCCATGGTTTATGACCGTTTTACTTGACGGTTGTTCTCGAGAAGCTAAATCACGAATGGCATGTAGCATTTGAATGCAGGAATATCAAGAAATTTTGGCGTCAGAGATGTTAAATATTTTGAAAGGAAAGACGTGCATGTGAGAATCATGTTTAGAGTCATCTTTATATGTTTCAGTGTGTTTAGGCATGTGTCAGCATGTTAAAAGTCATCTGGTGCACATTTGTGAGTTGCTCTGTGATAAATAAATGATATGCATGAGGTTTGTGACCTCGACGTGCATGACATGAAACAATATTGTGGAGATTAGTATTGCAATTAGCACTGCAGAGATCATTTTTACGGCATGTCGTCATTTTAAATAAAGTTATGGATTTAGCATCATTACAATGTTTTTCCTAAAAAAATACCTACATGAGCATGCTTGTGCGTAGCTCAGTTGAGTCTGTTGCTGCTCTTTTTGATGGCATGCTACAGGTTAATACACGATCACACCATATTCAGCTTAAAGAAATAGTTCACCCATAAATGTTTAATTCCCTGTTAATTTACTCACCCACAGGTCATCCAAGATGTAAGTGACTTTTTTTTCTTCAGTAAAAGATTAAAGAAGATCTTGGTCCTTAGTGATTCTTATGGCAGTGAATGGTGACAGGTATTTAGATTAAAAATATTTACATAGTCTAAATCATTAGCCATGGCTCCTGATGACACACTGAGGTCTTGTGAACCAAAACGATCGTGCAAGAAGTTAAACATTATTTACAATATTCAAAATCGAACAAAAAGTGCTTAAGGGATTGCTTAAATAATGTGTTGGTGCTCGGGGGGTAAGGGATTCATCAGAATGAACAACAAAAATCGGTCCAAGACACTTGGAAAATGTGGAAAAAATATTAAAAAGCCTTTTTTGATTTGGCTATTTCTTAAAACTGCGCCTAGGCGTTTGGGCAAACACTTGTCTTTATCAGGGTCACTGTAACACGAGGAGTGACAGAGACAACTGAGGTTTAGGATCCACGTGCAGGTTTATTCCAAGTCAGGGAGGCAATGGTCAACACAGGTGCAAACAGATGTATAAAGGCAGTCCAGAATCGTGGTCAAAGGTATCAGGCGAGAGGTCAGAAGGCAGGCAGCAGACAAGGAGAAAAGTAAACCAGGCAAAGATCAAAACACAGAGAAACAAGACTAGGGGAAACGCGTTGTAATGTCACTTTACAGATAACAAGACTCGGCAAGGGAAGTGAGTGTGTGTGCTGCTTAAGTAGTGTGTGTAATCAGTCTGACAATTCTCAGGTGGTGCAAGTGTAATCAGTAGAGACTTGGAGCAGGTGTGAGTGTGTGTGGCATGACTGAATATGTAGTCCATTTACAAGCAGATTTGTAGTCCTTATGTGCAAACCAGCGATCTTGGGAGTTATGATCGCTGGTGACCGTGACAGTCACAGTGTCACTGGCCATGTCAATAAAGGCTTTTAAATATTGTTTCCACATTTTCAGAGTGTCTTGGACTAGAGCTGCATGATTCTGGTTAAAATGAGAATCACAATTTTTTTTGCTTAAAATAAAGATCATGATTTTCTCACGATTCTGTAGATGTAAAATGAAGGTTAATATGAGTAGGCTATTATTATTGTGATTTCTCAAACATATGGTAAAACAATAATTATATTAGGCCTCTGTGTAGGTCTACTGTTGGTTAAAATGCTCAATTTTATATAAACTTGGAATGGTGGACTTGAATAGACTTTAAATATGTCCTGTTTGTTAATTCACAGTAAAGTGATGACATCATAATACAACTATTCATAATTCTGAAGTTGAATTATTATGTTTGAGACATCTGCTTGTTATTTGTGATTGACAACATTATTAGACCATTTTTAAGCTGGTTAAATGAAACATTTCTCATTAGATTCCCTCTTGCATTATATAGGCTAGAGCAGTTGTATTGACACAGTAAATATTTATTTAAAATAAATATTTAAGCGCTTGTCATAATCATAACTCTAAAATGTGATCATTGAAATGATGCACGCCGGTTTCACTTCCACTGCAGAGTGCAGCTCATAGCTGCCGTCACTTTTAGGAAAAAAACAGACACATGCTAATCATACTTCCCGCGCGGCTCTCAAACGATCGCTCTGTGCAACAAACTGTATGTTATTTACAACTTTATTATCTGTTATTCACAGCCTATGCAGGTTCTGTTCACTAAAGTAGACATCAATGGCGGATACGCGCATGTCCTCTCGGTAGTAAACAAACAGAATTAAGACAGAATTTACATATTTGGGTGAATTATACCTGGAAAATACAGTATGTGATACTTTTAACGCCATTTGTTATTGTCCATGTTGCTCATGGCTCTCCATATTGACAAGTGAAGACTTGTCCGTCCGCCTTTTGAAAAAATAATTGGCTGAATCGTAGAAAAGCTGAATTAAGTTCTACTAGGGTCGAATCGAGATCGCCCTCTTTTTTCCGATTAATCGTGCAGCACTACCTTGGACTGACTTTTGTTGATTATTTACAATATGATTAGCTTTTCTCCATATCCTGGTCAAACAGATCTCGGCGCATGTGTAGTCTGATTGTACACTCAAAAAATATTTTGGTTTTTGTTCAAACTTCTTATTTAAAATGAGCTCAAAACACAGTTCTTGAGATTGTTTTGGTACAACTTCATTGATTTATGTTCAATCCACTTGCATTTGTTACGTTAATTTAATCGATTTGTAAAGATTTGTAATAAATTGTGTGGAATTCTGCATTTTTATCGTATAGTTGAGTTGCTGTAATGTCATATGTGAGACATATGTGCTGGTGACACAATCACCAATATTTATCAGCCAACAGAGTTCAAGCATACTTTTTTCATCATCAAAAGTGATCAGACTTCAGTCACACATGCGCCCCGAGATCTGGTTGACCAGGATTAAAGCTAATAATATTGTAAATAATGTTTAATTTCTTACATAACCCGATGGTTTAGTTTCACAAGACCTCAGTGTTTCATCAGGAGCCATGGCTATTGATTTGGACTCATTTGTATGTGTTTGTTTTTAATTTAAAAATCCTGTCACCATTCACTGCCATTATAAGAATCACCAAGGAGCTGATTCAGCTCAAAACCTTCCTTAATGTTCCACTGAAAAAAAGTCCCCTACATCTAAGATGAGCTGTGAGTAAACTAACAGGGATTTTTCATTTTTGAGTAAGTTATCTTTTTAGGACATTAAGCCTTATATCTACTAATGCAGGGGTCACCAAACTTGTTCCTGGAGGGCCGATTTCCTGCAGATTTTAGCTCCAACCCTAATCAAACACACCTGAACAAGCTAATCAAGGTCTTATTAGGTGTACTTGAAACACTCGGGCAGGTGTTTTGAGGCAAGTTGGAGCTAAACCCTGGAGAGACACCGGCCCTGCAGGACCGAGATTGGTGACCCCTGTACTAATGCTTTATTTAAATATTAATTCAACTGACTAAATGTGCTCATACTAGATCGTTTAATTCAAAATGATCAAAATATGTTTTTTTTTTGTCTTGAAATTAGGTTTGAAATAAAAATAACTTCAAAATCTAAATAACTTTATTTAATTTTTTTGTTTTAAAGATGTTTGGTTGTTTTACTGATGAAAAAAAATAAGACAATAGAGCACAACAGTTGAACAGTTATGTTACTCTCAGAAATATAAACTCCGTTCATTTTCTCCTCAGGAAAATTGATGTGTTTTTTATTTAAATTTTGTTACAAAAACTCAGTGAACAGTACAGAATATTATATTATATAAGATTTAATGTTCCCATCCCAACATTTATTTAACAGAAAAATCATTTAAAATAAGTGAAAAAACAGAATTGAAAAAATAATAACTAAATAAGGTTTAATTCACCAGTGTTTTTATGTATTTAACATTACATTGGATTTCAAATTACAGTCATCATTTCATAGCATTCCAGTTTGTTTATCTGTTTACAAATTGCCTGAAAGGGGAACACAGTTTTTTTAAAAGCTTCTGCTTTACATTGTTAATTTTTCATAAGCAATATTATCAGACATCTCTATTGGAAAATGTATTTTTAAAAAGTAACTTTCAAAGACAGGAAAAATGAATGGAAAATAATAATACACTCTATAATAAATATTTTAAAAAGTTTTTTTCTGCAGTGTTTCATTTGAATTTTCGACAGTATTTTATAAAATATTTTTTTTGTTATATTGTTTTAAATATTAAGATATATTTCTCTAAACCTATGCCATAATATGACTCTTACACAGCATATATCCAACACAGGCTCATTGTGAAACGTACCCCATATGCATTTCTGGACAGCATGAATTATGTAGCCAGAGGTACATATGGCTGCATTTCATCTTTCAAATGAACACTACAGGCGGTAAGATGCCAGCGACGGATTCTGTTTTTTTTTTTTTGCACTACCTGCTGACCACTTACGTCCGTGTGGACGACCTTTCCGCTGTTACCAGTTTGCCTAGTAGCTCACCGCGGATGTCGGCAGACTTGAGATGCAGAGCAGAGTTGACCGCGACAATGAGGTTTGAGTCCGGTGAAGAATGGTTCCAGAAAGCAGGTGAAAACAGAAAAAAATTAAATAAACAGTAAAATAACTGGGTGAAAACGTGGTAGGATCTGAAAACATAGTAAAAATCAGGTGGCTTTTCCTTTTCTGGATTGCTGTTGAAAACACTTGCGGTTGGGTTTAGGGAAGGGGGTGAGCAGGGGTATCGGTCGGTCAGTCAGCCAGTCAGTCGACAGCGGCTCTTGGTGCATTTACTTAACAAGAACAGGTGCGAATGGCACTCGCAAGAGAAATTTTTGATGTGAAAAAGTGTACACAGCAGGCTCTGGTGGATTCGCAAAAACAAAAACTGCAAAAAAAACGTACCTCCTAGGACGTATTTGGCACTCTCCAGTAATGTATACAGGGGTACGTATCCATAATGAGCCTGGGTTGCATATTGTATATCCTTGATTTCTATTTTTCCCTCTTTGTGCTGTCAGTCTATTTTAACCCAACCTCCTGTTGACAAGTGCGTGTTTCTTTACCCTTCTGTTTGTCTCAGCCGATGTGTCCTCTACATATAAGCAAACAGTCTCTGAAAAAAACTATTTTGCATTATAGAGCAAGTGAAATGAACAGCAATGATGAGAAGAATGATTTATTTCCACGTTAGTCACCAAATCATTGCTGTAACTCTCTCTGCAGTGGGAAGATGGGCTTTCGCGACCGCATTAGGATGAATAATTCGCGCTCCTCTCAGGCCATCCGGAGCAAGGCTTCTCCTTTACCTCCAGGTAACGTGCGGTGTTCGCCCAGCACTGAGAACGTCCCCGAAGCCACCAGCCCCGGGAAAGTGCAGAAAAGCTGGAGCTTCAATGACCGGACACGTTTCCGCACGTCTCTGCGCCTCAAACCACGACCTGCTGCAGATAGTGAGTGCATTTCTTCACAATTACTGCGCATAAAGTCCCTTTTCAAAGTTTGTTTGTTATATTTTTTATGCTCATCACGTCTTCATTAATTAACTGTGTGATTTTTTTTTTTTCTCAAATTTTGTTATAGTTTAGAATGACAGTTTTCTGTGTGATATACAGTTGAAGAATTATTAGCCCTCCTGAATTATTATCCCCTCTATTTATATTTTTCCCCAATTTCTTTTTACCGGAAAGAACTTATTTCTAAACATAATAGTTTGAATAACTCATTTCTTTTATCTTTGCCATGATGACAGCACATAATTGTGGAGAGGTGAGCATGATCGAACACGCAATGAGGGGGTAGAGCATGCTTGAAGCCCATCAGACCGGGTCAGAATGCGTCAGACCGGAAACGCGAGCTCGTGCGACAAGTTTTGCAGTTCACTGTGTTGCAAAGTTCAAGCTTGGTGAACTCTGACCTGCGAAATGGCATCACTTGACTGCGTGAGACCAATCGAAAATCAAAACATGACCTCTCTGTACAGAAGTTTAAAATATGGACCAATCGCTCGCTTTGTTAAATGTCGAATTATCTTATAATCCCGCCCCTTTTCTCAGCGCCGTACTACAGAATTTCGCAAGCTCAAACTCTAGTGTGACCGCAACAAAAGAGAAGGAGCAGCCAGGACAAGAGAGAGAGCTCATGCACACACACAGCTACACACAACACAGGCTCATTCTGAAAACGTAGCCCTACAGACGTTTCTGGAGACCGCGAATTACGCAGCCGAAGGTACAGTACATATGGCTGCATTTAAGTTTTTTAAACGAACGCTACGGGGTGGTGTGACGCCGTTTCTTTTCGCGCTTACCAGCTGACCGCTTACCTCCTTATGGATGGCATTCCGGCTGCAACCAATTTGTCCCGTTAGAGTTCCAGAAAGCAGGTAGGACAAAAACAGAATCCAAAAAATAAAACAAAAAAGTAAATAGCAGGGTGAGAATGTGATAAAATCTGAAAACGTGGTGAAAAAATCAGATGAGGGCTTTTCTTTTTCTTGATTGCTTTTGAAACGTGTTGGTTCGGTTTAGGGAAGTGGGTAAGTGGGTGGGTCAATCGATAAAATTGGTTGGGTTTAGGGAAGGGGGAGGGTGGGTCAGTCGATCGTTCGCTCAGTCAGTCAAAAAGTCAGTCGACAGCGGCCTCTGGTGGATTCATGCGAGAACAGCAGACGTGAATGGCACTCGCGAGGGAAACTTGAGATTTCAAATAGCACACACAGCAGCCTCTCGTGGGTTCGCGAAAGCAAAAATTGCAGAAAAATGTGCTGCCAGAACGTATTTTGCGGTCTCCAGAAACGTCTGTCGAGGTACGTTTTCAGAACGAGCTTTGGTTGGCTACACATGTTGTGTCATTATTAAAAATAAAAACTATTACTTACGATATATCGCCGGCCCTGTCTTCTTCTTCACATCCTCCAAACAATTAAAAAATACAGATGATGCATTCATTTGAAATAGAAAGCTTTTACATTATTATCAATGAATCAGTTTAATGCATACTTGCTGAATAAAACTATCAATTTCTTCCACATGGAAACATACACCAAGCTCAGTCTTCTGAACAGTAGTGGATGTTGTGATTATTTATATTACTTTTGGGACAGATTATTTGTATATTTATATGTGTATGTGTGTGTGTGAGAGAGAGAGAGAGAGAGTCCTAATAATATTTGTTGTTGTTTTGATGTTTTGTTAAACAATAAATGAAACGTGTAAATAACAATTCTATATATCTTTTTAAGATATCTTTTTGGCCTTTATTAGATAGGACAGCATTTAGACATGAAGCGAAATTGGAGAGAGAGGGGGGGGGGGGTTGGTAGGGAAATGTCCTCGAGCTGGGATTCAAACTCGGGACGCCATGACATGCTACTGCACCATATGTCGACACGCTAACCACTAGGCTATTGCGCCAACAACAATTCTATAAATCTGAAATTTCTTCTCTGTAGTTTGTCTGTAGTGATGAAATTCTCTGTTTTTTAAATTTACTATAACTATACTATATATTAGCTCTATATTTATAATTATACTAACTGACTAATACTACACAAATTGAGTAAAACATAATACGATCCCTTTTAAACATTAATCCATTAATTTGTTGTTTAAATAAAAAATGTGTGTTATGAATCATTCTTCAGGTCCAAACGTGGTTCCACAGATTTTCATTGCATTATGAGGGTTAATATTAATCTAAAATATGTACTACATTTTAATCGTAAGATGAAAATAGAAAGCTTTTGCATCATTATAAATGCCTTTACTGTCACTCTGAATCAGTTTAATGTGTCCTTGCTGAATATAAGGATTATTGTCTTCCGTATGAAAACATATTACAAACCTCAGTCTTCTGAACAGCAGTGTTTTGAGGTTTTGTTAGAAATAAATGTGTGACAACATGTGTAAATAACATTTCTATAGAATTTCTGCTCTGTAGTTTGAAATTATAATGAAATTCTCCATTTTTTAACTATAAATAACAATACAATTATGATTATGCTAATTGACAAGTACTACACAAATTAAGTAAAATATAATACGAACCCTTTTTCGCATTACTCCATTAATAAAAACTGTTGTTTAAATGGAAAATGTATGTTATGAATGATTCTTCAGGTCCATACTTAGACCCACAGATTTTCAATGCATTATGAGGGCTAATATGAATCTAAAAACTGTATTACATTTGACATCTTCAGGATTTTTTTCATAATTAAAATAGACAGATGATGCATTCATTCGAAATAGAAAGCTTATGCATCATTATAAATGCCTTTACTGTCATTTTGAATCAGTTTAATGCATTCTTGTTGAAAAACCCCATCAATTCCTTCTGTATGAAAACATACACCAGCCTCAGTCTTCTTAACAGTAGTGGATGTTTGTGATTATTATGTCTTGTTCTCTGCCAGTGGAGGGAGTCGGAGAAGAGCACACTGAGGACAAATCTTACTGTGACGTGGCCATGGAGGATGTGATTCCCGCAGTGAAGACCCTGATTCGAGCGGTTCGGTGAGTCCTAAAGTTCCCTCTCAGATAATGGCCCCATGCACGCATCAGTCTGAGCGAACGCTTGGTCTTTTGCAAAAGAAAAGAGACCTCGGTATAGAATCTGCACCGTCAGCCGTGACCTTTTCATAGCGCAGTTATTACATCAGTTGACCATTATGGAGACAAAGAGGGGTTAGAGTCATAGAGGACATGGCAACCTCACTACTTCTTGCTTAAACAAGCAGAAAGTAATACAAGATGTGCTAAAAATATGGTCAAGTTCTTGCTGCGAGTTGTTGAGCGGCTGCTCTCTGATTGGTCGGTTTCTACGAGAGCAGCATGCGTGATCCTTTAAAAAAACTACATTTAAAAGTAAATGTACAAAATGAAAATGTAAATGTGTTCTTTAAAGCAAGTGATTAATTTTGAAGAGGCTGGACGATTTTTACTACTGGACACGGCCTGTGCACTTCTTACTCATTTGATGGCTGTAAATTCCAGAAATGTTTAGTTGTAGTCTTTTTTTGGTACTCTGGTTTTACTGCTGTCGTCTACTTTTGACGACAGTTCACCACAAAATAAAGTTTTTTTTTGTTCTATTAGCATGATATAGTAAAAGTAAAGGTGCTTCAAGTAACCTGTTGAGTACTCAAGGAACTTCAAAATGTATTTTTATTTGCCTCAAAGCTCTTTCTCTCAAAAAGGGGTTCCTTGAGGAACCACTGACAGTCTTTTCAGTACTTGCAGGACCCTTTTGCTGTAACTGGGATCCTACAAGCACTTTTTGTCAATGCTGAGGTTCTGGAGTCACTGTTTCCTTACACTAAGACCTCGAAGCACTTTGAAAGTTATTGGAGGAACTCACATTTCAAAAAAGAGTTACTCTAAAATCTATAAACTTTTATAATGGTTCCGGGTGGATCTCTCTTCTAAAAGCTAGAACTTAAAGGAACCAAGAGATTTTTTTCGTCATAATTAAATAGGACAATTGTGGAGACCAGAAAATGAGATTGATGAACTGCCCCTTTTGAAATGGTGCCTAGAGGTTCTTTAGAGGGTTCCGCCGGCGTGGCAATGTGAAGAACCCCAAAAAGGGCCTCCAGGAACCTTTAATTTTTACAGTGTACTCTCTTGGCCATTTATATTGAAGTTGATATTTAGCCACACCATATTGGTGTTTCATAACATCTTGTTTTATGAGGTGCGTTGTTAGCCACTCAATGCTCAACCCACAACCTGGTGGACCAGGACATACACACATACACTACGGACAATTTAGCTTACCCAATTCACCCATAGCACATGTCTTTGGACTGTGTGGGAAACCGGAGCACCCGGAGGAAACCCACGCCAACACGGGGAGAACATGCAGACTCCACACAGAAATGCCAGGGGCTCGAACCTTCTTGCTGTGAGGTGACAGTGCTTACCAATGAGCCACCGTGTTGCCCATTAGCA
>NC_079453.1:44430976-44503476 GCF_903798145.1 Danio aesculapii
CTACTAAATCGATGGCCTGTTTAACATGCATCAATATTAAAAACCACACCAAAAAAAATAATGATAATTATAAATAAATAACTAAATCTAACCATAGAAAAAATAGATGAATATATGACGAAAGATATATGAATAAATAACGTGATTTTCTACAAATGAAGAATGAGCACACATTGCTTTGCATCTTATAAACACAACCAAGCCTTAAAAATACACTGTGGACCACCCCTTTAATTAATTAATCATTTTTTCCTTTTATATATTTAGTGTTTTTGCATGTATTATTCATTATTATTATTTTTTTTATATAATTTTTTCCCCATTTATTTTTAGATTTAGTTATTTGTTTTTATTTATTTTCCGAAGTATTTGGTCATGCATTTACTTAATTATTTCCGTATATATTTAGTGTTTGCTTACATTTTTTTTGTACTTTTACAACTTTTTTAATGTCATTTGTATTTTATTTTTTATATAGTTTTTGTTCCATTAATTTTCATATTTAATTATTTATGTGTTTGTTTATTTTCATATGCATTAATTCTTACATTTTATATATTCCCATATTTATTTATTTATTTATTTATTGTTTGGATTTTTTTGTTTTTTTACTTTAAAAACTTTTTTATGACATTTGTATTTTATTTTATTTATATAATTTTTTTCTATTAATTTTTCCATTTAGTTATTTATGTGATATTTTAGGATTCTTGTTAATCCTACATTAATTAATTTATATTTCTTTCTTTTATATATTTTCTAAATTTTTTGTTATTTATATTTTATTTTTTTAATCATTTTCCCCATTTATTTATCTATTTGTTTGTTTATTTTCATATGTATTTACTTTTTGTTTGGATTTTTTTTTACTTTAACAAATTTTTTAATGTCATTTATATATTTATATATAACACTATTCATTCATTTAGTTTTTTGTGTGATATTTTAGTATTCTTATTAATCCTACATTAATTTATCATTTTTTTTCTTTTTATATACATTTTCTGCATGTGTATTTCATTAATATTTTTTATATACTTTTTCCCATTTATTTTCTCATTTAATTATTCATGTGTTTATTCATTTTCATATGTATTAATTCTTGCATTTATTTTTTATTTATTTTTTGCTTGGATTGTTTACTTTGAAAACTTTTTAAAATGTCATTCAAATCAAAGTAAATCCTAAATTAATTCATTTATATATTTTCCTTTTATATATTTAGTTTTTTGCTTGTATTTTTATTTATATATTATATATATATATATATATATATATATATATATATATATATATATATATATATATATATATATATATATATATATATATATATATATATATATATTTCCATTTGTTTTCATGTCTTTGTTTACTTTCATATGTATTTATGCCTGCATTTATTTATTTCATATGTATTTAAATACGTATTTTTGCTTATATTTTTTTCAACTTTTTAATAACTTTTTTCTATCCAAATCAAAGTACACCACAGCTCCAAAAATAACAAAATATTTATAATATTTTAATATTATTATTTTCACCATATCTTCATTTTACAGTTTCTGCCAACAGTAAAATTCTTGCAACTGCAGCTGACATTTATTATTATTATAATTATTACTATTTATTTATTTATTTATTTATTTTACTAAATTTTTTTACAGTATAATGCTAACCTGTGTCTGGCTAACAAAAAATAGCAGTGCAGTCAAGGGCATTGATGTGATGTCATATGAGGTAGAGATTCAGTGAAATCACCTGGTTTGATCGTATCGGTTGCATAAAGTATCTGACAGGTTTTCTCTTTCTTGACTGCTGAATTTCTCTGGATTGCTTTCGATATGCAGAGACTGCAGGTGTTTATGTGTGTAATCAATAGGGGTGCAGTGGATCACAAGACTCACAGTTGGGCTCATATTGCAGTTTTTGAGTCATGGATCAGATCATTTTGCAGATCAGGGCTAAAAAAAGAGGGGACAAACATAACTTTGCTTTAGAACTGCTGGAATGAAATAAGAAATAATATAACATTAGCAATCGCATGAATAAATACAGATGAAACATCACGTTTTGACAAAGCTTAATTTACAAAAGTTAAATGCTGTGATTGTTTGTGAAAAAAAAATTAAAATGAAATAAAGTAAAAGTAAAAATTATGCTCTCATGTGTAACCGATATATTTAAAGGGCACCTATGGTAAAAAATCTACTTTTTTAAGCTGTTTGGACAGACATATGTGCATGTATGGTGTATAGACTGTCATATTGGGGTGATATAAGCACACCCAGTGCTTTTTTTTCAATTTAACAACATAAAAAACGGTGGACCAATTGGAGCTGTTTTCAAACTTTGCGACTTTACGTAGGAGAGTGGTCCCCCCGCCCACCAATATTGATTGACAGGCGCGTCATCATATCCTCAGTTTGTTGATTCACGTCCGCCTTTTTCAGCGTGAGTCGAATCGATATCACTAAAGGAACACCCTAGCTCTATTTTTAGATGCAAGGCTCATTGGGCTCAACACAAGATCAATATTCTCCACATTATCGCTCTAATCGGAATTATTGGTTGTATCTTTAGGTAGGTTTGCAAACATGTGTACTTCTCATTGAGTCTACCTTATACTTCAGCCGTTTGCATTTCTCGCGATCCCAGAAGCTCCCTGTGATCTTAACTAGCATGCGTTTTAGAATTCTAAACATCGGTTTCTATCAGGGTACACTCAAGTCGACGGCTAAGCGCCGCGGACCGCTGCAGAAACCTACGTTTAGAATTCAAAAACGCGTGGTGCAACGATTCGGGACACTTCATGTTTCTGCCGCGCCACAGAGAGTGTCTGGTGTGCC
Source organism: Danio aesculapii (assembly GCF_903798145.1). NCBI lineage: Eukaryota > Metazoa > Chordata > Actinopteri > Cypriniformes > Danionidae > Danio > Danio aesculapii. The sequence goes on from NC_079453.1 coordinate 44,433,826, forward strand.
GTGTCGCGGCTTCGAGCAGCGCATCCGGTGCCTCAGTCAAAGTTAATTCAGTGTGTGTGGTTATTAGTTTCTGTGTACAAGCTCGGCACTTGAAACTAGCACACAGTTGGCTGTAAAACTGTACAAAGACACAAATGATTTTGTACTCTCTGCTTGGTCTGTGTCTGAGTCGTACATGTACGACTGAATGCGGATTCTCTCAGTCTGCCTGTCTGTGTTGCAAACACAGAGCGGGTCATGGCCCCGCCCCCTTGTTACGTTGGGCGGGAAGCCGAAACTAGTCTACATGTGAAGCAACACACCCATAAATCAGCGAGCTGTGGACACGCCCCCAACATGACACTTTTTAACACATTATAATAAAAAAATCTGAATTGTGTTTTAAACTGAACCTAAACTGGCACACTCAGAAGAACCATAATATTAATATTAAATCATAAAAGAGAGGTAAACTATGTGCCCTTTAAATGAAACTATATCCATGTCTGACGTGTACTTATTAAAATAAAACGTTTTTATGTTTTTAATTGCTAAAATGTCTTGCTGAAAGATGAGAAAAGATAGTGTCAAAGTCCAAAGATTGTTTTTTTCATCATTTAATCACACTGAAGTGGTTCTGGACTCTAATCAATGTTTTTATCTTCTGTTAAACACAAAACAAGATATTCTAAAAAATATTGGGGAAAAAAGCAACCATTGACATCCATAGTAGAAAACAATACTATGGAAGTCACTGGCTGTTTTTTCCAGCATTTTTCAGCAAATGTTAATATGTGTTCACCAGAAGAAAGAAACTCAAATCTGTGTGGAACAAGTGGAGGATGAGTAAATGATGACAGACTTTTCATTTTGGGGCGAACTCATTAATTCATTCATTTTCCTTCAGCTTAGTCCCTTTATTCATCAGGTGACACAGCGGAATGAACCGCCAACTTATCCAGCATATGTTTTACACACCGGATGCCCTTTCAGCTGCAACCCATGACTGGGAAACACCCATACACACTCATTAACAGACATATACAGACAATTTAGTTTATTCAATTCACCTATAGCGCATGTGTTTGGACTGCGGGGGAAACTGGAGCACCCAGAGGAAACCCACGCCAACACGGGGAGAACATGCAAAGTAAGGAACTCAATGCACCCTAATGTCGTCTGCAGTCACATATAGACACCTGTCCATCGCAATAAGAGTCCCCGGTAACCCGGACCAATAGGGTCGCACCTTTATTTATGGGTCATTTGCATAGCGCTACTTGCATTGTATTTGCATTGCCTCACACAATAAACATTACATATATTTCTATATATGTAAAAGTAGTCAAAACAAATGACAACAACACAGTGTTTATTTAAGTATTATTATTATTATTATTATTATTATTATTATTATTATTATTATTATTATTATTATTATTATTATTATTATTATTGCTATTTATTTTCTTATATTTTTTTATTTTTTGTGTGTGTTTTTATTTTTGCTTAACACAAAATAAGATGTGATTTCAAAGCGTAGCCTTGTGCTGAAGGGGGTCCGGTTCGGGGACCACAGGATTTCATCTCTGTTATCCGCAGACAATGTCGTTCTGTTGGCTTCTTCTAACATGGACCTTCAGCATGCACTGGGGTGGTTTGCTGCCGAGTATGAGAATCAGCACCTCCAAGTCCGAGGCCATGGTGCTCCACCGGAAAAAGGTGGTTTGCCATCTCCAGGTTGAAGAAAAGTCCTTACCCATACAGGTAGACGAGTTCAAGTATCTCTGGGTTTTGTTCACAAGTAAGGGAAGGATGGAGCGTGAGATTGACAGGCGGATTGGTGCAGCGGCAGCAGTAATGCGGTCGATGTACCGGTCCGTTGTGGTAAAGAAGCTTTCGATTTACGGTCAATCTATGTTCCTACTCTCACCTATGATCATGAGCTTTAGGTCATGACCAAAAGGACAAGATCTCAGATACAAGCGGCCGAAAAGAGTTTCCTTCGCAGGGTGGCAGGGCACACCCTTATAGACAGGGTGAGGAGCTTTGTCATCCGGGAGGAGCTTGGAGTAGAGCCGATGCTCCTCCACATCGAGAGAAGTCAGCTGAGGTGGCTCGGGCCTCTGTTTCAGATGCGTCCAGGACGCCTACCTAGGGAGGTGTTCCAGGCATGTCCCACTGGGAGGAGGCCTCTGGGAAGACCCAGGACATGCTGGAGGGACTATGTCTCTCTGCCCCTGTAGGAGCTGGAGGAAGTGTCTGGGGTGAGGGAAGTCTGAAGTTCTCTCCTAAGACCTTTCCCAGGATAAGCGGATGGAAAAATGATGATGATGAAAATAAGATGAAAAATATATACACATTAGAAATTAATAATTTATAATTAATTTCTTGTGGAAAAGCTGATGCGGCCCAGCCTCACTTAGACTCTGCCTCTAGCGGCCCCCAGGTAAATTGAGTTTGACATCCCTGATCTACATGCTACCGTCTGTCCCTGTTAAAACCTTGTCTGCCTGGCGATTCTAATAAAAGCTGCACTTGGATCTGACCCTAATTGTCAACCACCCCTCATTACAGTTTGAGGGTGATAAGAAATGATTCTGACACAGTGAATAACTCCTACAGGACAATTTGCAGGTCTTTTTCTTGCTCAAACAGCAACATAATAGGAGCCTGTTACGATTGTCATTTATCTTATGTTTCACACACTACAATATAACAACATGGATTTGAAGGATCTCATTTTTTTCTTCTTGTTCCCAAGAGGAAGCATTACACAATAGAAGTGCACACGCGTTTCTGTGTGTGTAAAGAGAGTGTGACGGTCAGAGTAATGATCTGCGTGAGGAAGGGGTTTGTTCTCTGTTCCTCCGCTCACTGTTTATGAGCCACTCCTGTAATTGATAAGGCCTCCTTCTGTAATTAATCTTGTTACGCTAATTAATCGCGTGACTCGTTGCTCAGCTGTTTGCTTTTGTTTGCATTTTCCAGTTTTACCCTGTAATGCCATGGAGGCTTCATCGTCATTTTGCCTATAAATGGTTTGAGTTTCCTGAATTTTAACCCTTGTTTACTATTCAAATTGACTACGCTTTCATTGTGTTTGTGACTGTTTTTGCCCCATTGACTTCCATTATAATCCCATTTTTTTGATTGCAAAGCCGTGACACCATATAATCATACAGTCTTGATTGTTGCTGGTTTTCCCTGGGTTTGATTTGCCATATTAAAAACTGGTCACCCTATGAAATTGGTGCTTTAGTTCATATGCCATGAGCTGCTGAAGTTATATGAAAACACGTCACTTGGTGGCAGTAAAATACAAGACAGTAAACCTGAGCACACATAAATTGCCAATTAAATACTGTAGGAGGGGGCACGGTGGCTTAGTGGTTAGCACTGTCGCCTCACAGCAAGAAGGTCGCATGGTTCGCATTCTGGCTGGGCCAGTTGGTATTTCTGTGTGGAGTTTGCATAGTTGTTGATGTGGGTTTCCTCCGGGTGCTCCGGTTTCCCCCACAGTCAAACACATGCACTATAGGTGAATTGAATTAACTAAATTTGTGCATGAGTGTGTGTGTGTGAATGTGAGATTGTATGTGTGTTTCCCGGTGCTGGGATGCGGCTGGAAGGGCATCCACTGCGTAAAATATATGCTTGAATAGTTGGCGGTTTATTCTGTGGTGACCTCTGATAAATAAGAGACTAAGCTGAAGAAAAATGAATAAATTAATGAATACTGTAGGATTTAATGGTGATGGTTCATTTCACATCATTTTCGTTCATGGCTTTTGAGCAGGTGTTTGTGTGATGTAGTGGAGAGTAACCTAAGATAAATAAGGAAAAAGCATGAGTATGATGACATATGATGTAGTTGTGCAGTGCCATCCAGGGTATATACCGGGGTACATGCAGGGGTATTTCTGTTTTTTATTTAGTGCCATCTGACTTCAAGGAGTGATTTTGCACAATCATCAATCAATCCCCAGTGGAAATCAAATTGGGTATGAATGTGAAAAACATCTCAAAAACACTGACAATAAGACCGCACAGAAATCATCCCAATGTGCATAAGCTTTAACAGTGCTTAAATGATTTAAAGGTGCAGTTAAAGTTAAAAGGTCCCCCCCCTGCCCTCCAAAGCCACGCCTCCTGAAATCACGAACGCGGACTGTAAAGATGACAGTAGACAACCCACTAGATTATGTCATTCGCCAGTTAGAAAGCTTTATAGTACTTTATAATACTACAATTCCAAACAAAAAAGCTGTATTATATCTATCGTTTTCAGCTATGTAGCAAGCAGAATTTGTCATAATGTGGAATATTTCATGTATGGAAGGATCGCTGGTCTCACTCTCTCATGCGCTTTGTCCTAAAGCGATTACTGTATGCTTAGTGGTTGGCTGGCGGCGTGCAGGAATTACACTCATTACTAAGCCATACTTGCTATTTCTGACCGAATATTCAGAGTAGCATAGTGAACAATATAGAGAGCGCGTCACAGGTTGTCATTGTTCAAAAATGAACCAATGTGAATATAAAACCAACTTCAGCTCAGTAAAGCAGGCTAGGCGGAATAGCGCTATTTACTGATGTTTTGTTGTTAAACTAAATAAAAATCCACATTATCGATGCTGTAAAATGGCCCTTATGAAACTGAAAATAGTCACATCAATCGTTCACTGGAAGATTTCAGTGGCTGAACAACACTTCTGTGCATATAACCCATTCGTAAAACAACAGAATCTACATCAGCTTTGCGTGACTAAAATGGTTTTAAAACACAACATTACCTGTCTAAAAGACTTTAATACATCAGCCATGGTGTCATTCTTATTCCAGCGCGCAAAAGTAATTTCAGTATTGATCCAGGATTTTAAAACGTTTTGATTCAGCATTTGTTTTTACTGCTGTCAATCTCCCGTAAACGCGGCGCGTGTGCACATGCAGTGTAGTGGCTTTTGCAATGTAGATTTCCAATGGTTCTAATGTGCTTTGGTGTCTATGAATGTAGGATCCTGAAGTTCCTGGTGGCCAAGAGGAAGTTTAAAGAAACCCTGCGGCCATATGATGTGAAAGACGTGATCGAACAGTATTCGGCTGGACACCTCGATATGCTGGGCCGAATCAAAAGCCTGCAGATGAGGTTTGATCCGACCAGCCTTCATTCACACAGTCGGTGTTTAATCTTCATTTCCTAATAGGTGACACTAGAGTCTTTCTATGCACAGGGTGGATCAGATCGTGGGCCGTGGTGCCATTCCATCTGATAAGAAGCTGAGGCCTGAAAAGGGAGAGAAAACTCCTCCTGAATTGGAACAGATGGATGAATTAAGCATGATGGGGCGTGTGGTGAAAGTGGAGAAACAGGTGAACTGTCTGTCTATCTATCTATCTATCTATCTATCTATCTATCTATCTATCTATCTATCTATCTATCTATCTGTCTGTCTGTCTGTCTGTCTGTCTGTCTGTCTGTCTGTCTGTCTGTCTGTCTATCTATCTATCTATCTATCTATCTATCTATCTATCTATCCATCCATCCATCCATCCATCCATCCATCCATCCATCCATCCATCCATCCATCCATCCATCCATCCATCCATCCATCCATCCATCCATCCATCCATCCATCCATCCATCCATCCATCCATCCATCCATCCATCCATCCATGAGTCTATCTATCTATCTATCTATCTATCTATCTATCTATCTATCTATCTATCTATCTATCTATCTATCTATCTATCTATCTATCTATCTATCTATCTATCTGTCTGTCTGTCTGTCTGTCTGTCTGTCTGTCTGTCTGTCTGTCTGTCTGTCTGTCTGTCTGTCTGTCTGTCTATCTATCTATCTATCTATCTATCGTTCAATATATCTATCGTTCTATCTCTCTCCAATTCATCCATCCATCATTCTCTCTCCTTTCCATCCATCCATCCATTCATTCATCTATTTTTTACATATCTATGCATCCATTCATCCATAAACTAATATTTAATAATAGAAGCATTTAGTTAAAATAGGGGGAATTTTATGGAATTTAGGAGCCGAACTGTAATCGAGCAGCTATTCTCTAGTCACTTCAGACTACCGCACATATCTAATGTTTGATTAGTAAGCAAAGTTTTTGTTACAGCCCATTTATTGTTTTAAATAAGATATTTACTGTATTTTTTCATCCTTGTCTGCAGTCCATCGTGTTGTGCGGTTTTCAAAACTGCTGACATCCAATAAATTGTCCTCCCTCATTTCCTGAGCATTATCAGATTATGATGAAATAGCACCGGATCCTGTTGTAAGTTGACTACAGTGTCGTATTTCCCTCTTCAGGTGCAGTCCATCGAAAACAAGCTGGACCTGTTACTAAACTTCTACTCGCAGTGCCTGAAAAAGGGCTCGTCCCACTTCACCCTGTCGTCCCTCCTGGAGCCCGATTCCACCTCTGACTACCACAGTCCCACCGACAAACATGACCTGTTCCCCTCCGCAAACACTCTTAATATCTCCCACTCAGACAGCGGCAACATGGAGTGACCCTCCTGACCTCTGACCTCTGCATCAGGGCAACTCATCCAAAGGCTAAATACCTCCCGCCGCAAAACCTAGCACAGCTCCTCCACACTACTGCTGTATCCTTGCATGGGTTCATCCTTTGCACAGTGGACGATGGCCCACTTTTATAGACTATATAAATACATATATATATATGCCCTGATATTTTGCAATGATTTTTATTTTCAGCATCTTTAATCATCGTGTTCAGGAACAGTTTAAAGAAATATTCTGAAGACTTTACTAAAGTTCTCCAGCAGAGGGCAGAGTTTTTATCTTTTTATCAGTCTTCCGATAATACGAGGACAATTAACTTGATTGCATTTCTTTTCTGAAAGTCTCTGTGCCAATGTTTCTTTTCTTGAGCTTTGTTTTGTTTTTGATAATCGATAGGCCCCCCAGAGCGATTCTATTTTTCTCTTCGTCTTTTTTTCTAAGAAATCAGGGCATTGTGAACTTCAATTTGTTTTTTCGGACTCTGCCTTACGCTTTGACCCGATGCAATAGACTCCTTGTGCCACGAGAAGTCGCTGAGCTTCTATTGAATGTACTGCATTCACTACTCTTTATTTATCATTGCAAAAACAGCATCAGAGATTGCTGTAAAGAGCAGCATGATGGACCGACCGACAGTATTTCCACCAAAGCATCATCTCCTGTCACTTTTATCCTGCATGGTTCCTTTCAGGAGGGAAAGAAAATGTTTTCTTTCCAGATTGTGGTGTCTTTCTTTGGGCCGCTCTCTTCTGCACCCGGCATCATCTCTCAGAAGCCCACCGTGCAAAAAGAAAATGAACTAAATAAATGAAGAATATTCTTTTATGAAATAGCCAGCATTAAAGAGCATGTTAATAGTTTGAGTAGTTGAGGCAAGTTTGTTTTGTTTAGTGGGGTTTGTTCTAGAGGCATTGCAGCCCTCATGTCTTCATTGAGCATGTGCATCAGTCCATCTGCAAACAAACCACAGGCTCACAGAGCTCCAGATCTTCTCCCCTGATCTGACGCTCCAATGGTTGAGTTTCAAAGGGATAATTCACTCAAAAATCAAAAGTTGTGCCATTCCAGACCCGTATGATTTCAAAGGGGATTTCAAATAGATTACATTTGTCCACTTTGTAAGAAGAGTTGATCCTAGAAGTATTTGTTCTTGTCATTTTCCCCATTCTGAGTTTTAAAATGTTTATAGAGAGTCTAAGAATTAAACTAACTGGCTTCAAGGTGAATCACATTACATCAAGACAGGAAGGATTACAGTTGCAATGAAACTATATATTCATTTATTCATTCATTCATTTTTATTTTGCTTAGTCGCCACAGTGGAATTAACCACCAACTATTCCGGCATATGTTTTATGTAGCGAGTGCCCTTCCAGCCGCAACCCAGTATTGGGAAACACCCATACACTCTCATATTCACACACACACATTTACACTACGGCCAATTTAGTTCATCCAATTTATCTATAGCGCATGTGTTTGGATTGTTGGGGAAACTAGAGCACCCGGAGGAAACCCACACCAACATGGGGAGAACATGCAAACTCCACACAGAAATGCCAACTGGCCCAGCAAGGGACTCGAACCAGGGACCTTCTTGCTGTGAGGCGACAGTGCTAACCACTGAGCCACCATGCCACCTGGAAACTATAAATATAGTGTGTGTGGAAAAAAATATTAGGGTATTTTGAATTTCAAATAAAAATATTGTCATTAGGAGTATTATTTGTCTAGAAATTACAATTCTCTATTACAAATCTACAGTTTACAAGAGGTTATTCCACCAAATAAGTTCCTGAGCTTCTCAGACGTAAAATATTGGTGATGTGTTGTTTAAAAAATAAATATAAACATATCTAATGTGAAAATAGCTTTTTTGTTATTGGAAGAAATGTAAACAGAAATAAAATTAAATATTTACAGATAAAAGATTTACAGGTTAAAGACGATTACAAAACTAAAAATATACACAACCTGACATAAGTCTTATTGTCGATTCCAGTTGTAAGAGCAACAAATAATAACTTGACTTCTAGTTGATCATTGGGAAAAGTGGCAGAAGGTCGATTTTTCTGATGAAGCATCTGTTGAACTGCATCCCAATCATCACAAATACTGCAGAAGACCTATTGGAACAGGCATGGACCCAAGATTCTCACAGAAATCAGTCAAGTAAGGTGACGGAAAGATCCTGGTTTGGGGTTGCGAGAGATCTGCAAAGTGGATGGCAGCATCAACAGCCTGAGGTATCAAGACATTTGTGCTGTCCATTGCATTACAAACCACAGGAGAGGGCAAATTCTTCAGCAGGATAGCGCTCCTTTTCATACTTCAGCCTCCACATCAAAGTTCCTGAAAGCAAAGAAGGTCAAGGTGCTCCATGATTGGCCAGCCCAGTCACCAGACATGAACATCATTGAGCATGTCTGGGGTAAGATGAAGAAGGAGGCATTGAACATGAATCCAAAGTATCTTGATGAACTCTGGGAGTCCTGCAAGAACGCTTACTTTGCTATTCCAAATGACTTTATTAATGAGTGATTTGAGTCATTGGAGAGATGTATGGATGCAGTCCTCCAAGCTCATGGGAGTCATACACAATATTCATTCTGTTTCCACTGCAGCATGACTTTATATTCTATACTGTCCATTATTTCTAAGTGACAAGACTTTTGTCTACGTAAAGTCAGACCTTACTGTCCTAATTCATTAAAAATCTAGGCATGATCATATTTTATTTTGGTAAAATAAGCGTAAATTAGAGGCCTTTGCCTTTCATATAAGCCACTTCTGATACCAAATGATCAACTAGAAGTCAAGGTATATTTTGTTGTTCCTAAAACATGGATAGACTACAAGACTTAGTCAGGTAGTGTATATTAAAAATTACTATGCAATTTAAATCTAGAGAAAGTGAGAATTTTGGCTTGTTTCTTTTGGTGCGCTTTGCTCTCTGCAACTCTATGATTGGTTGAATTTTGGCACAGCATTATAGGTAATGTAGTTTTCAGCACAAAGTCCAATATTAAACATGAATGTAGCAACCTTTGAGGTCACAACAGATCTGTCTTCAAAGGTTGTGTTCAGTCGGTTTATCTGTTATTTGTATTTGCTAGCAGAGACAACGAATAGTTTTTTACAATGTAGTATATCTGACAGAAACACGCTAGTAAACACCAATCAGCGAAGAGAGGGTGTTCGTAATTAAGTTATTCTGATTACAGTTTACAAGTGCACACGACTTTAAAATATTTATCTTATTTATATATGTTTAATGCTTGATTCTCATTTGGCCAGTGAACAGAAGGTGTGCCATTATTTATCAGATAAATGGAGCTAAAGTAGTTCCAGGCAGGTTTTGGCTGCATTACAGCTCTATATCACTACACTGAATGATTTCAGTTATATCACAGTCAAAAATCACAAAACAGAAGACTTTAGATGAGACGTGTATGAAACTAGTCCCACACACAGGACAAAAAACTGACAAATGTCTGAAATACAACATTTGAACAATGTTTTAGGTGTAGGGATGGTAGTGTGAGCAGAATAACTGACTCCGGCCTATCTTCCATTGTGCATTATTTTATCTAATAATTCAACAGCTCATCATTAATTATTCCTTACATACCTCCCAAACTTTATGGTGACATAAAATCCCTGCACATTTGAAATAGCATGTTGGTGAGTCATTTTTGGGTGAACTATCCCTTTAAGACTATGACCTTTCACCAGGTTTCATCACCTTTCATCACCTCTTAGAGATCAATAGGTCAAAGATCCATCAGGCTCGACGTAACCACTTATAATATGTTATTTTTCATGGAATCATTAACAAATAAAACGTCTCACAGGTGACCTTAACCTCAGCCATGTACAGACTCGCCACTTTTTTTGAGAGAAGATTGATGCATGACCTCCACATTAGTATCTATGCATGCAGACTGGTTCCAGCTTTATATGACATGCAGTTCAGGTAACGGGACAGCATGGAGGGGATTGTGGGAATACAGCGCTCCTCTGCCTTACTGACATACAATACTATAGCTAGAGCACACTGACCATGAGTTTACGGTACAACGGTGGACTTGTTTAGGCCACTCCACATGGCATTAATGGACAGAACTGGACTGTACAATTGAGGCAACCTTTTCTACATGTACTTTCCCCTTGCATCTGATTCCAACACACGCTGTCATTCTCCTTTCTGGCATTTGTTTCTACTCGACTGCATTTGAAAACAAACACAAAGACGTTTCAGTCCCTTTAAACCGAACAAGCTTTATTTTTTTCTCATTGATATGATTGGTAACTGCTAATGTGAGAGGTAACTTGATCTGTAATATGTATGTTTAACTCTGACATGATTGTAAGAAAATGAATAAATCCAGATTTTGTTTATGAAAAACAGGTGTGATATCTTTATAATGATAAGTGTAAATAATACTTTGTCTTAATTAGGTTTTACAAGGTTAATCAAACCCCATAACCCAAAACTTAACCCAGAGAGGGATGGGGGAATAATAATTATCATCATTAGAAAGTAATTAGATTTGATAGATTTGAACCCTAAATATAACTATAAACCTTAATATAACTATTGTCTGTATAAATGTATGTGTGACACGTTAGGGTTGGGTTATAAATTGTATTTATGTATTTTTTGTGTGTGAAAAAAGACATTTTTGCTCACCAAGGCACTTGTATTTGATCACAAATAGAATAAATCGAGAAGAACGGTGCGCTTGACATTATTAATATAATATGATATTATTTGATGTTTGTTAAATTGTTATTCTGACACATTTTAGAATATAATTTATTCCTTTTATTCAAAGCCAAATCAATATTTCAATCATTCATTCGTTTTCCTTCGTGTTAGTCCCATTATTCATCAAGGGTCGCCACAGCGGAATGAACTGCCTGCTTAACCAGCATATGATTTACACAGCTGATGCCCTTCCAGCTGCAACCCAGTACTGGGAAACATACACACTCATTCACACACATACACTACTGCCAATTCAGTTCACCTATAGCGCATGTGGATTGTGGGGGAAACAGGAGCACTCGAAGGAAACCCACACCAACATGGGGAGAGCATGCAAACTACACATAGAAATGCCAACTGATCCAGCCGGGACTCGAACCAGAGTCCCTCTTGCTGTGAGCCGACAGCGCTAACCACTAAGCCACCGTGTCGCCTCAGAAATGTATCATAAAGTTTTAAAGAATCACACTTTTTTAACTTCTTAAAATAGATGCAGCCTATAGAATAGTCTATACACTGTTGAAGACAAAATTGTTATCTGTCTTGTGAAAAAGGTAATAATTCTCACATATTTACTAAGTGATGTTTAACAGAGCAAGAAAAAAACCACAGTATTGCCGATTATATTTATCTTCTGGGGAAATTATGGCTTTTAATTAAAAAAAAATTGGACAAACACTATGGTCAGCATTATTAAGAGTATACATTTGTTGTCCAATGACTTGTCTGATTATCCTAGCTTAGTTAACATAGTTAAGCCTTTAAATTGTACTTTAAGCTAGCATACTTCAATTGTAAACTAAATCTTGCAAACCAACTTGTAAAATATTATACTGTCATCATGGCAAAGTCAAACAACATTAGTTATTAAAGCTATTATGTTTTTAAAATGTTTTCAAGTCTTATTTCCATAAACAACACTTGGGAAATATTTGAAAACGAATTCAAATTTCACAGGAGGGCTAATAATGTAGTCTTTAACTGTATGTCCATCAATAAAATAAAAAAAACAGTGTTCACCACAAGGTGTTAGAACACTTAAAGGTGGATTAGAAAGCAAGTACAGAGCTAACCCGAGTAAACTTGACTAGAATTCTCGTTAAACGTCCAGCTCAAGCAAAGTTCCCATGTTAGGTTTCAATTAAACATCATTTATTTCCAGACGCTAAACGGGAGCCGCTCCACGAGATGGCGGTACGCTTCAAGCTCACCCGAAAGCGTCCACATTCGGCTGTGACGTAATTCTCTCCGCTGTGGAATGGCAGACAGGCCCTTATCTAGGGGACTCCGTAAATAAGCGCATTTTTGTTATTTATTCATTTATAACAGTGGTGTGTGTGTGTATCCAGAGTTTAAAGCCCGCCGTGTGTTTCGGAGATCTTCTGATGGGCCTACCTCTGGGATCGGCTGATCTGGGGTCAGTACTGCGTGTTCCTGCTGATGTGGACCGTGTTTGGCTGGAGCTTTAAAAGACTTTATCTGTTTACGAAACTACTGAACTCATGGCTGTGACGAGTCTGTATTATTGATGACAGAAGAGTGAAGTCAGGCCGTTTTATTCGACGAATTGTTTTGTCAAACGTTGAATTTGTGTTTGTTTTACGGTAGGTGATTTTCAGTAACTAACGTTATTTATGAAAACACAGTAAAGAGGATGTAAATATCTTTTTGATGACTGTTATTTGGTTTCGATGGTTATATTTGTTAAAAAAGTGAGATGTTAGTTGCTTCTGTTTATTTTTCTTAGTATCTTTTAGTAAAACGACTTGTGTAACGTTAACGTTAGTTTACTTTAACTTGGCGAACTAACGTAACGTGGAAGTGTCTTGTATACTTTGTTATTAAAAGGCGATGTTTTTGTATGATCTTTCTTTAACACGTCGCTTGTCTGTTTAGTCATCACGTAACTTAAATAGCTCAGATAATGAGATTATGACAATGTAGAACTGAAGTTACCTTCTGCCCGACTGTCTATATCAGTTTTTATGAATCAAATGTTTTTTTTTTCATCAAAAAAAAAAAGGTTAGACGACCATTTCCCTGTACATTAGAATAGTTTATTTTTATCTTAGAAAAAATAACGTCCATCATATATATTTTTATCGTCTTTTACAGAAGACAACCATTAAATGTCAATCAGTTAACAATAACAATAGTTTATATGCGACCCTGGACACTGAAGCAAAGTCATTCGGCGCATTCAGACTTTCTTCTTAATAACATAATTTCTAAAAAAATATTATTTGCAAATTCTAAATAGGGAAATCATATTAGCAACCAATGACTATCAAAGTACAACATTGTTCACAGTCAATTAAATAGTGCTTGTGTTGTTTTGAAGTCATACTTGAATACAATTTCACACGGAATATTCAAAGTCGCATGGTAAACAGTATAGGGAGCCTTATAATGAACGAATGTGAGAATATAAAGCCACATAAAATACCACAAAACCTTCAGTGTAATATTTTTTAAATTGAGATTCATACATCACCTAAAAGTTGAATGAATAAGGTTACATTTATGTGTATATTTTGTCTGTTTAGTTATCATATAATGTAAAAAGCTTAGATAATGAGATCATGACAATCTAGAACTTGTTACCTTCTGACCGTCTGTCCTTATCAGATTTCATGAATCATCCGGGTTTTCTAGCATCAAAAAAGCATTTAAGGGACTTTTTCCCTGTACATTAGAATAGTTTAATTTTATCTTAGAAAAAAATGTCCATCATATATCTTTTTATCGTCATTTACAGAAGACAGCGGTTAAAATGTAATTCCGTTAACAATAGTTTATATGCGACCCTGGACACTGAAGTAAAGTTGGTTTTATTTTCACACATTCAGACTTTCTCTGTAATATAATTTCAGAAAAATTTTATTTGCAAGTTCTAAATGGGGAAATCATATTAGCGGGCAATGGCTATCAAAGTGTGGCCCTGTTCACGTTCAATTAAATAGTGCTAATGTTGTTATACTTAAATACAATTTTACACCAAATATTCAAAGTAGTGTAGGTAAACAATATAGGGAGTCTTAAAAGCAAGGGTGTCCAAACTTTTTTCATGAAGGGCCAAAAACCAAACTTGATTGAGGCTAGTGGGCCGAATGTAAATCTAGTTGCCATGGGTAGTTTCCCAATCTATTTAATAATATTTAAAAAGAATTAGGAAACACTGCTTCATATTAATTAAAACAGTATAATTTGTTTTACATTTTATAATAACCTTATTACAGTAAAAACAATCTCATTTATAACAGAATGGAGTTACACTAGTTTTTGCCTTGATTTTCTCTCCAATGTCTTCTGCATAGTCCTCTATCTGTCGAGTCTCAGTATTTACATTTTTAAAAATCTGATTCATTTACAACATTTAATTGAAACATTTAATGCAGTTTGCTTTTTTTGTAGCTCAGCAATAAAACAAACAGTAAAGTTTATGTCAGATGGAATGGTGGGCCAAATGAAAGGTTACAATAGGCCAACTTTGGCCTGCAGGCCCTACTTTGGGTGTCTCTGCTTTAAAAAATCGCATATAAATCCACATAAAATACCATGAAACCTTAAGTGTTTTTTTTTTTTTTACTGAGATTTATACATCACTTGAAAGATAATTAAATGAGGTTTACATTCATGTATACCTTTTTATGATGTGACAATATTTGGTTGATGTACAACTTGAATATCTGGAATCTCAGAGTTAAAAAAGTATTAATATTGAGAAAATCCAAAAGAAGTGTTTGGAAGTGCTTAGGAATGCACATTACCCATATAACATGAAATTGGTATTGTAGCCAAGGGTCACCAAAATTTAATATTTAATTTAATGAAATGCTAAAAACAAGGCGAAAATCATTTGAGGACATGCTAGAAACTTTAAGGATGGCAAAAGTCTAATTAATAGTCATTTTTGTCAGCAAATAAATTAAAAGTTACGTAAAATATAATCAAACTTCATATGATCCTTATATTGTTTTAAATAATTCTATTAGTACAGGTCATAAAAAGTATGTTGTTTTATTTCTATATTATATCTATTAAGCTACCAATTCATTTTTCACTCAAGTAAATTAAACGATACACAATTTAATGTGCTGTATATGCATATAAAATCACTTCTGCATAAATTAATTTGACACACTCGTCACTGATCCTTATATGACATTCATTCTCATTAAACTTTTTTTAATTTGTTCCCTCAGAGACTTTGGATGTTTGCTTTAAGGAAAAGAAACTCTGAGTGACGATGAACCACCAGTGAACATCAGTCGTGTTGTTTTCTAAGCGCATGTGCACCGGAGTGATGGAGAGTGACTGCAGGATCCCCATGTCGTGTCTGAGACCCAGGATCCTGGCCCTACACGCTTTATTCTGGGGCTTAGTGTCTCTTAGGTGAGAAAAATAAATACTCATAAGTGATTTTCTCCTAATGAAACATGAGACTCACTTACGGTCATTTACTCAAATGAGAAGTTCCCCCAAAAATGTCAGTATTGCAACAGAAACAAAAGATTTGAACATACCGTTCAAGTCAACATTATTAGCTCTCCTGTGAATTTTCTTTTTTAAGTATTTCCCAAATGATGTTTAACAGAGTAAGGAATTTTTTCACAGTATTTCCTATAATATTTTTTTCTTCTGGATTAAAGGGAAACCATGAAACCCCCATCTTTTCAGTTCAAGTCTACCTCAGAATATTTAAAAAAAAATGCTTCATGTTGCATGGCTGGCAGAGCAGAGGAAAAAGGGGGGTCGAACAACTGTTGTCGGTTGGCTCACAAAATGAGACAAACCGTGAGGAGACCCATGATTTTATAGTTTATGCAGTTAAAAATCGAAAAAATAAACAGAAAGTAATTTAATGTCCTGCTATATATGTTATTCGTAATTTCATATACACACAACCACAATTTGTTATATCATCATAAAGATAATCGTGTTTATATAAACATTATAAATGAGGAAGACTTCTCCTGAAACCCCGGGCCTTAAAGCAGACACAGTGGAAAGCAGTGCAGCAGGTCTCTTTCCCTGTCTATTTCAACCATTAGCCCTGCCGGTAATCTGGAGGATTTTAAACATAGGCGAACACAGCAGCAAGGATAGGCGATGTGTCTGAATGTCCACCATTCTCCAAATCTCGGACAGCTCTCTTGACAAAAATGCTTTCTGGATCGGCCCTGACAGAATCGTGGGTTAAAAACATGCAACAAACCCTGTGGATCATCGAAACAAACACATACGACCCGTGCCGTGCGTGGTCTCACCCAGTCATCGGGTCTTGCAGCTTGGCAGGTCTGCCTTGCTTTCGGGCAGCACATGCTCTCATGAATAATGAAGAAGCAAGGTCTTCTCATAGGATAAGAAAACTTCACTATGAATAATAATGAGAAACTGACGCGTTATCACTCCACTAGCAGATTTGCACTACGTCATCGATTTTGATCCCGCCCCAAAAATTATTTTAAACCCGGAAGTTGTAATTATCTGACAAAAGCTCTAAATTGTCCAGTTTTTCCCACAATTAAAGCTGACAGGTGCTAACGTTGGCTTAACTGATGCTCAACACACACAAATTTTTTCAAAAAGTACTCCAGGGTGTCCTGAATTTTGGCTAGAATAAAAGCAGTTTTTGATTATTTTTTTAATCTCAATATTATTACCACTTAAGCTATATATTTTTTCAGATTGTCTACAGCAGTGGTTCTCAAACTTTAAAGCCAGCGACCCCCAATGTAAGATCGTCAAGAACTTGCAACCCCCCTCTACCAAAGCATATCCTAACAATAAAAATAACTTCTTTTAAGCTTTTTAACTATATTTACTATATATTACAGGGCTTGAAATTAACATTTTTGCTTGGTAGTACTGGTGCTCCTAACTTTTTAAAATGTAGGCCCCCCAGCCAAAATTTAGTCGCACCCATTAATTATCGCACCGTTACTACAAGTTTTATTAACAGATTTATTGCATTTGAAATCAACACTTATCAAAACTAACAAGCAAAAATATATATATGCATGCGTGAGGAAAATATGCCTCAACGAATTCCCGTTATCACAAGAAAATACATTTTTATAACACAACTGAGTGACCAAAAGATACACGGAAGAACCGCTCACCGGCCCTGCACGCACTGCTTGACATGAATGAATCTGTTAACGATAACTGTGCTGTGTTCTCATGCCTGGTGTCTGATATTGCACAGATGCTTTTGACACACCTTATTATTTGCATACGTCATTTTAATAGCAATACCGGTCTTTTCATGAGCTGCAATATTAGTTTAATCTTAGTCAATGCAAGCCCTTTTGCGATGGTGTACGTAGTGTT
The DNA here is from genome assembly GCF_903798145.1 of Danio aesculapii. NCBI lineage: Eukaryota > Metazoa > Chordata > Actinopteri > Cypriniformes > Danionidae > Danio > Danio aesculapii. The sequence goes on from NC_079453.1 coordinate 44,451,472, forward strand.
AAATTTTACATATAGCTGCCACTTGCCGTGCTGACAGCGTCTGGCAAATAAATGAAGGATTAAACAGAACCTCTTGTGCTTAAAATGTGTAGATGGGGCAAACGGTTGCCTGAAAATTCTGTCCCACAGACTTTACAGTGAATGCTTTTATTTATTTTCAAAGCAGACTTGAAGCAAATGGAAGTCTTTTATCTACTCTTTGAAAAGTGTAGATGGTGGATTAACATTCACTACATCATCAGTAATCAGATGTGCCATTATTTGTAGCTTTAGGTGGTTTCTAAAACAAAATCTGTCAGTGTTGTTTCCATTCTCATCTTTAGCGCTTTACATTTTCGCAGTTGTAGCTCCTGTCATCTGAAGGCAGAAGGCGTTGGCTTAGTGATTGACAGCTGATTTTAACCAATCCATTCGTGTTTAGTTCTAGAGCAGTGGGCCAATAAGAAGAGCGCGAAAGCGGGGCAAGCATTGCAGGCTTTGTTTACTGCTGCAAGTTGACATGACAACAGTTTTAAACTGTTCCTGAGCGCTGTCTTTCAAGTGCAAATATCTTTTAAAAAATCTGAAAATATTAGCTTTCACTTGTAATACTGAAAAATATATACTATAATCACTGAAAATTACACCATTTTTAAATCACTCGCGACCCCTTGAAATTATTCTGCAACCCCCGCAGGGGTCGCGACCCCCAGTTTGAGAACCACTGGTCTACAGAACAAACCATCATTATTCAATGACTTGCTTAATTACCCTAACCTGCCTAGTTAACTTAATTAACCTAGTTAAGCCTTTAAATGTCACTTTAAGCTCAATACTAGTATTTTGAAAATATCTAGTCAAATATGATTTACTGTCGTCATGGCAAAGATAAAAGAAATCCGTTATTAGAAATGAGTTATTAAAACTATTGTATTTAGGAATGTGTTGAAAAAAATCTTCTCTCCGTTAAACAGAAATTGGGGAAAAATAAAAAGTAAACAGATTTTTATGTTATGTAATATTTATTGCTGTAGATGTGTTAATTTGGATAGGATAGTAGAAGTTACAGACAGGAAAGTATTAGGAACAGAGAGAGGGGAAGAGTCGACAAAGGACCTCGAGCTGGGAATCGAACTCTGGTCGCCGTGAGCACCATGGTGCTATATGTCGGTGCACTTGACCACTAGGCTATTGGCGCCAACCTGTTGATGTCTTTTTATTGTCATACTTCTTTTATTATTATTATTATTATTATTATTATTATTATTATTATCACAGAAAAGCAATATTTATATAATGTTGAAGATTTGGTCCATGAAATAGCTAGATATTTCAATATAAAATGGCGATGAATTCAAAATTCTCTCTTTCGGAATGAAACACAAAGGCTTTGATTTTGATTAGGCTCAGTGGATAGAGCTGTCGCCTCACAGCAAGGAGGTTGCTAGTTCAAGTCCCGGCCGGGTTAGTCGGTATTTCTTTGTGGAGTTTGCATGTTCTCCCCGAGTTGGCGTGGGTTTCCTCCAGGTGCTCCTGTTTCCTCCACAGTCCAAACACATGAACACGTGAATTGGATAAACTAAATTGGCTGTAGTCTATGAGTGTGTGTGAATGAGTGTATGCGTTGGGTTGTGGCTGGGTTGTGGCTGGAAGGGCGTCCGCTGTGTAAAACATGCTGGAAAGTTGGCGGTTCATTCCGCTGTGGCAACCCCTGATAAATAAGGGACTAAACTGAAGGAAAATAAATGAATGAGTGTGATTATTCATTTCATGTTCATATTTTTTTATTTTAGAGTATTCGGAGCAGCTCTTCTTAGCGATGAGAAGACAGCAGGTAAAATTAATCACAGATTCTAGAGTCTAGACTAATAGAGTGGCTCAAGTTCATGTAATAATAATCCTTGTGTTTGTCTTGCAGTTGCAGTGACAAAGGCGATGACTGCACCATGTTGGCAGCTGGAGGAGTTTGTGGTGGCTAAAGAGTGCAGTGTATGCGAGGGTTTGCAGTTGGTAAGATTCCCGAATGGAGTGTAAATGTATATACTTGATTGCTGCATCCCAATGCACATACTTTAAGTGTGTAACAGAAGTGTGTGCAAACTTTAGTCATATTTATTCCTCATTAATGGAACGTCCTGTTGACTAGTTACATGACCTGTCAATCATCTTGTCACATCATCAACATTTCTTACATATTTAAAACTATTTCTGGAAAGACTTCTTTTTTAAATGTGGATCTATTAACAATTATGGAGCTTCTATCCAAAGTAAATTAAAACTTTTTTTTGTAGTTATTTTAAAATAGTTAGAGGGTGTTTGCAGGCTCTTGCAAAGTCTTAAATGTCTTGAATTTCAAAAAACAAATTAAAATTCACTGAAATATAGTGTTGGTGGTCTTAATATTAAACAGATCTTAATTTTGCTTCATGTAAAGCCACACAATCGGGCTAACAACACCTATCCAATCACCAACAATTCATCTCAATAAAACTTTCAACCAAAGGTAAATTTATTAACTCTATTTACCAAAATGGTTTAATTATCTTTCTTACAATAACATTTAAGTTTTCTATGTATTTATAGCTACCCAGTGACTGTTGTGCATTCATTTGAAATGGGTTTTTTTTGTAAGAAAGGTTAAGCTGAAGGTGTGTGTATATAACCAGGGTTTGCTGGTTACATATTAAACATATGTGGCTAAGAAATAGCTAAATTTAGAAAATGTAAGGTAAATTAGCTCAAAAATTGTGCTAAATTAGCTAAATTTTGTGCTAATAGGGCAAGTCAAAATCTTGTCCACTGGCCATTAGTAAAAATCATTAGCGTTTTGCTCTGTATAAGTCTGAAAATTCATTCATAATGCTCTTAAAAAGGTCTTAAATGCGTGAAAGCCTGGGTTATTTGTCTTTTCTATGTGTATAAATCTATGTGTTATAGAATTGTTATTTTTAAACTGTATTTAAATGTGTTTTGTTTTGCCATGGAATATTCATTGAAGCTGATATGGCAATAAACTCTAAACTGTCCTTCTCACTTACAAATGTAATTTTCTTACCATATTGCAGATGCAGTAGCAGGTTAATCTGGTGTTCCAAATGCGTCTTTCTAAAAGTTGATATTGTTGCAGATGAACTATAACAGAAATAAATATTTTCCTTTTAGGTTAGATAATATTTAATTATCGTTCATACATCTTTACCTAAGACTCTCCACTCAATCGTCTGTTGTGCGTATCCATCATAACTGTAGTTTAACGGCTAATTTACTGTTAGCTGTAGATCTATTCGAATTCATATCCAACACGCAATGTATTGTAGGAAGTATTAGTCGAGTTTTTACCAGAAATAGTAGACCACCAGAGTAACTTTGGAATACTCGTTTTTATTTAATTATTTTCCCTTGGTTTAGTCCGTTATTTTTCAGGGGTCACCACAGCGGAATGAACCACCAGCTATTCCAGCATATGTTTTATGCAGCGGATGCCCTTCCAGCTGCAACCCAGTACTGAGAAACACCCATACACTCTTGCATTCACACATGCACACTCGTACACTGCGGCCAATTTAGTTCATCCACTTATTAGACTTATAGCGCATGTTTGGACTGGGGGGAAACCGGAACACCCGGAGGTACATGCAAACTCCACACAGAAGGCCAGCTGGGACTTGAACCAGCAACCTTCGTGCTGTGAGGTGACAGTGCTAACCACTGAGCCACCGTGCCGCTATACTCGTTTTCAACATGCTTTGATTTGGGACACACACTTTCTTTTTCTGAATGCTCTGTAAGATTGGTAGTATGAAATTAGGATGCAGCGCATGTCTGCATGCAAATGCTTTGAGATGCTGCCAGGTGATTTATTACAATAACCACATTCTAATTTAACATGTTTAAATATAATTTTGTATATATATATATATATATATATATGCATTTTCTTTTATTTTGCTTGCCTTGTAAGCCCTTTGTAATCTTCACAGAAAACGATACAAGCCTGCAGCCAAACTGGATTTATAGAAAAGATCAACTGCACAAAGTCTAACAGAGATGAATACAAAAGGTCAGTGACTTTCCATCTAAAATGTGTGTCTTGGTCTGTTTGACTAACAACGCCAAGCTTTGAAGCCATATACTTGTAGGCAAACCTATTAAAAAAAGTCCCATTGGTTTCACAATAGCTAAAATGTTATACTTTTAACTGTTTATACAGTTTTGGCATTTTTTTTGTACTTAATTCAGTTTAAATCACTCAGTGTTGTTAATGGAATGGGATATAAACAGCAAATTGTACAAAGTAAATAAAATAATATCATTTTAAAAACGATCAGGTAGTACATAAACAATGTAGAATGGGCCACTCAAGACTTACACATGCATATTTATTGAAAGGGTACAAAAAAGGCAATTTGTGACTTGTATAAAAACATTTTGACGATAAAGCATAGTTTAATATAATGTATATTTTTAAATGATATCAGAGAATGATTTTATTCTGGAAATATCTTAAAACGGCATCATCTGGAGGAACGTTAGATTATTTATCATTGATGTAATTGAAAAATTGTAAATTTATCAGTGATCTTGTTATTTGTATATTCTTTTGTACAATTAATTATTAAGAAACCATTATGATTGTAAATTCTATATTGAATTTTTACTACTTGTGTTGCCATGAATGTAGCCAATGCTGCTGATATGGCATCAAAACATAAATAAATGTAAATCTCTGTTTTGTTGAGTCATTATGTTGGAATTTTTCACACTTCTGAGTAAAAACTCAGCTTAAAATGGGATGATAAATTAAGAAAGAATTTGACTTTTTCTTGCAATTCCAAGTAGAGCTGCACAGTTTATCGTTTGAGCATCGATATCGCAATGTGTGTGTCTGCAATAGTCCCATCGCAAGATATGCAGGGTTGAGTTGGGATTATAGATGACCAGAAACCACAGGTCAAAACACATGAGATTTGTGGAGACTCTGCAAAATTTAAGCTTAATAGAGTGAAAGTTAATCATGTGCATGTTTTTGAGGCCTGTGACTATAAGAGAGTTCAAAGCATTTTAATAAAGCATAAAGAAGTTTAATAAAGATTCTTTTTATCAAACCATTTACATGTTGAAGACTATGCAGTGTTAATTCACATTTGATTATTCAATTTCTGTGCCTGAATACTGTTAGACTCTCCACAAAACCATATTGCATGGTTTATTTCACTTTAATATTTTCTCTGCAGTGTTTGTTTATGACTGTTTTTTGTTTATTATATGTATATTATACATTACCTAAAAATATATTTATATTTCACTCCCCTATAAAATCATCCAAATCGATCAAAAGCCTTTGCAAAAAGAGTTAAGTCATCTGGTGAAATTAGATCACAATATATTATTTATAACGCAACATATATCGCAGAGAAAAAATATTGCTATGTCAAAGTGTTCCAATATCATGAAGCCCTAATTCCAAGTTTATGTCACCGTTTCAATTGTCTTCTGATAATTCAGGTTCTCTAGTTTGCATTAATTTGCCCAAAAGTTTTTTTTTTTTTTTTTTTTCATTTGTTTTTCAGGGATGGAAACACTTTACGCAAATAGTTTACCCAACTCCCCCCTATTCACAAGTTCAACTTACAGTTTAATGCATGTTCTAGGACTGCATGATTTTGGAAAAATCAGACCTTGCGATATTTAGTTTTTCTGTAGTAAATATTGCGAAATACTGTATGTACAAGTTCACCAGATGATTTAAACTGCTATTTGGAAAGAATTTATTAAATTGAATTGATTGGGATAATTCTGTATGGAAGTTAATTACAGTATGCATGAAATGTAATAAATACAAAAGCGCAAAGACAATAGTAGTGTGATAATAGTAGTGTTTTATAGTTTTCAGGGCAGTCACATAGTATTCAAGTAAAGAATTTGAATAATCAGTGTAAAATAACACTGCAAAAGTCTTTACTGTATAAATAATTCCATAAAAAAGTATTCTTTATTAAAGAATACTATATGTGCCTGAATACTTTAAACTCTGTCAAGCGTTGATGATAATCTGATAATCTTGATAATCTGATAATCTTTCACTCCATTATGGTGCAATAACTTCACAGGTTCACTTCTCATGTGTTCTAAACAGTTTCTCTTGGTCAACTTTAATCATAACTCAGCATTGCATATCCTGCGATGTGACTATTGTGAATGTGCACATTGTGATATCGATGCTGAAATGATATATTGTGCAGCCCTAGCATATACAGTTGAAGTCAAAAATATCGGCCCTCCTGTACATTTTTCTTCATATTTCCCAAAAGATTTTTAACAGTATTTCTAATGATATTTTTTCTTCTGGAGAAAGTCTTTGTTTTATTTAGGCTAGAATAAAAGCAGTTTTTTTTAACCATTTAAAGGTCAATATTATTAGCCACCTTAAGCAATATTATTTTCTTGATGGTCTACAGAACAAACCATCATTATACAATGATTTGCCTAATAAGCACAACTTGCCTGATGCTAAGCTAATTCTCTTTCTCTTCGATTTCCATCCAGCTGTCGCTCAACAAAAATGGAGGAGCATCTGTTTTGGAAATTCGAAGGAACAATGCTGGCTCTCACTGTTGTCTTTGCAATAATGGTGGTGATCAGGCAACGCTCGCTTGACCGCCAAGCCTCAGACAAGGTCCGGAGGCAGATAGAATCTATTTAGTTGACCGAACGAACAATACTAAATGTTTAGGGGCTTCGGGGGCCTGTTGTTATAGACTCTCAGCAAAGGGCATAACCCAACAGCCCACAGAGACTTCCAGACATTATCTGACTAGATGCACAAAGACTCTGAACAGACACGTCGTGCTTTCACTTCCCAGACTGAGATTAATCGTGGCCGCTGCTCTGTGCAGGATTTAACTTTAACTTCTCCAGTGGAATAGATGTGAACATCCATTTTGAATCTGCAAACATTATGCAAGATTGGAGTCCTGTCTCTGTTTTGTTGAAGCTCTGCATATACCTGTTCTTACAAATGCTGTGAAGGTGGTGTGTGTAGAACGAATATGAGAGTGTGTGTTGCATGTTTTAAATGATCCCTAAAGCACATCAAGTATTTTCTTAAACTGAGAATGAACTCTACGGTCATTTTTTGTTCTGTTATTATGGGTTTATGTTATACAAGGTGTTATTTTTTTGGCTCTGTTCATTTTGGAAAGTGCTACAGATCATGTCTTTTTCCTCACTTGCTCTAAACTGACGCACTCATCCATCCATTAACATTGACCTGTTTCTTCCTGGAGCCTTAAAATTCATTTGAATAACCGTGAATGTGCAGTTGTCGTTTGTTAAAATCCTTTATTTTCAGTATATATTTTAAAGTGTTTCTTCTTTAGATGCTTCTAAATCCTCTTTGTTAGGTTTTTTTCTTCTTTTTGGTCATAGTGTTACTAAGTCTTTGCCCTCCTGAGTGAAAAAGAGATTTTTTTTTAATGAAAAGTATGTGAAGAAATGGCTTGGTTCGTAATCTATACCAGCTCTGTAAACACATCTGACTGATATATGCAAGAATGCATTGTACTGTATATTGAAGCAGCTTGAGATTGTTCATTCTGGAACGTTTCATTTTAAAGCACTTCACAGGCATTCGATGGTTAAATTTCAATGAACACAAGATTATCTGCCATCATCTGCAGAAAGACTACTGGTTTTGGGTATAAAAGTACATTTTTATTTACAATAATGATTGGTTTGACAACATGATACATGTATGTTAAGGCTAATGGTGGTTATTTTATTTAAACTCCACATTTTATGAAAGAAACCATGTGAATTTGGTCCGACTTTGTCCTGTAGTCAACTTCACTGATCTACCTAAAATGTAAACAGTGTATTTTTATGAATGATGTGTGACACTTCCTGTCCTCTGTTGATAAAACTGAGGAATAAATAGGATAAGGAATTTTCTGTAGTCACATGATTGTTTCATGAATGACTTTTATGTATTTTGTGATTTTATTTTAAAAGAGGGAGGGAGAGAGAGAAAGAGTGAGGTCACAATGTCCATAAAAAGAAATGAGAGCACTTTGATCGTTTTGGGCAGGAGCAGATGTGGCCATGCTGAGAATATTTCATCGCAGAACAGAACTTTTCAGTGTTGCACTGTGGAGAGAAAGAAAAGGACAAATGGTAAGAAATATTTATTCTCAAATGTAGATTAAGTTTGTTTAATTCCACACAGTGACCTAAAGCTGAGCAATTCCATGCAGATGTCAACCTTGCCATGAAAAAATATATATATGTTTTCACCAAAATAGCGAAACCCTTTCTACATTTTTTTTTGTAGGCTTGTATTTTACAGTACTGTAAAAATGCTAATTTTTTTACACAATTCTATTTGATTTACCAAAGTCACAGGTGCCAATTTCACATCTGTCTCATCCATAATGAAGATTGTTCCTCATAAATGCAAAATTGTCAAATAAAATAAAATCACTCATTTTTGTTCTATAGAGAGCCAACCCTTATCCTGTTGATTAGCATTATTTCTTTTGGGTTGTGCAGTTTAATTCACAGAATTTCAACAAAGTATGTTGTATACTGCAAACACACAGACTTTTTGGTCACATCCATAGCGCATGTTTATTTTCCTCATTTAAAACATTTTACATGTTTACAGATTGACATTTTTCTGATCCCTTAACTCTGTGGTCAGTTGATTTGGAAAATATAAACAGATGTTTTAATATAATGATAACATAGACTTTGTCTGTGAATTTATATGTTGTTACTGCAAATGTCACATTCATAACGCTGGAATTGCTCAGCTGGAGTTTCCAGACATGTCATTTACAAATTTAATTCAAATTAATAACACATGGCAGTCAGAATACAAATGTGTCACAAGTAACCAAAACATTCATTTAAATTTCAAGATTAAATCTATTTTAAAGTCATAGTTCACCCAAAAATTAAAATATACTCACTATTTACTCTGCCTCAATTGGTTTACAGTTTCTTTGGGTTTTCTTTCTTCAGTTCAACACATTAGAATATATTTTGAAGGATAAAAACCTGTAAAAACTGACTTCCATTGTAGAAAATACAATAACATGAAAGTCAATGGCTACAGTTTCCATCATTCTTCAAAATATATTTTGTGTTAAGCAAATTAAGCTTAAGGTTTAAAGCAGGTAAGGGCTAAATAACGTTAAATGATGATATGATTTGTGGGTGAACTGCCCCTTTTCAGATTTTATAAAACAGCAGTGTTTGTTACTATATGGGCTACAGAATCAAAGTAAGCAGAAGTGAAATAGCCTACCAAAATTGTTATCCTCCTCCTCTTCAGACGTCTACAAACACCTGGCAAACGGTTGAACTTTTTCTTTAAAATGGGTAGGACTTGTCTCTGAAGATTGTCTTTAAATTTTGGCACTCTTGTCTGAAATAAACAGCACATTTTACGATTACCAGTCAATCTGCAGCCTGAAGTACGCACGCGCGATTTTTCAACTCACCGCTTCCGTTGGGTTGTCGATAAACAATCCAGTTGGGTGGTAATCCGGCGGTCTTGATTCGACGCCACTGCTTTCAAAGTAAATATATACAACAAAGTGCAGCACTACGACAAGTGTAGATAAATTTGACATTATATTTACAAACTACTCGCGTGTAGTAGGCTAAAGCTTGCTCTAGTTGCGAGTCTGCTACGAGTTTTGCCCTAAAGGCTCGTTGGGTTTATTGGTTCAGACCTTTTACGTCACAGGAGATTGTTGTTGATCATCCCTGATGAAAGCGGTTTGATGAGATTTTCTAGGATTAATCGCGGCCAGATTTCTCTTTATACAACTCATCTGTCCCTTTACAACATTTAGTTGAATTTATAATGATGTCAAGCCTGTTGACAAATCTTGCAGTATAGGCTAATCCTCTTTGTTTAAAGAAGATTTAAAAGACAGAGGGGGTTGCTCTGTAAATCTGGATGTGACTTTAGTTTTCGACCTGTATCTCGTTATCATGTTTGTTTTCTTAAATTAAGAAAGAATATAAACGTGTGGCAGTTTTTTTATATAAAAAAGTTGCGAAAAATGCTACATTTGCTAAATTCACCTCATGTTTTAGCATCAGTGGGCGTTTGTGGCCATTTATGCGAGTTGTTGCTTGAGATATGGTTGCGGCCGGAAGTTAACGAAAATGATTTATATTATTTATTAAATTTCACATTTATTGTATTTTATTAACGGCTACCCCCAACCCTACAGTGACGAAATAAAAACAATAGTTGCACAAATTATTATTTATGTTATTTATATAAATGTAAATAATAAATAAATAAATAAATGTCTACCCCTACTCTAAACCCAACCATCACAGTACTGTAAAAATATTAATTATTGTTATACAGTGTCATAAAAAAATATGCTATATTGACGTGCATATCCACAGCTGTATCCTATCTAGACTTTACCATTTCTGTGCAACACTTCCGGTCTCATTTGCTTTCAGCCATTTTATTTGTACAAAAACAGAGTATTATGCTGATTGACACCTTTTCATGTGGTATTTTAATTTAAGTAATCATAAACACATTTGTTTACTAAATTCTATAGGCTACCATTGAATCACAAGACATTTGCAGAAAACAGTTTACTTCCACATTGAAAATAGGTTGACAAAGTTGAGTTTACGCCACACAAGATTCCGGCTTGTTAAAGTTTTCACATTTTGAAGAAATCGTGATCACAACTCACTACAATTGACAGTAAATGGGAACTTTGTGTAACCTTCGTAATGGAGATTAATTTAGCTATAGAATTCTACATCAGAGAATCACAACATGTAAAATGTTGGCATTTCAATTATGGTAATGGAGTATATGCACACAGACTTTTAATTTTCAGTCAGCCAGCCCAAGAGCTTCCGGTAAACTGTCTTTCCATTATAAAACTGCCACGTTTAAGATCTGATTTCCTTAAAAATCAGGGATCTTCACTGCCTTATACTATAGATATATGATATAAAGTGGGTCTCAGACCGGACAAGAAGCACTGCATTAAATTCCATTATCCCCGCCATGTCTTGAAAATATGACAGTTTATTTTACTGCAGTGTTTTCAATGGAGTTTCAGCGCTCGCCTGCGCTAGTGTTTACACTGTATTTCATCTTGTTTTATGCTTGAAGAACAAATGCTGAAGTCTATTTAACTGAATGTATTTCAATGACATTACCAAGTTGATGCTGTAAAAGGAACCTTATGAAACTGAAAATGGTCACATTAAGCTTTCACCAGAAGTTTATCATTGGCTGAAAAACACTAGCTGTGCATATAGCCCATTACAACATAGTATGAACGTTTACAAAGTCAAGGTAACTGTTCTGCTTGGGCGTTTTCAATAAACAGTAAATCAACAAAAATGTGAGGGTATTAAATATTTTCATGTCATAAATGAAATTAAGCACTGTAGTAAAATTTAAAGTGCACTGAAAAAAAAACTTTCAAGCAGTACTTCATTCAATTTAAAGTTTATCTTTCATTTCAGTTTAATATTATTTTGTTTTATTTTTCAAGTAATACATTTTAAGTTCAAAACATAGTAAAAGATTTATGTTTTAGATTAAGAGCTCAACTAAGAAATATACCAAGGTAAAATTTTAAGGTTATTCACACAGGCGAGTGCATGCGTATAAACGGATACTCAGTGTGCTGTGTACTTTCATGGACCTAAAAAAATGTCTAAGGCAAATGGTTAATTTTTATTGGCTCAAGTGATCAAATTTAGATGTGAAACCATTACCCTACATTTTTTAATTGGATGAATGAAAAGCTATATCTTTTTGTTCAGAACTAAAAAGGATTTAATTTAATTCCTTCAACAAAACATATATGCTTATAACAGGTTATATAAAATTGTTCTCATGGAGATAAAAAATATTAAGGCAAATTATTTATTTTCAGTGGGTCAAGTGATATAATTAGATCATTTTTAATTGGATGAGTGAAAGCTTTTTTCCAGTGTGGTAGTTCACACCAAATTGCAATTGTCAACAGTTATCATAGATTACTCAAATTGTTCCAACCCTGTAAATTTCTTTCCTCAAATACTACTCAAATACTATTTTTTCAAATGTCTTTTGTGTACAAAAGAAGAAACTAAAAGAAAACAATATCTTCTGCAAGTGAACTATGCTTATAAAATGACTCTTATATGGGTCATCTGAACCTAAGCCAAAGGTACTGACATTAGAAATGCTTGCAACACTGTAAAAAACACATTTATGATCATATTTTATATTAATCATGAAGCTAATCAAGTTTCTAACTTAATTTTTTTAAGTTATGCAAGCCTAAGTCAGTTTATTATCATTTAGGTTAAAATAACTCATTAGGTTAATTTGATTTAACATACAAATTTATGACAACCAGGAACATTTACAGTATAGAAACCAATGATTAATGATGATTCAACTAATTGATCACCCTTTCGGCTCTCAGCGGATGGCCCTTATTGATCATTGACCAATGCACATGCTAATATGCCTCAGTTCAAACCTTGTACAGTGTTTTACAGGTTTTATTAAACACATTTAAATGATCTCACAGAGAACCTAGACATACTTTTCAATTAGACGATATTCAGAATGAGTGAGCCTTATAAAGACATTTTATTAACTGAAAATAAACCGGTTTAATCATATACACAGGAGTTCAGCAAGATACACAACAGTGTCAGTAGTACGCCACCCATGAAAATTCACACAATAAACTGTTAACAAATGAGGTGTCAGACTCAAGCTTTGCTGTCAAGAGTTTAGCCTGAGAGAGAAGATTCAGATTATTTCTGCCAGCTCCATCAGTAGCAGCGCAAGAAGAAAGTGTTGCAGGCGGTTCCTCGCATACAGTCACACAGGCGTCCGATGCGCGGTCCGTGTTTCATGGCACACCGCTCCCCTACGTCACACTATCAGACATTGGACATCACATTTGTATTTTTTTTGTCATCTTTTTCATTTATTTAAGCATCTCTGAGTTGATTTGGCAAGCCGTGTTGTCCTTATCCTTTAAATGTATGATCAGTTTTCATGCTATCTATTACGTTAACCATACTTGCTCTCAAAAAAGGGTGTTTTGGGAACAACTTAATTGTTTTATATTCAATCAACTTAAATTTGTAAAATTACTAACTTAATTCCCGCTTGTTGTCCCAACACAGATCGATTGTGGAGTGTTTTTTTGTGTACACTATTTTGTTAACTAACCTATGTAGGCTACTCATATATTATAGTAGCACTACTTTGATTCACATTGTTGCCTTTGAGTTCTATGAGGATCTGTCATCTAGATACTGATACAATCTGTTGAGTCTTGATTAGTTTGCATGCTATTGCTAATAACATTTTATTTAGTAGTTATTCATTATGTAGCTAGTAGTTATTTGACACTAAAATTTGCAATTGTTTCTATTACCTATTCGTATCGTTCTAGACTTCTTTCTTTTTCACAGCAATGTGTAGCATTCAATTAAAATTGTAGTAACATAGAAGGTGATTAACAACGTTTTGTATCTAATAAATGTGCACTAATAAAAATTTTAGTACACTTTTTAGTGCACTTGGATTAACATTAGTATACTGGGAGCTCATTACTTTTTACTGAACTAATTAATTTTACAGAGCTAATTAACTAACTTTAGACAGAGTTAGAGTTTTAAATTCAAAATGTGTTGGATCAAGAGTCAGAGATCAAGGTTCTCTTCAGTTTGTTTCCAAAGAAAATAGGAAAAACAACAATGAATGAGGAACTGTATGATCAAATTTACAGTCATGCAACTGTTAATTAACAGATGTTTTACTTCTCAGAACTATATCTTTAACATGTAGAATAAGCACTACCTTTTGTAATAGTATAGCTTAAATATATGTATAACCTCCTAGGGCTTGAGTGTCCACATACGTGGAAAGCACATTTTAGCTCTTAGGTGGCTATTTAAAATACTTTGAAGACATACAGTGTCATCCCGCAACTGTTTTGCAGCATATGAAATGTCCCAAACCCTATTTTTAAACCCCAAATGGGACAAATTGTTGTTTTTACTGTTTTTACGATAGTCAAAGCAAGTAAAAAAAAACTCTGTTATATATGCATTAAAAAACATTCAGGAAAAAGTGTTTTATGAAAGTTTGGACCACGAGTCTACATATATGGGCATCATTTTTCTCTAAAAGTACATCATATCAAAAGATGATACTTAGATTTTTATTCTAATTAGGTTACAATAACCCTAAACAACAAGGAGAAATTTAAAAATGCATGAAAAAAAAAACACCTTGGACCTTAAGAGGATAGTATGAAACGTTTTAATGAATTAACGTTAAAAACGGCTTGCCATACTTGTTGAACGTAATTTCTGAGAAAACTACAAAAGTGGAGGAAGGTTTACCCTGGGAATGATGCTTGCTTTTTTCTCCAGAGATATCCGATTATCCTGATCTCCATCCAGAAGTTCATCGAGTGCCTCAGCCTGGACACAAACGGAGAGAAGAAGCATTCAATCGGAAGACAGAAACATTACAAACAGGTAGCCTAATATTTTTCTAGTAAAAATGTACCCACACTAAACAAATTTTGGTTCTTCGGCGGTTCCTTGTGGTCAGTAGATATTTCGCTCGTAATTATACGGGAACCAGTTTAAATTCTATATAGCACCAGTGGTTCTTGGTAATTTAATTTATGTTCTAATTGGTGTGGTTAAACGGCAACATCATTAGTTGCACTTAAAATTGTTCCCTTACGAACCAATAGGCTATGCTATTTATCACCATTTGTTTTTACTAGACTACGAGGCGTAGAACAATTCTATACGGAATAAAAAAGTAATTGCGCATATAGTAATTCTTACGATTGTAACTTTTTCCTTACAGAATTGCAAGTTTATATTACCAAATATCAACCTTAAAAAGGGGGGAAATACCAATGCAAGTAATAAGCGATAAAAATGTGAGAGATAACTCAGACTCCTGTCCTTTCCCCCTCAAGTCGCACTTCTGACTTTCCCTCAGAATTGCAGTTTAAATTCTCTAAATTGTGAGGGGGGAAATATCAAGAATGGCAAAGAAAAAGGATCGGAATTATCAAATGAAAAGTCGCAATTACATTTTTTAAATGTAAATGTTTTTTTTATCCTGTGCCAGACTATTTACATACAGCCAGTTAAGCAGTGTGATCAACAACATGATTTTGTGTGTGTGTGTGTGTGTGTGTGTGTGTGTGTGTGTGTGTGTGTGTGTGTGTGTGTGTGTGTGTGTATTTGAGTTGTAGTTATATGATGTTAGTTCACTCACCAGGTCTCTCTTGATGAACTGCTCGTCCTGGTCGCTCAGTCGGCTGTCCTGCATCTGAATCTGCGCCCTGCAGACGCTCAGCAGCGACAGGAACACGCTCAGGTAAACCGCGGCTCGGATGCTCTCCATGGTGCTGAATGCTTTGGTGTTAGTCTAAGTTCAAACTGAAGTAAAAAGTCTGCTATCTACTACTTAGCTTTTTCCAGCTCTTGTGCTCTTGCTGCCGCTTGCTATTGTTTCGCTGGGTTGCTCGGAAACTTTCCCTATTTATACGATGTCCTGCTAACGTTACCTGATGTATTCACGCGACGTCACCGCATCCGTAGGCGTTTTTTTACAGCCACTTTGAATCAGAGACGACATCGCATTGACTCAATTTGAGTTACAATTGGGTTTGAAATTCATTTTTTTCATCTTATATCCTCAAATTAATGAATATGGAGCACACAGACAGGTTAAGCAGGCTATTCAAAAGGTTAATTTTAGGATTCTTAAAGGGATAGTTCCCCCCTTTAAAAATTCTGTCATCATTTACTCACCTTTGACTTGTTTCAGAGTAATTAGAATTTGTTGCTGTTGTTGTTTTGCATGTTGAACGTAGATGTAGCCTACGACTGAACTGAACAATGCTGGAAACCTGTAACCATTGACTTGGTACTTGCTACTATGCAAGTCAGCTTCAAAATATCTTCTTTTAAAGATACAAAAAAACTCTAACTAGTTTGGATCAAGTAATGAAATATCCCTTTAAAGGTGGCACGGTGACTCAGTGGTTAGCACTGTTACTTCACAGCAAGAAGGTCACTGGTTCGAGTCCCAGCTGGGCCGGTTGGCGTTTCTGTGTGGAGTTTGTGTGTTCTCTCCGTGTTGGCGTGGGTTTCCTCCAGGTGCTCCAATTTCCCGCACAGTCCAAAGACATGCGCTATAGGTGAATTGAATAAACTAAATTGGCCGCAGTGTATGTTTGTGTGTGAATGTAGGTGTGTGTATGGGTGTTTTCCAGTACTGGGTTGCAGCTGGAAGGGCATCTGCTACGCCAAAGATATGCCGGAATAGTAGGCAGTTCATTCCGCTGTGGTGTCTCCAGATAAATAAGGGACTAAGCCGAAGGAAAATGAATGAATGAATGATCCATTTAAAGTGAGAGTTCACCCAAAAATGAATTCTGCCATCATTTACACAAATTCTGTCAAACTCTATCAAATTACACCTTTTAGTAGTTGGGTTTGTCCACTATAAAAAGTGATTATTTGCTTTACTTAATAAAAGTGAGTAAACCTGTTGCTTTAAAAACAATTAGTTGGCTTTTCTTTGCATGTAAGTAAACCTGTTTTAACTTTGAACCATTAAGTTGACAACTTATTTTTTATAATTATAATAGTGAACTATTTATAATAGTTCATTTATGTACTTCATTAAAGTCCCCAAGAAAATAAACCTATTAATATGGTTAACCATATTGTATTAATATGGTTAACCATATGGTCTAACCATATTAGCTCACAGTGCTAGTTTTGTGCTAACCATATTAATTTGTATTAATATATTAACCATATTAATAATATGGTTAATATATTTAACCATATTAATTTCAACAACATATTAAAATCAACAATATATATTAACCATAATAATATGTATTAATATGGTTAACCATATGGTCTAACCATATTAGCTCACAGTGCTAGTTTTGTGGTGAACAATTCATCTGTGTTAGTCATTAAGAAAAAATAAATAGTTTGCGCTTGTATTTTAAAATTGAAATCTGAGAATGCACTTCCTGTAGTAAAGTGAACACTTTAAAAAATATAATGTTAAGTTAATTTCTTTAGTTAATTTAGATGACACTTTTTAACCCAGTGGTTGTTTTTGTCCATATTTTACCATATTTAATTAAAACAACCCAACGTTTTTTGTGTACAGGGGTCCAAAACGACCCAAGTACAAAACGTATTTAAAAGATAAATAAAATTAGTGTTTTACCTTATAATTATTTGTAAAAAAATTCTTACTAAAACATTTCGTGAAATGAGCTGAGGGTTAAACAAAAGGTCTAAAGCTTTCTGCGAAAAGTCATTGAAATAAAAAAGCTACATCTTTTCTGCTGTGAAGAAATTACAGCAAAGCTTTTATCCAACACCACAAGCGTAAATAATGAAATGGCATGTGTCAAGCACAACTTCCACAATACACCTTACATTTCACCTCAATTGTTTCTTAAATTGTCTGTGTAATTCTTTTGTTAGTTCCCTATTTCAAATACATTCATTCATTTTCTTTTCGGCTTAGTCCCTTTATTAATCTGGGGTCGCCACAGCGGAATGATGTTTTACACGGCTGATGCTCTTCCAGCTGCAACCTATCACTGGGAAACACCCATACAGGCTCATTCACACTCATACGCTATTGACAATTTAGCCTACCCAATTCACCTGTAGCACATGTGTTTTGGACTGTGGGGGAAACCGGAGCACCCGGAGGAAATCCACGTCAACACAGGGAGAACATGCAAACTCCACACAGAAATGCCAACTGACTCAGCCGAGGCTTAAATCAGCGACCTTCTTGCTGTGAGGCGAACGTGCTACCCACTGCGCCATCGTGCAGCCCATTTCAAATACATTTTAAACTAATTACCTGGCAAAAAGGAGATAAAGCATCTGCATTCAAACAGAAAAACCTGCAAAAACCACACTTTATTTTTAAGAATTATAAATATTCTATTTTTCTTCATTGTTTGACTTGGGATTTTCCTATAATGTCTTGAGCAGAGCGTGACAGCATGAAAACGGCTTCTCCACAGTGTCCTCTTTTTTTCTGAAGACGTGCGGTCAGATGTCTGACATTTTCACCAGCTCACCGTGTCTCATTTCTCTCCTCAGGAGGAGACGTTGGGCTTCTCGACAGCTCGTAATTAAAGCTCTGCTCTTCTGAAGCGCACACTCCTGTGAAGACGCCAGCCGCTGACGTGAAGGTATGAATGTATTCATTTAAGTGTGAACACATGAGTGGCTCATTCATAGCTAATCTTCATCCATAGCTCTTTTCCATGTGGAGCTCATCTTCACTTCAAGTGTTCTTGGTTATCAGTTCTGTCACATAAGGCTGGTTTCATTTTTAACCTATCTTTAATATACAGAAATAAGGTCATTTGTGACCCTGGACCACATTATAAGCGTATTTTTGTTTTTAAATAAGATCTATGAAGCATCTGAAATGGGAAGATATTGGAATATTATTTCACCCATATTTTGACATTTAATTTTGGCAAAAAAAAAAATGTAATTAGACTTAATTTAATATACTTTTTATGTACATCAAATAACTTTTGCAAGTTTAATTTGATGCCAAAACTAAGTTTGAAGCATTTCTATAATGGTTTGTTTGGTGTTGAGACCAAGTACCAGAAAAATCAAGATAAAACTTATTTTTTTCTTTGTATAAAAAAAACTAAAAGTGTTGAAGCCATTGTTACTCTGAAATTGCTTGTAAATTTCAGTGAGTGAGTGAGTATTGGCTTTATAAGTGAATTTTTTTTTTTTAAACAAGATCTATAAAGCATCTGAAATAGGATGATGTTGAAATGTTATTGCACTCATATTTTGACATTTTATTTTCAACAATAAATTAAAGTAGACTTGCCTTTTATGTACATCAAATAACTTTTACAAGTTTAGTTTGATGCCTGAACCAAGGTTGAATTATTTCTATAATATTTAATCCATTAAATCAGGGTTTCCCAACCCTGTTCCTGAAGGCACACCTGGTTCTTGGTGTTTTAGAAAGATAATAAAGCTGAGTGAGACCAAGTACCAGAAAATCAAGATAAAACTTACTTTTTCTTTGTATAAAAAACCCAAAAAGTTTGGTGTAGGAACAATTTTTACTCTAAAATTGCTAGTAAATTTCAGTGAGTGAGTATTGTTTATAAGTATATAAACACTCATATTTTGACATTTTATTTTGGCATTTCATTTATTTTAAATTAACTTGATTTAATATGTGTTCTGTATACATAAAATAACTTTTACAAGTTTCACTTGGTGCCGAATCCAAGTTTGAACCATTTATGTAATATTTAATCCATTAATTTGCTAATTTGATGTTCAAGAAATAAAAAAAATTGGTTGGTGTAGGAACAATTTTTACTCTGAAATTGCTAGTAAATTTCAGCGAGTGAGTGCGTTTGGGCTTTAAAAGTGTATTTTGGTTTTTAAATAAGATCTATAAAGCATCTGAAATGGGATGATGTTGGAATATTTTTTTACACATATTTTGACATTTTATTTTCGCAAAGATTCTTTGAACAATTTAAGTAGATTTGATTTAAAATGCTTTCCACCAACATCAAAAAGTTTTGGCAAGTTTAAATTTGATGCCGAAACCAAGTATGAACCATTTCTATAATATTTAATCAGTTAAATCTATTAATTTGCTTATTTGGTTTTTCTTCAAAAATGGTTCAGAAACAATTCTGTGTGAATGTTTCCCAGTACTGGGTTGTGGCTGGAAGGGCATCCGCTGCGTAAAACATATGCCGGAATAGTTGGCGGCTCATTCCACTGTGGCGACCTCTGAAATAGAGGCTAAGCCAAAGGAAAATGAATGAATGAAAATTGCTAGTAAATGTCAGTGAGTGAGTGAGTGAGTGAGTGAGTGAGTATGGGCTTTAAAAGTGTATTTTTCTATTTAAATAAGATCTATAAAGCATCTGAAATAGGATGATGTTGGAATATTATTTTCTCCATATTTTGACATTTTAGTTTTGCCAAAAAAATGTAATTAGACTTCATTTAATATGCTTTCTATGTACATCAGATAACTTTAGCAAGTTTCATTTGATGCTGAAACCAAGTTTGAACCATTTATATAATATTGAATCCATTAAATCCATTAATTTGCTAAATTTGCTAAGATGACAGAGCTGAGTTAGACCAAAATCAAGATTAAACTTATTTTTTTCTATGTAAAAAAGTTAAGTTTGGTGTAGAAACAATTTTTACTCTAAAATTTCTAGTAAATTTCAGTGAATTAGTGAGGAAGTGAGTGAGTTTGGGCTTTATAAGTGTATTTTGTTTTTTAGATAAGATCTATAAAACATCTGAAATAGGATGATGTTCGCCAAAAAAATTAAAGTAGACTTAATTTAATGAGTCTAACAATTCAGGAAACGAATAATTCTGACTTTAACTATATATATTATATAAATAAATATATATTTTTAGATTTCTTATATTTTTATGTGAATTTTTTTTATTATAGCCAAATTAAAGAATTAAGACTTTCTCCAAAAGAAAAATATAAGAGGAAATGCCAGCCTGATCTCACGAGAAAACGTAGGTATTTTACGTTTTGACAGTTTAGTGGCTAATTCGTACGAGTTCAGTCGTACGAAATTGTACGATTTTAAAAAGAAGGCGTGGCACCTAACCCCACCCCTAAACCCAACTGTCATTGGCGGATGAGCAAATCCTACTAAATTGTACGAATTAGATTGTACAAATTCGTATGAATTAGCCACTAAATCAAAAGTTACGAATTGCCGTGAGATTGTGTTGGAAATGCTGTAAAACAATCTCCTTGCTTTGTTAAAGACCACTTCAAAAATGTTTGAAAAACAAAATAAAATTTCACAAATTGCTAATAATTTTGTCTTCTGCTGTATTTTAAATATAGGGTGGTCGTTCGATGAGATTTACGTGTGTGCGAGTGTGTTAATGTGCGTGCGCTGGTTGTTTTTTTCAATGCATTATTCAGCAGTGTTGAATCTGCCACAGATGCGCATCTCTGGAGTGTCAGACCATTATTCAGCCCTTCACCTGGTTAACAGCGTAACCTTGCGGAGCACACAGAGAAGTCGGCTTTATACAAAATGCATGACCTGATACATTCTGAATCAGACGGGAGACCTTATAAAAATATACGCGTACTATATTATAAATCTGTCCATGAATGTGACATGAATGAATGTGTTTCCTGTTTTTGCTGTTTACAGATACAACCACAGATAATGTCAAGGCTCCTAAAGGTTTATCAATGGCTTTGAGTGTAGATTTTGAATCTTTTAAGCAGTGTTTCCCAACTCTGTTCCTGGAGGCACACCAACAGTACATATTTTAGACGTCTCCCTTATTTGACCCTTTAATTTCGGGTTTTGGAGTCTCTTCTAATGTTCTGATGAGTTGATTCAGGTGTGTTTGATTAGGGAGATGTTGAAAATGTGTACTACTGGTGTGCCTTCAGGAACAATGTTGGGAAACACTGCTTTAAAGGGATAGTTCACCTAAAAATGAAAATTCTGCCATTATTTACTCACCCTTGACTTGTTTCAATCATATCTGTGTTTCTTTCTTCTGTTGAACACAAAAGATGATTTTTTTTTTCTTGTGAAGAGAGCTGGAAACCTGTAACCATTGACTTTCATAGGATTTCCTACTATGGAAGTTAGTGGTTACAGATTTCTAGCATTCTTCAAAATATCTTCTTTTGTGTGCAACATAACTCAAACTGGTTTGGAACAAGTCAAATGTGAGTAAATGATGACAGAAAGTTAATTTTTTTTTCACTTTAAAGGGATAGTTCACCTAAAATTAAAAGTGAGCCATTATTTGTCACTCTGTAATAGGAAAATTGTTCTGTCCCATCATCTGTTTATATAATGATGGTGAATAGTAGGGAAACAGTCCCATCAACATAAGCCGTGTATATTTGTTCTGAAAATATATGATAGTGGGCAGCTCGGTGCCTCAGTGGTTAGCACTGTTGCCGTGCAGCAAGAAGGTCACTGGTTCGAGTTCCGGCTGGGCCAGTTGGCATTTCTGTGTGGAGTTTGCATGTTCCCCCCATGTTGGCGTGGGTTTCATCCAGTTTTCTCCAAAGTCCTAAGACATGCAGTTGAGCTAAATTGGGCGTAGTGTATGAGTGTGTATGTGAAGGTGAAAGTGTATAAGTGTTTCCCAGTACTGGGATGCAGCTGTATATATGTATATATGATGGTTGGAAGGGCATCCACTGTGTAAAACATTAAATAAGGGACTCAGCCGAAGGAGAATGGTTGAATGAATGAATGAATGAATGAATGAATGAATGAATATACGATGGTGTTTGGTGAAAAATGTAAAGAAATTGGAGTACAGCTGCACACAAGATCATTAGCCCTCCTGTGAAATTGTAATTTTTTTCAGATATTTTCATAGTGATGTTTAATATAGGGCATATACATTTTTTGTTTCACAGTATTTTCTATCATATTTTTTCTCTAGAGAAAGTTTTATTTCTTTGGCTAGAAGAAAAATATATATGAAATTTTTTAAAAATGCTTATATTTCAGCCAAGCTAAAAAGAAAAAAACAGACTTCTCCAGAAGAAAAACACGACAAGAAAATGTCCGTGCTCTGTTAAAAAATAATAATAAAATAATAAATATTTAACAGAAGGACTAATAGGTTTGCCTTAGAGCGCAAAATTCAGTGACAATTTAATGTCTTCTTTCAATGAAATGTTTGTTTTGTGATGTTATAAGGTAAAAAAAAGATAAAAAATACAGATTTATTTTCCTGACTTTTTTTTTACTCCTATTTATCAAGGGTATGGGTGTTTCCCAGTACTGGGTTGCGGTTGCAAGGGCATCCGCTGTGTAAAACATACTGTATGCTGGAATAGTTGGCGGTTCATTCAGCTGTGGTGACTTCTGATAAATAAGAAACTAAGCTGAAGGAAAATTAATAAATAAATGAATGAATATTTGTAAAAGGTGCCAATAATTTTGACCACAACTGTTCATAATGGAAAAAAACACAGATTTTTGTGGCCTATAATAAGGCATTCCCAAATGTACTATAATAATTTTGTTTCATTTAAGACACACAAAATAAGCAAAACTGAAAATTGAGGGGGAGTTTGCATGTTCTCCCCATGTTGGCATGGGTTTCCTCTGGGTGCTCTGGTTTCCCCCACAGTCCAAAGACATGCGCTATAGGTGAATTGAATAAACTAAATTGGCCGTAGTGTATGAGCGTGTGTGTGAATGTGAGTGTATGGGTGTTTCCCAGTACTGGGTTATGGCTGGAAGGGCATCCGCTGCTTAAAACATATGCTGGAATAATTGGCGGTTCATTCCACTGTGGCGACCCCTAATAAATAGGGGACCAAGCTGAAGGAGAATGAATGAATCACTGTAAATCATCATATGAGCCATAATTATTAATGAATCGATTATAATTTATTCTAGTGTACATTTAGATTTGTACTCAGAATATTAAAAATGAGACTCTAGGTGAGGAAATCTGTCAAGAGACTAAAAACTAACGCTCAAAAAAAGTGATTTGGTGTAAAATGAATGCATGCCAAAACTGCTAACATTGCAAATGACAGTGACTAAACACACACTTATAAACCGCCACACACTGAAGCAAACATTTCTGACACTGATGATCTGATAATCAAATCTGAAATGCCAAGAAAATGTCCCGAGAGATACGAGAGATACAAATCACACCACAAACACCATCAGTGAAGACATTCAATCACTACAGTGGACCGAACTGAAACGCAAATGCCACTTTATAAACCACAGTGGCATCAGCAGATGAAGAGATACACTGTTGTAGATGCATTGTTGGCAGCTGTTTGAACGCATTGATCAATTTTAGTTTAAAAACAGGTTTCTGGTCGTGCTGTAAAACCTAAAATTGCTGCATGAAGGAGAATTCAGCCTGTTTTTCAGCTTCGTCCTCAGCTGGGCTTTACGTTGTCATTTTGGAACTGAAATGGAAGTGTTGATATGGAAACACAATGGGGTAGGAAACTGAGAACATGACTGAAATTAATCATTACTGGAGCATGACTGTGAGTGTGAGCGATCGGTTATGCTGGATGAAGCACAGACTAGCTGTGTAAACCCACTGATTTGCAAATTATATATATTTTTAGAGTGGATTGATGGAGAAGAAAACAGGATTTTATTAGATCTTCTAAGATTACTTTTTATATGGGGTTACAATGATTAATCGGTTAATCTCACAACACTCATTTTTATTTAATTTATTTAATTATTTATATATTTTATTTTAGTTATTTTTATATTATTTTATTTTATTCTATTTTATTTCATGTAATTTAATTTGATTAAAATTTTAATTAAATAGTTTATTTCATTTAATTTCAATTTAATTTTGTCAGTTTTATTTATTTTATTTTATTTATTTATTTATTCAAATTAATTAATAAATAAATTTATTTATTTATTTGTTTATTTATTTGTTTATTTATTTATTTATTTATTTATTTATTTCAACTTATTTATTTTATTTTATTTGACATTTATCTGTTAAAATATCCATGCAAAGCTTTCCATTACACAAAAATTATTTGTCGTTCAAAAACAATGTTTATTGGATTATTATTTTTAGAAATTATTTTTCGATTATTATTGTTATTATTATTATTATTATTATTATTATTATTATTATTATTATTATTATTATTATTATTATTATTAATATTATTATTACGTCATTATTTTTGTTTCACTTGAAGGTTCTTTCAGGCACAAAAAAAGTTTTATTTTATGGCATTGCTTTAAAGAAAAAAATCCCTTTTGAAAAAAAAGATTTCAGCACAGGTTCTGGAAGTGTTTTTCCCATATCAGGGGCCTGTTTCAGAAAGGAGGCTAAGTGAAAATTTTAACCCTGAAATGAAAGAAACTCTAGGTTTTCCGTTTTAAAATGGCAGGTTTGTTAATCTCGAAAAAGCAGGGTAAGTCAAGCCTGTTTCTGAAAGAGAGGTAACTTTAACTCAGAGTCAGTTACCGTGGTAACTTACTCTGTGAACCTAACCTGGTCAGAAGCAGGTTTTATTCTCTAAGCTCTGAATTTCTGTCGGTCTCCTTCCCTTTTTTAAAGACGAAGTGGCATTTCTTGCCTTAGCCTTACGTTTCCACCCACATATATTAATGCTCATTTTGCATATGTGCATAAAAAAACGATTGATTGAAACATCATAATGCACATAACTTTTGAAAATATGCATGAAAAACATGCGCATAAATGAGTGGGATAAACTTTTATTCGATAAGGAAAAATGCGCATAAACTACGATGCACAAACAAATTCCAGTTCTTGCATTAAACATAGTTTGTTATAAGAGATCATATGATGATGAAAATGTGCGTAATTAGACAAACCAGCAGGCTGAGCACACTGTAACACATTTGAAATGTTGTTTTGGTCATTCTAAAACGCCTTAACTATTTCAGTATTAATGTTATTATATTATTAATGACCTCCAGAGTGTCTGGAGCGTGTCAAGAGGGCCTGTTCTCCACATCTCATGGCTTCAAATGCCCCCATACGTTCACTATGTGTCAACATTGTCTTCTGAGGCGCAAGTACATTTATTAAATAAAAATAAGATTGATGCAGCTTCTTCTACCGCAGTAAATTCTGTTTTTACTGTTGATATTTGATGCCAGTTAATCGGGAAGTGATGATTTTGTTCTCTTTGATTCATTGGATGGAAACGCTGATTTATTCGCACATCTTTATGCGATATTCCAGTTTTGCACATAAATTTAATTAATATATTTAGATGGAAACATAGCTATTGCCTACATTTCAGTCATACAAAGAACAGTCACATACGAGAATAGCTTGTCCTTTTTTAATATATAATTAGCTTAAATTCACAGACCTTCCACATGTACTGTCACTAGATTATTGGGATTATTACTAGTTCTAAAAACAATTTTTTAGTTCGGCTTACATGTCATATCAACCTCTATCACTTGATTAATTAAAGAGGCAGACACACAAGTGCACTTTTAAATCTATTAAAACTATAATTAAAATTAGCGTCTGTAAAAGTGGGAACCTTAAATTAAACATTTCCACTAAACATTAAGTCAAGGTTATATGCTGTCTTGTTTTGTCAAATTTGTTGTAGAAACTATGCAGTAGCCTATTTTTTGTAATTTAATGCAATTACATCTGAAATAGCTTCAAAATTACGGCCAATTCCCCACTTTTTCCAAGTAAAAAGGTAATAAAGTCACACATTACATTACTTATTTTATTGTACTTGAATATTTAAATACTTTAAATGTAAAATTACGCATTAACTTGAGCAGCTGTTTTCCCACACTAACTGTCTCTGTTTCACTAATGCAGTGGTGTTGCTTTTATAAATACATGCTCATATTTGATATAACTTTACATGAGCACATCAAGCTCAAGGAAATGCTGATCTCTTTTTAATGGTGAATTTTTAATATCTGCGCTCCATTGATAATGCCTTTTTATAGTTGTGGTGTGTGTGCTTAACTCTGAGTTGGTCTACTCGAAGTTGATTGACCTAACTCAGATCAGCTAATCTGAAACCCAAGAGTTTTTAATCTCTCTGTAAATCAACTCAGAGTTCAAAGTTTAAACTCTGAGTTGCTTGAACCTCCTTACTGAAACAGACCCCAGGAGGTGTTTGTTAAAGCGTTACTTAGGTTTGAAGCAAAGAAGTATATGAAAACCACACAAAAGAAAAACAATAATATAATACAATATGCACATATTCAAGTGTTTTAGAGCATCGGGAGACTGACTTGATTATATTTATTCGCTGTGCTTCATTAGAGTGAGCGGAGCTATATATATTCTGATGCAGCAGTCTGATTAGTGGAGTTTTCTGCACAACATCTTGGGGAATGTTGTATTTTAAGCTGTATTGTTTTCAGGCACACTGATGCTTTTCAAGAAAATAACTTTGTTAAAATTAACCTCACTATATTAGGTTAAACCAACAAAAAACATTGTCGGAGTCAAAAACGCCATGAATAGATCTTAAAGGTGTCTTTTGTTTAGCTGACTATTATTGATTATATGATTGGTCTAAAAAAAGCGTAACAGCTGGCTTTTGAAAGGTAAAACTCATTTATTTTCTTAACAGGGAAATTGATTTTTAGCAATAACTGATAAATGACAGATCTCTGATGCAGGTAATTAGTTAAATAAGCTTTTGTTGAACCCGTCTGTTCGTGCTAATTCAATTAGGGTTTTAAAATAATGTTCGTGATATGATAATGTTTCCTGTTTTCCCCACAATCCAAAGACATGCACCATAGGTGAATTGAAAAAGCTCGATTGACCATAGTGTATGAATGTTTGTGTGTGAATGAGAGAGGGTATGGGTGTTTCCCAGCACTAAGGGGTAGTGTACTCTCGAGTTAGTGTAGTCTCTGTGCTGGGTTGCAGCTGAAAGGGCATCTGTTCAATAAAAACATTTGCCAGAGTAATTAGCAGTAGGGCTGCATGATTCTGGGTAAAATGTGAATCACGATTTTTTTTGCGTAAAATCAAGATCACGATTCTGTAAATGTAAAATAAAGGTTAATATGATTAGCCTGTTATTATTGTTAATTCTTAAACGTATGATAAAACAACACTAATAATATTAAGCCTATGTGTAGGTCTACTGTTGCTTAAAATGCTAAATTTTGTATAGGAGCAATTCCAGCGTTATGGATGTGACATTTGCTGTAAAAACCCAAAATTTAAATTCACAGAGAAAGTAGATGCTAACATTATATTGAAACATCCGTTTATATTTTCCAAATCAACTGACCACAGAGTTAAGGAACCAGAAAAATATCAATCTGTTTTGTTTTGTACTTTAAATAAGGAAAATAAACATGCGCTATGGATGTGACCAAAAACGTCTGCGAGTTTGCAGTATACAACATGCTTTGTAGAAATTCTGTGAATTAAACTGCACAACCCAAAAGAAATAATGATAATCAGAAGAATAAGAGTTGGCTCACTATAGAACAAACTTTATTGATTTGATTTTATTTCATATTTTTGCATTTATGAGGAAAAAGTGTTGTTATGGATGTGACACTTCTGCGTTACGCATGTGACAGATGTGAAATTGCTACTTGTGTGATTTTGGTAAATCAAATGTAATAGTTTTAAAACATTGACAGAGATATTTTTGAGTATTTTTAAAAGTACTGTAAAGTTCTAAAAAAGGTTTTCGTATTATGGTGAAAACTTGATTTTTGTTCATGGCAAGGTTGACATTTGCATGGAATTGCTCATAGTCATTATGGCGGACTTGAACAGTCTTCCAGTATGACCTGTTTGTTAATTCACAGTAAAATGAGGACATCAGAATATAACTATTCATAATTATAAAGTTGATTTATTATGTTTAGGACATGTGCTTGTCATCTGTTTTTGACAATATTATTAGACCATTTGTTTTCACTGGTAAAATTAGAATTTTGTCATTATCAAACTCCTTCTTGCATTATATTCAACATTATAGGCTAGGGTTGCTATACTGACACAGTAAACATTTATTTTCATGCACAACACTATGTGTTTGCAATGTAAGAAAAAACATATCAAATGCTTGTCGTAATCATAACTATAAAATGCGATATGATCATTTAAATGATGTGCGCACAGGTTTCACTTTCACTTTCCGAGTGCATCTCATGGCTGCTGTCACTGTGAGAAAAAACACATACATGCAAATCAAACCTCCTGCACGACCCTCAAACAATCGCTCTGTGCAACAAACTGAACGTTATTCACAACTTCATTACCTGTTATTCACAGCCTTTTTTTTTTATATATATATACATCAACAAATAGGCAGAACAATCATCTTAAACAATGAAGAAAAAGAACTACAAAAAAAAGAAGAAACAGCTAAACACAGGGGGTATATAAAAATGCATATTGAAAAGACAAAATTTACTCATTAAACACAGAGAAAGAACCACAGGCAGTTGAAGTTTTTAGAGCCTTTTTGTTATGAGACAATTGAATCAGTGAAAGGTATTGTTTAAATTCGTTCAAAAAAACCCACAAACATAGGTCTGGAGTTAGAGAATTTTGACTTCTGAATGTGAAATTTAGCAAGCAGCAAAATTAAGTTCACCACATACAACTGTTTACTTTTAGGTTGTTCATACTCAGTAAAGCCCAATACTACATCTTTCCAATACAAAGTACATTCATTATAAATTTTACTTCGAATAAAATTCAAGAAATTTTTCCAAGATATTCTTGTAAATGGACAGTACCAAAAAAGATGAACAACAGTTTCAGAACAGTCATCACAAAATGAACAGTTAGAGGAGATATCACTTTTATATTTATTCATATAATGACGGGCCGGATAGAATTTATGAATTATTTTAGAAGAAACCTCTTTTACTTTATTTGTTAGGAAATATCTATGAGGAAGCATCCATAACTTTTTCCAACAAATATTATCCACTGCATTATTTCAATAAGCAGTCACACCTGGTAGACTAATAATATTCTATAAAAATAAAAATAACGAGTGCCATTCGCGCCCGCGCTGTTCTCGCGTAAACCCACCAGAGGTTGCTGTCGAACGACCGTCTGTCCGACTGGCTAAATGATTGACTGGCCGACTGGCCAATCGGCCGGCCGACCCACCCTCCTCCTTCCCTGAACTCAACCAATTTTACCGATTGACCCGCCCGCCCGCTTACTTCCCTAAACCCAAACAACAATTTACATAAGCCGTCCAGAAAAAGAAAAGCCCTTGCCTGATTTTTACCACGTTTTCGGATTTTACCACATTCCCACCCTGTTATGAACTTGTTCACTTTTGTTTCTTGGATTCTGTTTTTGTCTTACCTGATTTCTGGAACTGCTCTTCCCCGGACTCAAACCCGGTCGTTGTCGTTGTAGTCAGCTCCTCTCTGCGTCTCAAGTCGGCCGACGTACAGAACAAGCTAACCGGACAAATTGGTTGCGGCGGAAAAGCCCTCCACACGAAAGTAAGTGGTCAGCCGGTAAGCGCTAAAAGGAACGGCGTCATACCGCCCCGTAGCGTTCGATTAAAAAATTAAATGCAGCCATACGTACCTCCGGCTATAATTGGCGGTCTCTATAGAAACGTCCGCGGGACTGCGTTTTCAGAATGAGCCTGGGTTGCAACCTTATCAGCCTACTATGTAAAAAATTTGACTTAACAGCTCCAGGACATTTTTGAGTTGACTCAAGTTAAATCGAGTCAAGTTCAGTACTTGGGATGAAAGTTGAGTCAACTCAAAAAATCTCTGCAGTAAGTTGCCTTACAATTTTGAGTTGAGTCAACTTTTTAACAGTGTAGAAAATACCAAATTTTCATTTTCTGTTGTTCTTAGTACACAATGTAACTAAGAATCATGCTTTATATAGGAAAATGATCAAATCTCTTTGGTCATTTTTGAGGGAGATGTTAATGGTCTAATCCGATTCAATGATCTATGCTAAGATAAGCTAAATGTGCTCCAGAGATTGTTTAAATGGTTTCAACAATTGTAAAACTCATAGGGGAGTTGTAAAATTAGCCTATTTCCCCAAAAAAGTGTAGTGTTTCTTTAAGAATTGTACACAGAAGTCAAATGGTTCTTTCATTGCATCCCTCCCTTCCTGAAAACCTTTATATTTAACAATGTGTCCTGAGTATGTCTTATTTCACACAGCTAATTATATTCCAGTGGACATGCCCTGAAAATTGCTATTCATTGAGCAATTCTGCGAAAAGTGCATTAGTAGTCTAGATAAAAGCCTGTCTGGAGCCGATCCTGTTCCTCATTCCTTATCCTAAAGAGCCTGTCTTAAAAAAACAGAAAATATAAGAGAACATAGAGAGATTCAGCCAGTGAGTTTCCCAGAGCAGAACTGTCTCTCGTTATCATAAGCTCATCTCAGAGCGCTGTTTTAAAATGAGCAGAACACAACATAAACTGTCTGTAGAGCTCTGATAAAGATCCATTTTAGATACGGCCGGTCGTCATCATCAGTGTTTGTTTTTTTGGTGAACGCCTCCAGACGCCTCTGTCTGTGTTTTCTCCCACTGACCTATTGACTCAAGCCTCGCTCTTTCAGCTGAAAATCATGAATATTTCCCTGATTGTTGCTGAAACGGGCTGACGCATGTACTACAAGCAGCAGGATATTTTTTCCCGCATTTTTAATGATCTGATTGACTCCCACTGACGGTGGTTAAATGAATAGGTGTGGAGCAGCAAGCGGCGCTAATGTGAGCCGCTGATAAAGAAAAGGCTATTCCTGACACATTTGCTGCATGTTTTCATGTGTTTTTAATTGGGAGATGCTGACTAACCACTAGTTGTTTTTGAGGAACGTGACCTAGAACTGTGTCAGTCTCCTTATTGATGAGGAGCGCAAAACATGGCTTTGAATTCAGAACAAGCTGCATTTGTGACTCTGGACCACAAATCCAATAGAATGTTGCACGAGTATATTTGTGGCAATATAGACATAAAAAACAAACATGGTCAAAATTATCCATTTTTCTTTTACACCAAAAGAGAACACTTTACTTGAAGGGGTGTTCCTAAGACTGTCATTAAACCTTTATAATCACGACATGACATCATGCTTATGACAATTGTTATAAAGTGTCATTCGCAACCCAGGCTCATTCCAGATACATACCCAGGTCTACATTTCTGGGGACAGCAAAATACGTAACTGGAGGTACGTCTGCTCGCAGTTTTTGTTTTTGCAAATCCACCAGAAGCCGCTGTGTACGCTTTTTGATGATCTTCCCGAATCCACCCGAGGGCGCAATATACATTTGTCGGACTGACTGACTGACTAACTGACCCCGTCTCTAAACCCAACCGATAGTGTTTTCAAATGCAATCTAGAAAAGAAAAGCTGTCGCGGCCGCATGATTTCACCATGTTTTTTTTTTTTTTGCATTATTTTACATGGTTTCTGGAGCTGTTCTTCACCAGACTCGAAACGGTCATGGTCATCTCAGCTCCACGTCAAAAGTCCATTAACATACGTGGCGAGCTCCTTGGGGTTCAGCTGGTTGCGCTTAAAGAAACAGAAGCCGTAGGCTCCGTCATAACGCCCCGTACCACTTATTTTAAAGATGAAATGCAGCCAGATGTACATCTGGCTACATAATTCGCGCTCTCCAGAAATGTAGACAGGGCTATGGATCCACAATGAACCTGCAACTGAACAACAAAAGTTGTCATAAATCTGTCATAAACATGATTGTCATGAATCCATTTTATATATGTCATGAATTTTATAAAAGCATCATTCTTTTTTCTTTTATCTCAACTACAGGGGTACAAGCTGAATTTGTCACTAAAATGTCATTAAATATTAATGACACTGTTAAAAATGATTTGACAGTGTAATGACGCTTTTATTGAGACATTTTAATGACAAATAGAGTTTGTTCCACTGAAAACGTGATTAAAAATATGCATGACACAATTATAATCCCTCATGACAATCATGTTTATAACAGATTTATGACAAATTGTCTTGTTTACGTCAAGTTGGCATGAAAAACGATACATTTTAAAATGACATAACTGAGCAACTGACACTTAATAACAGTTGTCATAAGCATGCGTAAAATCTCATTCTCATTAATGACATGTCATGTCATGATTATAACGTTTTCATGACAGTCTTATGAACACCCCATCAAGTAAATTATTAACCAAAAGTCAATTATTGATTTAATAATATACATTGTTGGGAACTTTGGAGAACTATAAAGGTTATTTCCTCTGTTTAGATTTCCAAATAACAATATCTAAATGTAAATGTCATATCTTGTAAGCAATAAATGTCATCTTATAAGCAATAAATCAATAGAAAGTATAGTTATTTGTCTTTCATATGATGTTTACAACTCAGTTTACAAAAATTGGTCATTATGACTGCCTTTGTGGTCTGTGGTCAGATTTAAAAACTGATGATGAGTCGGCGCCGGTGGTGTAGTGGTTGGTGCGTCGACGCATGCACACAGGTGCTCGCGGCGATCCAGGTTCGGTTCCCACCTTGCGGTCCTGTGCCGATCCTTCCCCTGTTATGAAGCGGACAGGAGACAGAGGTAAGGAAACGTTAGGGTGTTTATTAAATGACAACAAGGAGCACATGAAGGATAGCCAGGAGGATCAGGAATGATGTTGGGGTCTTTTCCTCCGTGGCTGGGTAACAGGAATACACGAGGATGGACAGCACACACCAGATACAGCTGACAGAGGATAACACAGACTTGGAAGGACTGGAAGACAGGACGATTCGGGAGGACCAGGAAGACTAGGAGGAATACAAAGAGAACAGGTAAGTAAATCGTTTGTTAGCTGAGGATGACTACGCTGAGTGGTCGCTCAGTTGTCCGCTTTCGTCGAGACGAGCCCGGACAATGAGCGACTGGAGTGCTGTGCTTTTATCTGGTGCTCGTGAATGTGATGCAGCTGTGTGCTCATTAGAAGTCAGGTGATGGTGATCTTCGTGAGTGGGGGTCGTGAGAGCCTGACCAATCCATGACAGTACCCCCCTCCCCAGGGCCCGCTCCTGAGGGCCGACACCTCCGACGCCGTGGTGGTCTCCCTCTGCCTCTAGGCGCTGGGAACTCAGGGTGGCTCTCATGAAACTCCACCATGAGACTAGGATCGAGAATATCAGCTCTGGGAACCCATGTCCTTTCTTCGGGGCCGTACCCTTCCCAGTCCACCAGGTACTCCAACTGGCCACCACGACGTCGGGAACGCAAGATCTCCTTCACTGCGTAGACGGCTCCTTCTTCTAGGAGCAGTGGAGGAGGGGGTTCCTCTTCGTGGTCAGGCTCTGTGGAGGGAAGAACAGGATCGTGATAGGGTTTCAGGAGTGATACGTGGAATGTAGGGTGAATACGGTAGTGAGAGGGTAATTGTAGTTTATAGGTGACGGGGTTAACCTGTTCCACGATGGTGAAGGGACCAACAAATCGGGGACTTAACTTGCGAGAGGGCAGTCGCATGCGTATGTCCCGGGTGGATAGCCACACCTTTTGTCCGGGTGTGTATCTGGGTTCTTCAGACCTTCTCCTATCGGCGGTTACCTTGCTTCGACGGACTGCCCTCTGCAGATGTTGATGAGCCTCGTCCCAGACTCTCTCGCTCTCCCGGAACCAGTGATCCACTGCGGGGACATCAGATGGTTCGCCATCCCAGGGAAAGAGCGGTGGTTGGAAGCCCAGGACGCACTGGAATGGCGTGAGTCCGGTGGAGGGTTGCCGCAGTGAATTTTGGGCATATTCTGCCCAGCCCAAATACTGGCTCCAGGAGTTCTGGTGACCACTGCAGAAGGTCCTCAGGAACCGTCCCACCTCCTGAATCTTCCTCTCTGTCTGCCCGTTGGTTTGGGGATGATATCCAGAAGAGAGGCTGACGGCCACACCTAGGAGCTTGAAGAAGGCTTTCCATAGACGTGAGATGAACTGTGGACCTCTGTCCGACACAATATCTTCTGGAATACCAAATGACCTGAAGACTTGATTAAAGATATTGTCGGCAGTTTCAAAGGCTGTGGGAAGACCTTTCAGAGGGATTAGTTTGACAAACTTTGAGAATCTATCTACTATGACTAGAATACAGGTATTACCTTCTGACGAAGGGAGGTCAGTGATAAAGTCCACTCCTAGGTGTGACCAGGGACGGTTCGGAATCGGCAAGGGATGGAGCTTTCCAGCGGGTAGATGACGTGGGCTCTTGGATTGGGCACAGTCCTTACAGCCCTGAACATATTGCCTCACATCCCTTGCCATGTTTGGCCACCAGAATCGTTGGGATACTAGCGAGAGAGTATTGTTGATCCCTGGATGTCCAGTGCCTAGCGAGGTATGTAAGGAGTGGATCAGATCTACCCGGTGTTCAGGTGGTATGAACTGCCGATGAGGAGGGCATCCCGGCGGAGCAGGGGCTTCCGGAGTGGCAACGACTGGAGGAGCGTTCCAGGTGATCGGACAAATGGAGATGTGTTCGGGAAGAATCTTCGATGGGAGTTCTTCATGATCGTGATGCTCGTGTAAACGAGAGAGAGCGTCTGCTCTTAGATTCTTGGGTCCTGGACGATAGGAAATGGAGAAATCAAAACGTGAGAAGAAAAGTGACCATCTGGCTTGACGTGGACATAGTCTCTTGGCCTCTTTGATGTATTGGAGGTTTTTGTGATCTGTGATCACCTGGAACGGATGTTTGGCTCCCTCCAACCAGTGACGCCACTCCTCCAAGGCTAGCTTGATTGCTAGAAGCTCCCTGTCTCCTATGCTGTAATTCTGCTCCGCCGGGCTCAACTTCCGAGAGAAATAGGCACAGGGATGCAGTCGGGGCGGTGTATCATGATGTTGAGATAATACTGCCCCGACGCCGGTGGTGGATGCGTCCACTTCCACCACGAAAGGAAGATTTGGGTCAGGATGAGTCAGGAGTGGGGCCCTTGTGAACTCCTTCTTAAGAAGGCGGAAGGCTGCGGCTGCTTCTTTGGTCCACTCCAGTCCTTTGGGTTTACCCTTGAGGAGATTAGTGAGAGGGTGATGTAATCCTGCTGTAGTCCTTGATAAACCGTCTATAAAAGTTAGCAAACCCAAGAAACCTCTGGAGCTCCTTAATGGAAGTGGGTTCTGACCAGGATAGAACAGCCTCAATTTTCTTCCCATCCATACGTATACCGGTTTGGTCAATGATGTATCCCAAGAAATGAATCGACTTCTGGTGGAATGAGCATTTCTCCGCTTTGAGGTAGAGGTGATGTTCTCTCAATGTGTGTAGGACCTCCGCAACGTGTTGGCGATGTTCGGCCTCACTCCGGGAGTAAATGAGGATGTCATCTATGTACACTATTACACAGTGGTGAAGAAACTCCCGGAGGACTTCATGAATGAAGTTTTGGAATACGGAGGGGGCGTTGACCAGACCGTAAGGCATGACCTCATATTCATAGTGGCCAGTAGGGGTCACGAATGCTGTCTTCCATTGGTCCCCCTCACGTATTCTTATCAGATTATACGCGCTGCGGAGGTCCAATTTAGTGAAGACTTTAGCTTCTCGGAGCTGTTCCAAAGCGGCTGGTACCAGAGGAAGGGGATATCGGTATTTTACTGTACCGTTATTTAGGACCCTGTAGTCGATGCATGGACGCAGCCCTCCGTCCTTCTTGGCCACAAAGAAGAAGCTTGAGGCGGCTGGTGATTTTGAGTGACGTATGTACCCCTGACTCAGAGCCTCCCTTATGTAATCTTCCATTGCCTGATTCTCTGGAAGCGAGAGCGGGTAGATCCTACCTCTTGGCAACTGGGCATCTGGAACTAGGTCGATCGCGCAGTCCCATGGCCGATGCGGCGGTAGCTGGGAAGCTCTCTTGGGGCAGAAGACATCATGAAAGGAGCTGTACTCCTTAGGAATGTGGATAGACTGCTTCTCAGGAGGGCTCTCGACCGATGTTGCAAACAAAGAAATGGGGTTCCGACCTTGAAGAGGGAGATTTGGAAAACAGGCAGGTGTACATCCAGATCCCCATTTCTTTATCTCTCCTGTGCCCCAAGAGATGATGGGATCGTGCTTCACCAGCCACGGGCGCCCTAGAATGATGTCCATATTTGCACCCTCCAGAACCAGAAATTGAATCCTCTCTTGATGTAACAACCCCACTTGAAGAAGGATGTCTTCGCATTGTCGATGGATACGGGTCGAAGATCGAGTGCACTGGGTTATCGGTTGTATCTGGTATATATGCGAGGACGCCTCAGTACGGAGGTGGAGTTGACGACAGAGGGATTGGGAGATGAAGTTCCCTGCTGACCCGGAGTCGATGAGGGCTGGGACAAGGAGAGAAATAGAGGCAGTAGTTATTTGTACGGTGGTAGTAAGTGGTTTACATTGTTCAATATTCGTACTGAATACACTCACTGAAGTCCGAATGGGACGAAGGGGACACTCCATACGGGTGTGTCCACTGACACCGCAGTATAGACACAGACCCCGGGTCAGCCTCCTCTGTCGTTCCGCTGATGTCAGTCTTCCAGACTCTATTATCATGGGTTCTGGTTCTGGAGAGGCTGTTGACTCAGGCGATTGGAGGAGTGCAGACGAGGGGGTGATGGTGTCCTGTTGATAGGAACGGAGACGATCGGAACATCGGAGAGAATGTTGGATGAATCTCTCCAGACCCATTGTATCATCTAATGTGGCCAGTTGGATTCGGAGCGTGGGTTCCAAGCCGAGCCGGTACGTGGTCAACAACGATCTCTCATTCCATCCACTTGCAGCTGCTAGAGTGCGAAACCGGAGAGCATATTCCTGTGTAGATAGAGTACCTTGCTTTAGATGATACAGCTGCTCTCCAGCGGCTACTTCCCCATCAGAACGTCCAAACACCTCTTTGAAATACTCCGTGAAGGTAGTGATGGAATTCATGACCGGCCCGGCTTGGTTCCAGATCGTCTCAGCCCATTTAAGTGCAGGTCCAGAGAGTAGAGATACGATGTAGGCGATCTTCGACTTATCTGTGGGATATAGAGAAGGTTGCATTTCGAATATGAGGGAACATTGTAACAGAAAACCATTGCACTCCCCCGCTCCGCCTGAGTAGGGCGCTGGTCGGGCCATGGGACTGGAAGGAAGGGCCGAAGAAGAAACTGTGGAGGCGGAAGTGCTCGGTGCTGGTGGTGCGTTGGAAAGTGGAGCTGGTGGCTGTAGAATCCGCTTCAACTGGTCCACCAGCTCTTGAAGGTGATCGGGGGTGCTCATGTTGTCGTCGTTAAAGGTCCGGGCTTCTGTTATGAAGCGGACAGGAGACAGAGGTAAGGAAACGTTAGGGTGTTTATTAAATGACAACAAGGAGCACATGAAGGATAGCCAGGAGGATCAGGAATGATGTTGGGGTCTTTTCCTCCGTGGCTGGGTAACAGGAATACACGAGGATGGACAGCACACACCAGATACAGCTGACAGAGGATAACACAGACTTGGAAGGACTGGAAGACAGGACGATTCGGGAGGACCAGGAAGACTAGGAGGAATACAAAGAGAACAGGTAAGTAAATCGTTTGTTTAGCTGAGGATGACTACGCTGAGTGGTCGCTCAGTTGTCCGCTTTCGTCGAGACGAGCCCGGACAATGAGCGACTGGAGTGCTGTGCTTTTATCTGGTGCTCGTGAATGTGATGCAGCTGTGTGCTCATTAGAAGTCAGGTGATGGTGATCTTCGTGAGTGGGGGTCGTGAGAGCCTGACCAATCCATGACATCCCCCTCTCTCTGTTCCCAATGCTTTCCTGTCAATAATTTCTACTGCCCTATATATTAAAGGTGAAAACAGATGATGATGTCCAGAATAATATTTCTCTGATTAATTTCACACAGATGATAAGGCAGCACCACGTTACTTGAAAAAATATTTATTCAGTATTTGAAACAACACATAAAAAAGCTCAATTGACTAACAAGTTCATGTGCATTTTGGTGAAGTTCACCTTTCCTTTTTGATAAAAACAATAAATCCATTACAAAATAATAACAGAAATGTGCTTGAATTACTGCGGAAATAGTGAGGCTTAGAAGTGCAGTGGAAAGTGCCTATATGTAATATCTGCAAGAAGTCAGGATGCTTTAAATGGCTGGAAAAGCTTGATTAAGTTGTAGAAATTTCTACTGAATGTGTTCCTTCTGTTTATTTAAAGGGAAAGTTCACCAAAAACATGTGTCTATCTGCACTTTGAGATTCAAAAAGATATATATACAGGCAAGCAGAATTATTTCCTATGGCTCTTACAATCTTCTTTAGTCACTAACATACAATACTGTGTGAGTTTAAAAAATAATTATTACTAATTACATCATTAAAATGTTATCACTTGTCTGTTTACTTTGTATGAAGGTATTTAAATTACTTGACTTAATTCTACTTAAAATACCTATGGATCTCAACGCATAGGCAATAGAAATTAAACACTTAATTCATTCATTTGAGTCAAATCGAGCTTTTAAAAATGTTATATTTAAAAGCAATTACACCATTTGCCATATATCATTGTTACTTTCTTTCTAAATTCTTTGGTTATTAAGTACATCCATTTTCAAGTATGGACAAATCTCACCTTCTTTAGTTGAAAAATCTCATGCTTTTGCAAAAAATCTGGAAAAAAAAAAAAATTATTTATATATATATATATATATATATATATATATATATATATATATATATATATATATATATATATATATATATATATATATAGATGCACCGGCCACTTCATTAGGTACACTGGTCCAACTGCTCATCAACGCAAATTTCTAATCAGCCAATCACATGGCAGCAACTTACATTCTGCAAGACGATCTGCTGCAGTTCAAACCGAGCATCAGAATGGGGAAGAAAGGTGATTTAAGTGACTTTGAACGTGGCATGGTTGTTGGTGCCAGACGGGCTGGTCTGAGTATTTCAGAAACTGCTGATCTACTGGGATTTTCATGCACAACCATCTCTATGGTTTACAGAGAATGGTCCGAAAAAGAAAATATCCAGTGAGCGGCAGTTCTGTGGGCGCAAATGCCTTGTTGATGGCAGAGGTCAGAGGAGAATGGCCAGACTGGTTCCAACTGATAGAAAGGCAACAGTAACTCAAATATCCACTCATTACAACTGAGGTCTGCAGAAGAGCATCTCCAAACACACAACACGTCCAACCTTGGAGTGGATGATCTACAGCAGCAGAAGACCACACTGGGTGTTACTCCTGTCAGCTGAGAACAGGAAACTGAGGCTACAATTCGCACAGGCTCACCAAAACTGAACAATAGAAGATTGGAAAAATGTTGCCTGGTCTGATGAGTCTCAATTTCTGCTGTGACATTCGGATGGTCGGGTCAGAATTTGGCATCAACAACATGAAGGCGTGGATCCATTCTGCCTTGTATCAACGGTTCAGGCTGCTGGTGGTGGTGTAATGGTGTGGGGGATATTTTCTTGGCACACTTTGAGCCCATTAGTACCAACTGAGCATCGTTTTAACGCCACAGCCTACCTGAGTATTGTTGCTGATCATGTCCATCCCTTTATGACCACAGTCTTCTGATGGCTACTTCCAGCAGGATAACGCACCATGTCATAAAGTGTGAATCATCTCAGACTGGTTTCTTGAACATGACAATGAGTTCACTGTACTCAAATGGCCTCCACAGTCACCAGATCTCAATCCAATAGAGCACCTTTGGGATGTGGTGGAACGGGAGATTCGCATCATAGATGTGCAGCTGTCAAATCTGCAGCAACTGTGTGATGCCATCATGTAAAAATGGACCAAAATCTCTGAGGAATATTTCCAGTACCTTGTTGAATCTATGCCACGAAGGGTTAAGGCAGTTCTGAAGGCAAAAGCGGTCCAACCCGGTACTATTAAGGTGCACCCAATAAAGTGGCCGGTGAGTGTATAATTACTCTACTTTTCTGAATTCATACTAGATATTGTGATTAACTAATTTTTGACTCAGTTTCTTCAATTGTCTTTATAAATGTCACTTTTTTTTGTGGAAAACAGAATTATTCAGCAAAATATTGATATAACAAAAATAAATTTAGTCTCTGAATTGATTTATGCAGACCTTTTTACATTTATGTACAATTAGGGCAAGCACATTATAAGTTACTGTAATTAAGTTACCCTAAAAATTAAAAGTAATCCGTTAATTTTTACGCTTTGTCAGGAGAAAAGTCATTTAATTACAGTATCTATTTACTTTTATAACAAATACTACCAAACACTGCTTAACTTAACAGCAGCATGATTATTTTTGACTGTCCCTTTAAAAATTAAACTGCGTAATATATTATATTTGTGCATGTACATGATGCATTACTAACAATTAGTCTGGTTTTGCGAGCTTTGATGCATTTGGTCAGGACAAAGGATATCCACAATATATTTAAAAGTGTGCTTTCAAACTAAAAAAATCGAATAAATGGGAGAGATGTATTCAAATTCCATTGCTTTTTTTGTCATAAAAGAGAGCATTGTTTGACATGACAGTGGACGGTCTGCGCATTCATTTCTACATCTGTTCATTAACCAAAAAAGGGGAAAAAATATCTTGTTTTTCCTCAGCTTCTTTGTTGTGCTCGTGCTCAGCCTGAAAGAATAACCACAAAAGAACCTGTCATTTAGTTTAGCCCCATTTCACATCCATATTCCAGCCTATGAGACCTCTGACCTCTGTGCGCTTGTTTTTTGGTGACTAAGAATGGTGAACAATGTGTCTTTTCATTTACAGCTTGCAAGCCATGTGTTGTCATGGTTTGTCATGGATCCACTGCTCTTTTTGAGTGTGCGCGTGTGTGTGTGTGCGCGTGTGAGTGTCATCCAAAAGTCTTTCGTTCAGGTTATCTGTCCATCTGCTCTTCCTCCTCCTTCTGGACTCCTAAAATAATAGAAAAGAGAAAGCAACTGAGCCTAAAATATTAAAAGATGTTATCGCCTGTTTATTGGCTCATGATGAGTGCCGCTGTGCTTGCTGGAGAGCAGAGGGCAGGACGGCACATAAAAAGCAATGTACTGCAGCGAAATGAGGGGCAAGAAGTCTGAACCTTTTCAATTCTGGAGCTTTAAGACAGTCACTTCAAATCCCAATACACTTCTTCTGATATTGTTCTCTGTGTCCTGTTACACCAGTACAACAATGGTAAAGTCTAGAAGGGATACAGCTGCGGATACTCATGTCATTCATTCATTCATTCATTCATTTTCCTTCGGCTTAGTCCCTTATTCATCAGATGTCGGCACAGTGGAATGAACCGCCAACTTATCCAGCATATGTTTTACGCAGCGGATGCCATTCAGCTGCAACCCAGTATTGGGAAACATCCATACACACTCATTCACACACATACACTATGGCCAGTTTAGTTTATTCAATTCACATATAGCGCATGTCTGTGGACTGTGGGGGAAACCGGAGCACCCGAAGGAAAGCCACGCCATCACTGGGAGAACATGCAAACTCCACACAGAAATGCCAACTTGACCAGCCGGGACTCAAACCAGCGACCGTCTTGCTGTGAGGTGACAGTGCTAACCACTGAGCCACTGTTCTGCCAATACTTCAATATAGCTTTTTTTACGTGACATTGTACAACAATAATTAGAGTTAATAATATAGTTTAATGAGTAATTTATTTAATTGTTATATCAATTTATTATATACATTTATCTAAATAAAATTATATGAATAATACTTGGTATAATTACTATTTTGGGTACACTAAAAAATATCTGTTAATTGACTGTTTGCATATTTTGTGACTCACAAGTGTTTTCTGTTTATGTTGTGAATTACATTATGGGATGTTGATCTCTGCTCTGTCGACTTTTGGTGTTGGAATTTCAACTCTACAGTTTAACAAAGTGATATTTATTAACATTTTAGAAGTTTGAAAATGCAATGTATGATGTAATATATAGGGAAATAGGTCTGTAAAATAACCGATAATGGACTAGCATTTTATTACAAGGTTTTTGTAGCTTAATATACAAATCAAATCACTTTTATTGTCACATCATCAGCAGCACGTGTGCTATGATGAGTGAAAAGCTTAGGTGCTGGCTCCAGACAGTGCAAAATACAGACAGTGCAAATGTAACAACAGTGCAAAATACAGGCAGTGCAAAATACTACAACATACAACCACATACTTAAAACCGGACAATGTAAAATTGGCAGTGTTGACAGCGATATGTACAATGAATAGGTACATAGTTGTAGGACAACACCAACCCAGACAATATATCACTTTAAACAATTAAACATGGTAATAAAAGTCATTTTTTCAAACTTTTCAAGGTTAAACGTTGTTGGAAGAAAGATCAAGATCCCCTAATGTAATTTAAAAGCAAATAAACGGAGAATAATAAAAACATGAATCGCAAAATACTGAAAACAGCAAATTCATGAATATTTTTTTACGGTGTAGGGGTAGATGTTAATAAAGTGCAATTAATGGGTAATTTAATGAGTTATGAAAATAATTATTGTTAACTTCTTGCCGCAGCTGTATCCCTTCTAGCATCAACCCAGAAAAGTTACATTTTGAAGAGGATCAGCACTGGTGTATGAGTGCCCTCTGCAGGCGGCATAGAGAATCACATGCTAATGTTCACAGACTCTGAAGATTGTTTATTATTATTTCCTTTATTTAGCCAGGAGATCACATTGAGACAGTACTCTCTTTTCTTCCAGTGAGACATATTTAAATAATTTTATTTATATATGTGACCATGGACAATTTCTAGATTAATAATAATAAATGAAGCAATAAGCTTTCCATTGATGTATACTTTGTTATGATAGTACAATATTTAGCCGAGAAACATCTATTTGAAGATCTGGAATCTGAGGGTTTAAAAAAACTCTAAATAATGAGAAAATCGCTTTTAAAGTGTCTAAATGAAGTTTTTATAGCAATGCACATTGCTAATTAAAAGTTCTGATAATTTTACAGTAAGAAATCTACTAAATATCTTCACAGAACATGATTTGAACA
Source organism: Danio aesculapii (assembly GCF_903798145.1). NCBI lineage: Eukaryota > Metazoa > Chordata > Actinopteri > Cypriniformes > Danionidae > Danio > Danio aesculapii. Next base: position 44,495,146 of record NC_079453.1, read on the forward strand.
TATTTTGTACAATATTGTAATGATTTTTGGCATAAAAGAAAAATCTGTCATTTTGATCCAATGTAGTTTTGGCTGTTGCCAAATGTATACCCAAGCAACTTTAGACTGTTTTTGTTTGGTCCAGGGTCACATATATGCAATTCTAGTAGAAAATAACAATCAAAACAATTTTTTTACTTGACAGTTTATTATACTTAATTTTAAGGATGCACAATGTTTTGTATTTTTTAAGGTATCTGTTTTTATATCAGATTTTTTATATTAATTTACCACAGACTTAAAGAAGTAAGCTTAGATTAAGGCAAAGCGGTCCTTAAAAGCACTATATCCTTTAAAGTGTGGATATTAGAGTGAGATTTCAACATAATATATATAAATATAGGGCGACATGTTGGCTCAGTGGTTAGCACTGTTGCCTTACAGCAAGAAGGTCACTGGTTCGAGTCCTGGCTGGGTCAGTTGGCATGTTCTCTCCGTGTTTGCGTGGGTTTCCTCAGGGTGCTCCGGTTTCCCCGCACAGTCCAAAGACATGCACTATAGGTGAATTGAATAAACTAAATTGGCTGTAGTGTATGAGTATGAATGAGAGTGTATGGGTGTTTCCCAGTATTGTGTTGCAGCTGGAAGGGCATCCACTGTGTAACACATATGCTGGATAAGTTGGCGGTTCATTCCGCTGTGGCGACCCCTGTTTTGCCTCACAGCAAGAAGGTCACTGGTTCGAGTCCTGGCTGGGTCAGTTGGCATTTCTGTGTGGAGTTTGCATGTTCTCCCCGTGTTAGCGTGGGTTTCCTCCGGGTGCTCCGGTTTCCCCGCACAGTCCAAAGACATGCGCTATAGGTGAATTGAATAAACTAAATTGGCTGTAGTGTATGAGTATGAATGAGAGTGTATGGGTGTTTCCCAGTATTGTGTTGCAGCTGGAAGGGAATCCACTGTGTAACACATATGCTGGATAAGTTGGCGGTTCATTCCGCTGTGGCGACCCCTGATGAATAAAGGGACTAAGCCGAAGGAAAATTAATAAATATATAAATATACTTTTTTTATCTACAATTCGGACATTTTTAAACCAGTTTGAAGGAGAAAAGCCTGCAATATAAACCTTTTTGTATAATTTTGAGGAGCTGAGATGTCTGAATTGCAATATAAACAGAGAATTTAAAAAAATCACAATAATAGGACATAAGAATTCAGCTATTTTACTCTGTTTAAAAAAAAAAACTATAATCTCTGAATGAACATTACTTGAACAGTTTTGAGGGGAATAAAGTCAGAATTGTGATTACAAATGTAGAATAAAGGTTTTCTGAAGAGTAAAAAAGCAGAATTGCAGTAGAAATATATCATTCATACCTTTTTACAGCATAAAACTGAATTTTCTGACTTTTAATTTGGATTCAGGTATTTTACTCACCTATCCAGATGTGTGACAGGATCCTGTAATATTCACTGGGTCTGCTATAGCAGTCTGAGCAGATGATGAACCATTACAACCAATTGAAGTAGCAGACATACAGGCGACGATCGAGAGGCCTAAAATAAAAATGAAAAAAGGTATTGTGTTAGTACACTGCTAAATCAGACATTCAACAGCCTTGTGGTATAATGCTAAATAATATTATGCTGGGTGACGCGGTGGCACAGTAGGTAGTGCTGTTGTTTCACTCAAGAAGGTCACTGGTTCGAGCCTCGGCTGGGTCAGTTGGCGTTTCTGTGGGGAGTTTGCATGTTCTCCCTGCGTTGGCGTGGGTTTCATCCGGGTGCTCCGGTTTCCCCCACAGTCCAAAGACATGCAGTACAGGTGAATTGGGTAGGCTAAATTGTCCATAGTGAATGAGTGTATGGATGTTTCCCAGAGATGGGTTGCAGCTGGAAGAAAATCCGCTGCATAAAAAACATGTGCTGAATAAGTTGGCGGTTCATTCCGCTGTGGGGACTCCAAATTAATAAAGGGACTAAGCCAACAAGAAAATGAATGAATGAGTGATAATCTTATGCTTTTGTGTTTTATATACTTCTCTCTAGTGTGTGGAGCAGTATGACAGAGGGTTTTTCCATTGTGGTCTCAAAGCAGATGTTGCAAATGTAGCTCATTTGTTTTAACACAGGAGTTCAGAAGACGCTGTAAAATGATTAGGTTGTTTAAGTAAATGTGCGTGTTTATATAGGCTGAGTATTGCACTGCTGGGAGCGTCTCCCCCTCCGCGTTTCCTCTATTTGCAGATGCTTTCCTTTAATGCAGAGCAGAGCTATTGTTTAACTTCCCAACACATGAGGATAAGAAGCAGATGGAGCGCTGTTCTTAAAATAATCAGGACACCTGTTTACATTCATATTCACTCCTATGGTTTGATGCGTCAGCAGGTCCGTAGTGCCTCGGCTGCAGTCGTGTAGTGAAATACTCAAACTATTGTATTGAGTAGTTTTTCTCAGGAGTTGTACTTCAGTAAGTAGTTTTAAAATGTTTTATACATGTATCAGGGCGGCTTGGTGGCTCAGTGGTTAACACTGTCACCTCACAGCAAGAAGGTCACTGGTTTGAGTCCCGGCTGGGGCAGTTGGCATTTCTGTGTGGAGTTTGCATGTTGCCGAAGCACCCAGGGGAAACCCACGCCAACACAGGGAGAACATGCAAACTCCACACAGAAATGCCAACTGGCCCAGCCGGGGCTCAAACCAGCAACCTTCTTGCTGTGAGGCGACAGTGCTAACCACTGAACCACCGTGCCTCCCTGGTTCCTAAATTGTGAAAGTAAAAGTAACTAGGCTAATTTCTGATTTAAATGCATTAAAATTAAATAATACATTAATCTAATATTTTGGGGGGTTTTGAACAGCTATTGGCTGGAAAAAGTCAGCTATATCTGGCAACACTGCATCTGGCAGATCGACCTCAAGACACAGACGCTTTATAAATGTACATATACAGTGTGGAAGCATTAAAAGTGCCCAAGAAAATGCTAAATCATTATACACAACGACCAAATGACTTTAAACAACAGCTAAATGCACTACAGAATGTTACGTTTTCAATACAAATTGTATGTATTGTATTAGTGCTGCATGAGCTTGGCTTTTGGCGCCACCTGCTGGACGCCAACCTGATTTCACTGAGTAGGATGTTCCTGGATTAACACCTATTGGCTCGTTTCCACTGACTCGTACGGTACGGTACGGTTCGGTTTGGTACGGGTCACCTTTATCAGGCTTGCATTTCCACTAACAAGGGTACCCTTTTGGTGGGCGTGGTGTATGACAGAAAGTTTCAGTCGACGTCATTCTAGCTCGAGGAAATGTCTACAATAAAGCTGTATGGGTCGTTCACATATCATATGAGAAGCACTTCTCACAAAACAGATGCTTCATACACATAAATACTTGTGTAGAAATGTTTATTACTAACTTTTCTATGAACATGAGTTGATTATAACTGCAGATCAATGACAGTGCGAAACAGCCTACTGTAACGTCTGTAATTATATTAAATAACTAAATAAATGAACATATATAAACACATACAGCCCCTTACAGTCTCCAATATGTTCCCAACTACTGAAGAACTACATAAAGTAGACATTTCGCCCGTATTTAATGTGCTCCTTTTTTCCCGGCTTCTCCTTTGTTTCTTCACGCTTCACTCTCACGTTTGTCAGTGTCTGACAGGATCGGGTTTCAAAAGCACGTCAATAATCAAGCGCAGGTTATTATACGTGCGGTGAGCGCTAGCAAGAAAGCGAAACCGCTCGCACTTCAGACTGGCTCGTAAAAAACTACGGGGCACAGGGTAAATCTGCTCTTCTTCTTGGCTTTGTGGCTGTTCATCAAGACGACGACAAGGTTTGTTTGAGCCCAGATCGACCATGGCTCGTTATTATATGTATTTATAATTCCGCTATAATCTCTCGCTGTGTTTTTCAAACATGGCGGGTTTTTTGTTTTCATTCTGGCTTGTTGCGTAAGCGAATGACGTATCTCTGTAAACCAATAGCGTTCAGCTGCGCGTTCAGCTGCGCGTCTAGCTGCGCCTTTTGGTACCCTTTCTCGTGTTTGGTACCCTTTCGAAAGGGTGCCGAAAAAGTGGTACGGTTCGTTTCTGTACGCTTTTTGACAGTGGAAACGGCCATAAAAGCGTACCAAACCAAACCAAACCTAACCGTACCGTACCACTCAGTGGAAACGGGCCATATGTTGATCCTGGAACAACATTCCAATCAGCCAATCAGAATTAAGGGATATGTTTACAGTTTATGTTAGGTTTAGGCTTATGGTTAGGTTTATGCTCTTCTACATGATTGTTATCCAACTATTATTCTATATAATTTACAGTTATGGTTGGGTTTAGGGGTAGGGAACAGGTATGGATTACATTTTCAAACAAAAATGATGTTCCAGGATCAACAAAGATGTTAATCCAGGATCACATCGTACTTGGTAAAATCAGGACGTGCACTGCTGGACACTAATAGCATACGTCAGGGGTCAAAATGCATAACCTTAGCATTAATTTATCATCACAGCTAGATTTTTGCCCCATTAGCTTACACAGATTTCACTCCATATCCAAACGCATCGACTTTTCACAGCATAATACTAGCTACTCACAACTTTTCAGTATTTTTTTAAAAGGGCTACTTTTTACTCATACATTTAGTATTAAAGGGCACCTATGATGAAAATCATCTTTTGTACGCAGTTTGGACAGAAATGTGTGTAGGTATAGTGTGTCCACAGTCATACTGGGGTGATATAAACACAATAAGTCTCTTTTTTTAATTTCCTGACATTAAAATAGGATTCAAATCCCTCCCATTTTGAGGCCGACCTCAACGTGACATGCAGTTTCCCCGCCCACCGAATTGATTGACAGCCGCATATTAACATGTCGCCATAGTAACGCCTATAATCATATCAACAAGACAGGATGTGCGCAAAGCAACTGGGATTAAAAGATCTGTTCAGCGCTCTGTGATCATCAATCATCATCAAATGTGATCAAGAGTGAGTTTTACAAGTTTAAAACGTCTTCATCTCCACAGCCGCGTCAGTACAAATATAAAAGAAGACGCTTCAATCCTGGTTTGTGGACGTTAAATCAAGTTTATTTTGCAGATTAACATAACGGATGTCCATACAGCAGTGGATATTAATATGAACTTTGAAACAACATTGTGTGTGACTCACCGAAAGGCTTGAATTAACTCCACAACAAATACATCAAATAAATAATCATTGGAAAAGTTCTTACTGTAGTATTTCTCACAAACGTTACGTGAGATCTGCTTCCTTCATGACAGTCACTGTGCTGTTTATCTGACGCAACCGAGGCAGAGATTGAGGCATACTTTGATAGGCACGTGAGAAGGGTGGGCGGGGAGAACTAGCATTAAAGGCGCAGGCTACACAAACAGCTACATTGTGTTCAGAGCAACATATACCAATATTCTGAAAGGTCTAATAAATAATCTGATGGGTGTTTTGAGCTGAAACTTAACAGACACCTTCTGGAGAAAAGACTTATCTTAAATCTTGAAAAAGGGGTAAAATAGGTTCCCTTTAACAACAGATACTTTTACTTTTACTAAATTTTTCACCAAGTAATAGTACTTTTACTTAAGTGTGATTTTTCAGTCCACACACCCAAAAAAAATCCACACAATTCCTTCATGTTGTCCCAACATAAATGGATTTAGTTAACATATTCGTTATTACAATTTTAAGTGGTTTGAACATAAAACAATTAAAGGGCACATAGGTTACCCCTTTTTTCATATTTAATATAAGTCTTTTGTGTCCCCAGAATGTGTCTGTAAAGTTTCAGCTCAAAACACTCATCAGATTATTTATTAGAGCTGTTTGAAGTGTCTATATTATAGCTGGAAAAAAGGTTTTGCTGTTTTTATGTACTGGCCCTTTAAGGCTAGTCCTCCCCGCCCACCGTTCCCACGTGCCAGTCAGCAATCGGCGCCCTCGGCTGCCTCAGGAAACAGATCTCACGTAACGTATGTGAGAAATACTACAGTAAGAACTTTAACAATCACTATTTGATGCAATTTTTGTGGAGTTGCAACAATGAGTCACACACAATGTCATTACAAAGTTCACGCACACACACAGCAAGGACACAAACACATAGCGCACACACATACACACACAAACGTAGCGCAGACATACACACACACACATAGCTCAGACACGGACACACACACACACACACACACACTTAGCTCAGACACGTAGACACACAGACACACACACAGCTTAGACACGAAGACACACACACAGAGAGAGAGAGAGAGAGAGAGCGCATTAAGCTTTGCACTCGTTTTGCACGTATATGTGACATGATGCTGGTAATATCCACTGCTGTATGGATATCTCTTATATTAATGTACAAAATAAACCCGATTTAACGTCCACAATACGCCACTGAAGCGTCTTCCTTTATAATTATTCTGATACGTGGATGTGCTGATTAAGTGCATCTGAAGTGAATCGCTGTAATTCATTACACACATGCTCTGTTTCAAAACATTTTAAACATGTGAAACTCACTCTTTATCACGTTTGATGATGATTAATGATCCTAGCGAACTGAACACACCTTTTATTCCCGGCTGCTTTGCGCTCGTCCTGTCTTGATTATATGATTATACACGTGACCACCGGACATGTTAATGCGCGCAGCTGTCAATCAATATTGGTGGGCGGGGGGACCGCACTCCTACGTAAAGTTGCGGTCGGTCTGAAAACCGCTCCAATTGGTCCACCATTTTTATGTTGTTAAATTTGAAAAATAGGGACTGGGTGTGTTTATTTCACCCCAATATGACAGTTTATACATTATACTTACACACATTTCTGTCTAAACAGCTTGAAAAGTAAATTTTTCACCATAGGTGCCCTTTAAGTTGTTCCCCCCGAAAAATTAAGAATTGTGTTGTTTCTACTCGTTTTAAATAAGTAGTTTGAACAAGGAGCAAAAGTCATTTTTTAGAGTTGACTTTTTCCACCACTGCTTGTGAGGCTAATAAAAAAATGACATTTCACCTTGCTGAGTTTTATTGCACTCATTGAACATAAATAATATCTCCTCCCCTGTGATATTTTCACAGCATTTCATTTAGAGATGACTATTTCATTTCTAATCACCATACGTGTTTTATGAAAACTGTAGTTATGAAATCATCCAGACATTTTAAAAGTTCAGCAGCTCTGGATTTCACAATGTTTGTTTCTTTTTCTGGGGTGTACGAACAGGTCAGTGACATATTTCTCTCCTTTTTTTCCCAGATGATAACTGTTTCGTATTATTAAGCGGATTTGTTTGTCATTTTGGGAAGACAGGGTTGAAGATGCTAAACATCTGACCTGCGTTTGGATCAGTGTGGAGGAGTTTTGTCCGCCCACATAAATTGTTAAAGTAATACAGCCCCGTTTCACAATCCCACCTCAGACACAAGGCCTTTGTGTGGCAGGAGAGATGAACCACATTACTCAAGACTTTATAATGTATTGGCTGTGAGTGTTTTGTCTATTCAGCATGTTCTGGTGCATCTGAAGTGGTTTGAGAAATACCTGACTCTCGAACATGACTGGGGGTTCGGTGGGCTTTTCTTGATGCACCCGTCCATCTGTTTCTGATTCTGTAAAGTTTGTTTCTCCTACAGTGTCCAACTCTTCTCCATTTAAAAACCTCTCCAGATCTTCCCTGCTAACATTGCCTGGTCAAGAGATACAACAGATTATTAAAACAAGAGCAGTGGTTATGTTTCATGCCAGTACGTAATTACATACATTACTGTTTAAATGGTGATGCAAAGCTGAATTTTCAACATCATTTACTCCAGTTTTCAGTCGCATGGTCTCTCAGAAAGTATTCTAATATGCTGATTTTCTAGCCAAAAAAATGTTTCTTATTATCATCAATGCTGAAAACATTTGTGCAGTTTTGTGTTTTGTGAAAACCGAGAAACACTTTGATGAATAGAAAGTTCAAATGAACATAATTCGGAACATTTGTGATATTATAAATGCTGTTTTTGAGCCAGTTATTGCATCATTTATGAATAAAAGTTTTGTTTTTCTTTCAAAAACATAGCTGATAAAATCTTACTAACCCTAAACTTTGAGCCGAACATAAGACTTTCCAATTTTCACGTTGTCCTTTCACTGATTTATAAAACTGTATGAAATTATGACACATACCTACTATAATGTTAAATATTATATACAGCAATACATCTAAAAAGCAAAGTATAGCGTAAACTAGTATGATTTATTTTATAACACTGTTGATTTAAAATGCATACATTAGCCTTAATGAAAATT
>NC_079453.1:44508476-44518476 GCF_903798145.1 Danio aesculapii
TTTAGTTAAGCCGTGATCATGTCTGTGGTTTGTTTTCCTTCAGGGAATAGGAACGATATCCAGACTACACCTGGGACATAAAGCCCCCCTCTGATGCCTTGGGCTTATCTGGATTTGTCTGACTTCATTTGCTTTGAACTGTTTTGGGAGAGAGGTAAATATCAGATGTCAGTTCGAGTTGTAAAAGCTCTTTTCTATTGTCATTTACACCCAGATATGCTGGTTTCAAGCTGTCCTCTTAAGCAGCTACACATACCTGATAAATTAAATTAAATTACATTCATTTTTGTTTTAACAATGTAATCTAATACATTCAGTGAGATTTAAATGCCGTTCATTGTTTAAGGTCACACTTTATATTAGTTGAGACCTCAACTAATATGTACTTACACTGAAATTAATAATTTGTTATTATGTACTTATTGTATAAATACAGGTTTTTACATTAAACTTATGCTTGATTAAATACAGGCATGTAATTACATTGTAATTAATTTCTGTAATCCCATACATAATACATGTATCATAATACATAATACATAGTACATAAACCATCCCTTACTCTTTAACCCATCCCTAAACCTACACATACCCACAGACCTGTCCCTAACCTTACCCTCAATAACCCCAGAAGAGTTCTGCAATGCATTATGAACACAGTAAGTCATTGTATTTATTTTTTTGAAAGTAAGTACATGTAGTTAAGCCACAATATAAAGTGGGACCATCCATTATAGAGCAGAACAGTTGGGTTCTGCAAATTAAAAAAAAAAACCATAGGGAAATTAATTTGTATATGTGTATATGTTTTTTGAACTTATCATTTCACATTATGCAATGTTAAATAATGAAATTTGTGTATAAAACTACATTACCCATGATGCTGTGCAAGATATTTCACTAGTGTTGCAGTATGTAAAATGTGGCGAAATATATCTTTAACTCCACCCATTTGCGTGATCACCAAATGACCTAATCCGAATGCCTAAATGTTTGCATATGCATATTATTTCACAATAACAACTTGAACGTAATAGTTTTTTATCTAATATTTTTAAATCAATGGGGTATATGCACACAGATTTTTAATTTTCAGCCAGCCAGCCTTTCCATTATAAAATTGCCATATTTAAGGTCTAATATATTTAAAAATCTGTGATTGTGGCTGGGAAGGTGTGGTCGAATGCCCCGCAATGGTGGAGAATGGGTTGGGGGACCAGCGGGTGAAAAAGTAGGTCAATGAGAGTTATGATTAACACCGGTTTCTTCTCAGTGATTGAGTCGGAGAGACGCTTTTTAAGCCATCGGCCTCCCAACCCGCTTTCCACCATCACGGGGTGTTCGACCACGCCTTCCCCGCCACAGTGATCCTTACTGCCTGATAGATATACCAAATAAAGTGGGTCTCAGACCAGACAATAAGCACTGCATTAAATTCCATTTTCCCCTGCCATGTCATTATAATATGATTTATTTTACCCCAGTATTTTCAATGGAGTTTCTGCGCTAGCCTGCATCTCGTTTTACGCTTGAACAACTAAATGTAAGCTTAAGTCTATTTAACTGATTGTATTTTAATGACATTACAACATCGATGCTGTAAAAGGAACCTTATGATATTAAAAATAGTCAAATTAAGCTTTCACCTGAAGTTTACCATTGGCTGAAAAACACTAGCTGTGCATATAGCCTATTGTGTCATTCGCAGTGCCTTATGGGATTGTAGTTCTTACCCTCATAAAACTGTATCCTCCACAGTCTTGTACTTTCCTCTTTTTTTCAGATTTTCATATACTACATTAAAATTTGTAATATTGCGATTCTCTTTGATGCTGGTTGATTTAAGTCATGAGAGCTTGTAGTGCTTAAAAAAGCTCTTTATAATGGAAAAGAATACTCCTGAACTAACTCAAAGGTGCTGAATGTAAGTTTTTGACTCTTCTAAAGCATAAAAATACCATCATATGTTTGCAGATATTTAAGAAACATCTTAAGTGAACTTTCTTGTTCATCTGAAAAGCAATGCTGAAGTCAGATAAACTGCTTTGAACATGTGTTTTCTGTGCCGGAACACTGTGTTTGTTTTGGTCATTTTAACCCGCCCAATGCCAGTTTAGCCAATTATATTTCAGCACTCTGGGTTGCCTTGATGGAAAACTGCACATTTCATTCATTCGTTCAGAAAGGCTCTCAAAGCATGGGTCGGTGACCAAAATACAACCTCCGGTGGACAGTAGCAGACTCAGATGCAGATTCAGTTTCACATGAGGTTATTAATTAGCAAATAATATAAATATTACAATCATAAACATTAGGTGAGCAGGTTACATTGTAAGGTTAACCGCGTGTCCTAACAACATGCTTCATGATGAGATACGCAGTGATGAGCAATTTGGCTGTTTGCCCCAGAAACACAACAGAAATTTAAATACAGCCTTTCAGAACCACAGAATATGCACTCACGAAATGGTAAGGTTATAATCGAATTAATACATATTAATCCTCTTTAACATTATTAAATGTAGATGCTGAATTACTGATATGTGTTTAGTTCTAAAGTTCAATTTTAAACGGTTTATTATAGAGATCTGAGGAGAACTATGCTGCTGCTTTCAGTAGTATGGCAATAAATGTCATGTAAAATGGCATTCAAACTCACATTGTTAGCATTTAACACTGAATAAAGCACATGAGCTGTACCTGAGGTGATCATTGTCAGTTTTCTGTTGTTCACTTTGAGAAATAGAAGCTGTTTCTAATATATCAATTCAAGGTGTTGGTTAGGATAAAAACTCCTTTTAATATGGAAAATATTCCTTCTATCAGGTGCTGTTGCTTTTATTTAGATTGCGGTTTAAATCACTCGCTCCTGTCCTCAATCTGGCAACCTGCGCTTGCATTTGTTTTGATCCAGGAGTGCAAGACCTAGTTCAACCACTGGGTGTCAAACTTGCATACTGCACCTTTAAAATAAGCTCAAAAAGTGAACGGCACTAATGGATAATGTGCATGACTGTTTATTTTAAATTAATCTCAGTTCAACATCATGAAGTTTATTTTTAAATGCAGAATAGTGTTTAATTGACAGCTTCATAAAACTCAACAGAGTAAAAAAAGAAACGTTTTTGCCACACATGATCAAGAAACAACATTTGGCTTTTACGTTATGGCTGTTTGCCATTAAGACTTTAAATCTTTTTCCAGACTTGCCTTGCTTTATCATTACAATCATCCTTGAAGGAACGAGAAATGAGAACTAAGAAAAAAAAAGTGCTTTTTATTTACACTGCATCACGAGGTTGCCCTTATAGTTCCTCAAAGCAAATCATTTGCAGCCATTCTTCTTTAGAGACTGTCATCTGTGTACTAATAACCATCTGTAAGCAGTCTTTCCACTTTCTCTTGAGATTCATGGGAAACAGGGCAGAGTTAATACCTGGATCAACACCAATAAACAAGTGGTGCCATAAACAGCATGAGGCTAAACACTTTAGCCATCACAGATATTGAGATGTCTGGCCAGGTCTGTGATTAATATACGACATGCTGTTTACTTTACAGTCATCATCTCGAGGGCAAAACAATCACTGTCTATTAAGTGTGAATTGAGTCTCACGCTAGACTCATGCTATGAGCACTTATCCAAACATCACCGTGCCCTCTTAATCAGATAGCTTTGCCAAATAAAGAAACAAAAATAACAGTGTGATGTTTTGTCTGCTAACAGTTAGCATGGTGGATTTCCGGGTGAAGGTATTCACATGCCCTGCTAAATGATTTTTCAAGTTTCTCCTTCATCGAGGAAACTTAATGAGGCTGAGCTGTAAACGCGTGGTTTGCGTTTTATTCCTGTTATCACTCTCACTTGCTCTCGTGTCATTGCCGGTGAGATATGAGCTAAATTCCTGGGTTTTTAGCGGTTCAGCATACTGTCTGGCCTTTGTCCAACTTCATGCTTTCAGTATAGGCTATAAAACCCAGCACTGTCACATCAGTCACAGAGCAAACAAGCTGGAACACGAAAGCCTAAAAAGCAGGGAAAGCTGGGAACGAACCTCAAAAATGTGATTTAAACAGGCCCAATTGCATAGCCTTTTAATGTCAACTTCACTGGGCTCAACACATTCACATTAGAAAGATTCATTCTTGTCCATTTTAAGTAAGAGTTGCAATATATTGTATTCCTTTAAACACACAGGGGCTTTTTTGCAGTCTTCAGTAGTTTGTTGTTGTTCCTCCATATACTTTTCAGACTTTTCAGAAAAACAGTCCAGTTCTGTGTTGACCTCTTATGGACAAAGTAATGCAACAACCAACACAAGCTTATTGGAAACACGCGCTTCAGCCTACATTTTTGTGAAAGTGCTAAAATGTTCTTCAACACACTGCAATTTCTATGAAAGATGATTGCTTTGGGACAGTACGACGCCATTCAATTTTGTTCCTTCACACTAATGATATGTACAGGGACATGTTATCAACAAATATAGGATACTTTTTGTGCAATTGTTTTTGGAAAGCACCAAAAAAATATCACAAAACAGCTTAGTGGTGTCTATGATTTGTAATCAAATAAGCTCAGATTCGAGTCTGGTGATGCACGATTTCTCAAAAGACATAAATGCAATGTAAAATCAAGGAAACCATATATGGTTGTGGTGTTTTCTCTTACATTGGCTTTTGAAAACACTGTTGGTTGGGTTTAGGTCAGTCTTTCACTATCTGTAAGACACTTATCTGTAAGACAAGCACTGCCTTCTTATGGTTGTGTTCAAGAAGGATATGTATCTGAAACTTTTAACAAAATGTGCCCTACGTCAGTGATCCTCTACCACATTGCTGGAGGACCACCAACAACGCATGTTTTGGATGTGTCCTTTGCTTGTCACACCCATTACAGGTCTTTCAGTCCCTGCTAACGAGTTGATGATCTGAATCAGTTGTGCTTTTTTGAGGAGAAATGAAAGATGTGCAATGATCCTCCTGGAACGTGGTTGAGAAACACTGGCCTAAGTAAGTTTTTCAGATAAAAAAAATGTAGACAACGCCCTCTAGTGGATTTTTCATCTGTAACGTATCTAGAGCAATGTATTTTACTTTTCACAAAGATATAGTCTGTGGCATGTATTTCTTTGAGTCTGAAAACAATTCAAATCACATGTGCGATTAGAAAAATTAAGCCGCGCATAATTGCATATATACAATTTTGAGGGATTTAAACAATAACAATGGTCCCAACGGATTTCCTGTTTTACATTTTTAATTTCTACAGCTCCAGAGAGTCCTAAAAGATCCACATATTGATAAATAACAGTATGGCCGCTGTTTTAACGTTGAGATATGATTGAATTACCTCTTGTTACAGTTATTAAAATAGTTTTACAACAAGCAGGAAATGTTCATGCGCCAATGGCATCGCCACACTGAAATGATCTAAACAGTCAAGAATAAGAATAAACAAACCACTGAAGGCAAAGAAAAACACTTGTGTAAATGAATTCTGAGGGCTTAAATATTGGCTGTAAAGCTATTTAAATGAGTATAACAGGCATTTTATTGCACATAACACATGCATTTATAAACACATTTATTGTTTTTCAGCCATCTTGTTAATAGGCTTCTGATTGTGAAATATTGCCAAGTTTTAGCGCTGCTGTCTGTAGTATTGGTAGTAACCAACAGTAAAATAGGCAAGCTTAGTGAAGAAAGCTGATTGGCCACGTTGGTGTAATGTTCGCATTAACGCTTTTTCACACAAGTCTAAAACCACCACATTTTTTTGTAAGTTTTAAAGTGTGCATTAATATAGGGTGGTGGAAACACCTTGTGTTGAAGAGCTCTTGTGTAAGGGCATTGAAAGATGTCCACAAATGCATTTTGAGTGCATATAGAACCATTTTGTTGTACATAAATTTTGGAGAGAAAAGCAGCAGACTCTGGATAAGGATGAATCTTTATAGTGTGCATGTGTCAAGAGCTTGTGATTGCACTTTGTCTGAATACTTTAACTTTAGCATTAAAAGCATATTATGCTTCTTAGATGAGATTGACATGCAATAAAAATCACTGACAAACATAGTTCCTTGTGAACCGTTGGGAAATGTAGTCAGGCGGAACCTGACCCTTCAACTCCCACCAGCTACCATCAGTCATTCAAAGCCCCCAAAACTTGTGATTTCAAGATGTTATCCTAAAGAAATGTCAAAACAAGCATGAACCCAAAGTTATGAAAATATCCTCAAGGTAAGACCTCACTCCCATAATGAATTTTTGGCCAACGCTTCTCCTTATCACTTCCCCCGAAAACCGCAGGAGGCAGTGAGTTCAGTCCAACAGTAAACCCACAACATGCATGTTACCCCTCTCATGACATCTGCTTTATTAATTCTCACATTATCTTCTGTTTTCCTGTAATTAATTCATGACATCAACAGGCACAGTTGGGCACGTAAATCTGCCAAGTTTCAACCTAAAAGCAGGCAACAAATTTGTTCTCCCAGGAATGTGTAATGCAGCTGTTTGTATTAGTGGTAAATCTTTACCCCGAAGGTTTTATTCTCGCTTAAGACATCATTCAGTCTTCTGCTGCTAATTATCACTTATTGTAGCTCATGGATGTTCTGTCACTTCCTCCACACAAAAGAACAAATTCCTGCTTGTTTCTGCTGGTAGTCAATGAAGAGAACAAGAGGAGGAAGTGGGATCTGTGAGTGTGCGTCGACAGAAAACAGCTGTGCGAGGAACACGCTGCGGGATTACTTTGCCCTCATGATTGTTCTGACCCCCTGAGGCCGTCTGTCACGGCGAAGAGTTAGACTGTCATACAACTCCATAAGGATGCACTTTTGTGTGCTTTTTCCTGGGAATTTCCATACAGTTCTATCTCCAGCATGACTCTGCGAGCTAAATTTACAAATGAGCAGGATTATGCAGCGTTAGCAAGTGCCATCCTGACTAATGCCCATGCTTCTTTTGTTCTTTGTCATGTTGCGCAATACTTGCTCAGGCAAAATTGAAAAGCATGCATTAGGCAAGAAATGTGCCTCTTTTATCATCAGTGAAACAATAGATATACTGTATATAGGAGAAATATGTCTGGCAAATTTAAAACAATAAAACTATGCATTGATGCATTTCTAAATACTAGTGCAATGTCATTTTCATTCTTTATGCTTTGCCACTATCCTTTAAACCATTAGGTTTCACCAACATTTTTATTAATTCAAACTTCAGCATGATTATTATATTTTAATCAGCCACAATAATTAAATGGGAAACACTTTATTTTAAGTACCAATTCTTAATATTAAGATATTGGCGTTTAATAAGTATGTATAAAGTACAGTTGCAGTCAGAATTATTAGCCCCCCTGTTTATTTTTCCGCACAAATTCTGTTTAACGGAGAGATTTTTTCAACACATTTCTAAACATAATAGTTTTAATAACTCATTTCTAATAACTGATTTATTTTATCTTTGCCATGATGACAGTAAATAATATTTGACTAGATTTACATTTACATTTAGTCATTTAGCAGATGCTTTTGTCCAAAGCGACTTACAAATGAGGACAAGGAAGCAATTTACACAACTATAAGAGCAGCAGTGAACAAGTGCTATAGACAAGTTTCAGGTGTGTAAAGTCTAAGAAGCAAAGCATTAGTAATGTAAGTTTTTTTTTTGAGAGAGAGAGAGAGAGAGTACAGTTAGTGGTATAGCCAGAGAGGCAGTTAAGATTAGGAAGGAAAGTGGAGACTAAATAGTTGCGTTTTTAGTCGTTTCTTGAAGACAGCAAGTGACTCTGCTGTTCTGATGTAGTTAGGGAGTTCATTCCACCAACTGGGCAGATTGAATGCGAGAGTTCGGGAAAGTGATTTCTTCCCTCTTAGGGATGGAACCACGACGCGAATTTCATTCACAGAACGCAAGTTTCTGGAGGGTACATATATCTGCAGAAGTGAGAGCAGATAAGAAGGAGCAAAGCCAGAGGTCGCTTTGTAAGCAAACATCAGAGCTTTGAATTTGATGCGAGCAGCAACTGGCAGCCAGTGCAAACGGGTGAGTAGCGGAGTGACATGTGCTCTTTTGGGTTCATCAAAGACCACTCGTGCTGCTGCGTTCTGAAGCAGCTGAAGAGGTTTGATAGAGTTAGCTGGAAGCCCGGCTAGTAGAGAGTTGTAATAGTCCAGTTTGGAGAGAACAAGAGCTTGAACAATGAGTTGAGCTGCATGTTCAGATAGGAAGGGTCGGACCTTTCTGATGTTATAGAGTGCGAATCTGCAAGATCGAGCAGTTCTAGAAATGTGGTCAGAGAAGTTTAGTTGGTCATCAATCGTTACTCCAAGGCTTTTTACCATTTTGGATGCAGTAATGGTTGCCCCATCCATCTGGATTGAAAAGTTAAAGGCTTATTTAGGTTAACTAGGCAGGTTAGAGTAATTAGACAAGTTATTGTATAACGATGATTTGTTCTAGACTATCGAAAAAAAGGGGTTAATATTTTTGACATTAAAATGGTTTTAAAAAATACCATTAAAAATAATGTTTTTTTGTTTTATTCTAGCCAAAATAAAACAAATAAGACTTTCTACAGAAGAAAAAATATTATAGGAAATACTGTGATAAATTTCCTTGCTCTGTTAAACATCATTTGGGAAATATTTCAAATATATATAATAATAACAGGGGGGCTAATAAGACTTCATAATCTTATTCTACAAATCCAACTACTACCATAATAACTATTAATAATAAGCAGCAAATTAGGAGTTCGAGGCAAATGTTAATTGTTTATTAGTAGCAAGAATTGTAGCCTAAAGTAATATGTAACTGTTAAATATGTTTATATACATGATTCAGCGTAAATTGTATCTATTTTACATAAAGAGGATTTCATATTTTCAGATATTCACAAGTTATTTGAAACCTTAACGCACTTTGGCAACACTTTCTATGTACTTTTGTAAATCTAAATGGTTGCAAACACCAAAATAAGAATATTTTATATAAACTGATTATAACTCCTAGATGTAATATTGAACTATTTAATGCATTTTGAGGGACTAAGCATCATAATTTAGATGCAATAAATCTGTCAACGTTCTTTCAGTTTACACCAGATCAATCCTGACTGCTTTCTGAAGATGGAAAAGTTTTCTTGTGCACAAATCAAAACCAGATTCACACAGCATGGTCTTTTTTCCTGGCAGTGCTCATGAAGCGCATATTTTGTGTATCAATACCTTAATATAGAATTGTTAACCTGATCACTAAACATACATTAGGTTGTACCAACAAAATCAGTCAAATTATGCTTTTGGTTTTTAAGTGAAACGCAGCTTAAAGACAAATTATCACTATTAACTGGTTGCTTATTAATGTGCATTTAGTATATTGGCTGTTTGTTAGTATTTAAGCACTTATTAATGCCTTATTCTGCATGGTTATGTTTAAAGGGACAATTCACCCAAAAATTTAAATTCTGTCACCATTTACTCACTCTTCACTTGTTCAAAACCTGAGTTTCTTTGTTCTGTTGAACACAAAAGAAAGTATATTGAAGAGTGTTGTATACCTGTTATCATTAACTTCCATAGTATATGTTTTTGCTGCTATGGATGTCACTGGTTACAGGTTTCCAACATTCTTCAAAAGATCTTCTTTTGTGTTCAACAGAACAAGAAAAACTCAAACTGGATTTGAACAAGTGAAGAGTGAGTAAATGAGAACAGAATTTTCATTTTTGAGGGAACTTTCCCTTTAAGATCCCCAATTCCGACCCCATGCTTAAAATTAACTACTTAGCAATTAAATTTAAAAGTGTATTAAAGTAAAATCATTGTTAATAGTAACAATTTATCCCAAAATCAATGTGCAATGCAAAAAAATATATAAAAAAATCTGGAAAATGTGTTTCATGCAGTGAAAGTCAGTGAGATGCAATTTGTATTATTATTATTATTTTAATTGATTTTTTTTTTTACATTTTTCTTTCTTTTTA
>NC_079453.1:44523476-44558476 GCF_903798145.1 Danio aesculapii
CCCTGCTGTTGCTTTAACTCGAACCTATGACCAGGGCCTGACTTACCAACGGGCATTATGGGCACAGGCGCACTTGGGGCCCCTGGAGGGGGGAAAAATACTGATTTTGGAGAGTCTATTTAGGCTAAGTGCAAATAGCGTGCCTCATTGGAATAAGCTAGTTAAAGGATTCCCGCCTATCACCGTTTGATTGACAGAGACAACATAACTAAAGAGCGCAACAGACAGCAGCGTGAGTGGCGTAGCTCGTAAAGTGTGTGGCAACCTCTTTTGACATGATCGATCATGAATTCGGTTCGAATCCTGCATCTGATGAACACGTTCTTCTTTTTACCCCCACTACAAATCAGATTTTGCCTACTCATTAATAAGTGTGTGTGTTATGGAGGACTCAGATTCATAGAACTGGACTGGAGAGGTGATATATCCAAATCATATGCTTTATAAGTGTGTAGAAGAAGTTATGCATTAAAAATACCCTTAAATCTAAAGTTTTAGTACTGCTTCAGTGAACTTGAACAAGTATATTAAAATCCATTAATTTTCACTAGTTGTATCAGTATATTTTTTTAAGTGTGCTTTAAATGCTTTAAAAATAAGTTAAATCTTTGTAGACTAGAAATATATGTACTGTATATCATTTATTTAAAAAATGCGGGCAAAATGTTATAGATTAATTTATAATATAAAGATAAAATATTATATTAATCTTATTTTTTATTTCAACTATAGGGGTGCAGCTTGGTAGGGGCCTACAAGACATTGTGCCCAGGGGCTTCTGAATTCTTAATCCGGGCCTGCCTATGACCTTTCGATCACAAGTCCAACTCCCTAACCATTGCGCCACTGCAACATTCTTCAGTACAGGTTTGAAACAAGTTCATTCTGAATACAGAATTTCCTTTTATTGTTGATCTATCCATTTAATTCCCATCATTGGAGTTATATTGTACAGTGTAATGTACTGTTGATGAGGGTCCGTGTACTGTTTGCATGATGCAAAGATCATCAGAATACTACTTGTGAACTCCATATGCATGCAGCTGTGAGGGGCCGATCACACCGCATGTGCTTTTCCATTGTGAGAATGCTGCCTTTTTTTGTTGATAAGAAAAAAAGAAATGCAGTGCAATAATTATATCGCTAGGCAATGACCGTATAGTGCATGAGCACTGCTGTTGATATTGTTATAATTGAAATATTTAATAATATTTAAGATCTGTGAAGTCATACAGCTCTGGATAACGCGAAACAGCTACCAAAAGTCTCTCCTCCATCAAGTCTCCAAAGTTATCTTGGTAACATGAACTCTGCTGTCACCTCCGTGGAAGCCCTCCCTCGGCTTTCATTAGATTGGAGAATGAAAAAGACGACTACGACTTATGTAGTGCGATAATTTTTTTTTTCTCCTCCTCAGTCTTGATTTTTTTTTAACTGCAGGTGCGCAGCGTGCAACAGCAAAATCACAACGCGTAAAATGCTTGTGGCCATTAGTAAGCCACTTTAAAAGGTGTGAGGTCGCACCTCTCAACGCAAAAGGCACTTGATGTGATCAAGGCCTAACTGCATATTTTTTATGAATCCATCCTTGATTTACATTTTGAAAAGAAACAGAGGAGACGAAACAAGAACCACGACAAATGACAATCACTGTGTTCCTTTGGGAACAGCACATCCCCATCCCCTTATCCCTGTAAAGGGTTTACTCTCTGAAGTTACAGCTTCGAAGGAATTAGGGCATAGGGATGATCCCTTTTGAATGGAACAAAGTGTGTGACACCAAGCAACATCTCTGCACAAAGAATCATGGCGGATCATGTGTTCAACAGTTGTAGCCTTCGAAATCTTTTCTTCCGAAGGATCCAGTTTTGAGCATTTTTGTATGGAGCAACACTTCAATATGACACGTTCTGCCTTTGGAGGGTGATATATCCCATTTGGAACACACTAAATGTTTACTATGCAATGATGTGAGCGATTAAAAACAGTGGATGTTTACTGATCAGGCTTTAGACCTTAAAGGGCACATAGTTTACCTCTTTTTTATGATTTAATATTAATATTATGGTTCTTCTGAGTGTGCCAGTTTAGGTTCAGTTTAAAACACAATTCAGATTTTTTTATTATAATGTGTTAAAAAGTTTCATGTTGGGGGCGTGTCCACAGTTCACTGATTTATGGGTGTGTTGCTTTACATGTAGACTAGTTTCGGCTTCCCGCCCAACGTAACAAAGGGGCGGGGCCATGACCCGCTCTGTGTTTGCAACACAGACAGGCAGATTGAAAGGAGGAGGAGAGGATCAGCATTCAGTCGTACATGTACGACTTGGACACAGACCAAGCAGAGAGTACAAAATCATTTGTGTCTTTGTACAGTTTTACAGCCAACTTTGTGCTAGTTTCAAGTGCTGAGCTTGTACACAGAAACTAACCACACACACTGAATTAACTTTGACTGAGGCACCGGATGCGCCGCTCGAAGCCGCGACACGGCACACCAGACACTCTCTGTAGCGCGGCAGATACATGAAGTGTCCCGAATTGTCGCGCCACGCATTTTTGAGTTCTAAACATAGGTTTCTGCAGCGGTCCGCGGCGCCCAGCCGTCGACTTGAGTGTACCCTGATAGAAACCTATGTTAAGAATTCTAAAACGCATGCTAGTTAAGATCACAGGGAGCTTCTGTGATCGCGAGAAATGCAAACGGCTGAAGTATAAGGTAGACTCAATGAGAAGTACACATGTTTGCAAACCTACCTAAAGATACAACCAATAATTCCGATTACAGCGATAATGTGGAGAATATTGCTCTTGTGTTGAGCCCAATGAGCCTTGCATCTAAAAATAGAGCAAGGGTGTTCCTTTAGTGATATCGCTTGATTGTGAATCAACAAACTGAGGATATGATGACGCGCTTGTCAATCAATATTGGTGGGCGGGGGGACCGCTCTCCTACGTTAAATTGCGGTCGGTCTGAAAACAGCTCCAATTTGTCCAATGTTTTTTATGTTGTTAAATTGAAAAAAAAGCACTGGGTGTGCTTATATCATCCCAATATGACGGTCTATACACCATACATGCACATATGTCTGTCCAAACATCTTGAAAAGTCGATTTTTTACCATAGGTGCCTTTTAAAAACAAATAATTTAAGAAAGAGGGTCAGAATGGGGGTTAAAAAAATCTGCATATATTTTAGGTTTGTCCTAAAAAAGTTACATTAAATGTTTGAATTAAATTTTACAACAAAAAGTGAATAATTCAGAAGAACCAATCTGGGAGTGAATGTGCGCCACCACGCCTTTGGTTTTTAAAAGTGCATTTTGATTCATCCGCACTGAAATGCAACGTAAAATGTTTTGAAGCCATAACAGGGTCTGTGTTTCCTGAACTTTTCCTTTTTGAGGATCAAATCTCAGGAAGAGTGTGGATGCAAAACTTGTGCACTTTAAAACCAAACTGATGTATATGTAGCTTCTGTTCACAGTAAATAATGCACATGGACTCCATCTGTGCAAGAGTTACAAGTGCATTTGAAAATGAAACCGCCCCGACTCCTCCCCAAAAATGCAAACCGCAACCACTTTTTTTCCTCAAGCTGTCCAGTAAAAATTGTAAGGAAAGGAGCTGCTGATAAGAATTGGCACCCTGATGAAGCACACCGGAAAATAGGATAGGATTTCTTAAAGTGAGGAAAGAAAGGAATTAGAGATGCATATCAGCTCCTCATACCCCTATAAGAGCTCTGGCTTCATCTGATGCTTTGCCTTTCCCTTTGTAAACATTTTATGGACTGCACCGCAAGCATGATTAAGTGTTTTAGGGCGTTCATAATATATCACCTTTGTTTTTGATTCACCAGCTTGATTCATTTTTATGATTGTATTTTCAGTTCAATTCAGTCATTCAATATGCTATTGATAATTCATAATCAGTGAACGACTTATTTCATGTACATTAAATCCACTTCTGTCTTTCAGATGCATGGACATAATATGAAATATGTTTATCATGCAACAATATATACATTTAAAACACTCAAGTAGAATGAATGTTTTTCTCTTGTGTTCTATGATTAACTGTGCAGTAGAAGCAGGAGCAGTAGGAGATCTTGGAAAAATGCTAGCCTAATAGAACAGAAAGCTTTTGTCCCACCTTGCAAATCCATCCTCCTGCTGGCCTGCAGATACACACACTAGTGGATGCTGCTCTCTCATTGGCTGTAGGTAATCGCCAATGTTATTTTCAGTCAAAACTCATTTCACATGGCATGATTTGACTCATCGGCGAATCTCTCAGATTGCGTCCTTGATAGTTCACACTGTGTGATTGTTACTCGTGTGAACGAGCACCGATTTGCCTGTGATTTCAGGCATTTGTCTGCGATTTCTTAAATCCTGTCAGCGAGTCAAAATCGGGGCTAAAATCATGCAGTCTGAACTCGGCATAATGTAAATCCTATACTGCATAATTCTAGCCAACAGTATGAGAAAGTCTTACCTCTGATTTATACTTAGTAATATCTGTGGGTGTCACCATTCAGAATTAAAGCGCAGCTTTTCGCTTATAGTGTCTTATTGCTCATTACCTTAAATTAAAACAAGGACGCATGACTCTGCAAAATAAACCGTGAAACTCTGACCAATGTGAGGAGAGTTTACTCGCACGTGACAACCTATTTTGGTCCATTTATGGCCCGTTTCCACTGAGTGGTACGGTACGGTTCGGTTTTATGGCCGTTTCCACTGTCAAAAGGCAGCTGAACGCTATTGGTTTACAGAGATACGTCATTCGCTTACGCAACAAGCCAGAATGAAAACAAAAAACCCGTCATGTTTGAAATACACAGCGAGAGATTATAGCGGAATTATAAATACATATAATAACGAGCCATGATCGATCTGGGCTCAAACAAACCTTGTCGTCGTCTTGATAAACAGCCACAAATCCAAGAAGAAGAGCAGATTTACCCTGTGCCCCGTAGTTTTTTACGAGCCAGTCTGAGGCACGAGCGGTTTCGCTTTCTTCCTTGCGCTCGCGCGCGTCAAACATTATATCTGAAATAACAAACTTCTTGAGCTGATGATAATAACCTGCGCTTGATTATTGATGTGCTTTTGAAACCCGATCCTGTCAGACACTGACAAACGTGAGAGTGAAGCGTGAAGAAACAAAGGAGAAGCCGAAAAAAAAGGAGCACATTATTTATCAGCAAACATGAACAAAATGCCATGTATAACTGACTTATTATCTTCACCTTTTGGACTAATATGAACCGGGAATGATGGAATTACTGTCTAACAGAGGCTACATGTGCTGCTGAAGATTACAGACACAGATAAGAGGTTTTCGCTGACTATTTTGTGTTGTTTTGAACCTAAATACCGACGAAATGTCTGCTATATGTAGTTCTTCTGTAGTTGATAACATATCGGAGACTGTAAGGGGCTGTATGTGTTTATATATGTTCATTTATTTAGTTATTTAATATAATTACAGACGTTACAGTAGGCTGTTTCGCACTGTCATTGATCTGCAGTTATAATCAACTCATGTTCATAGAAAAGTTAGTAATAAACATTTCTACACAAGTATTTATGCCTGTAAAGCATCTGTTTTGTGAGAAGTGTGCCCAGACAGCTTTATTGTAGACATTTCCTCGAGCGAGAATGACGTCGACTGAAACTTTCTGTCATACACCACGCCCACCAAAAAGGTACCCTTTTAGTGGTACCGTACCATACCAGTTAGTGGAAACGAGCCATTAGAAACTTTGCCTTGTAAAAGCGAACTGCACCAAGAACAAAAAGCAACATTGTAACAATTTGAATCCCTGTTTCAGAATAAAAGAATCGATCAACAGATGAGAAAGCAGCCTAAAACTATTATGTTTGGAAATGTGTTGAAGAAATCTTCGTTCCACTAAAGAGAAATTGGGGAAAAAAATATACAGGGGGCTAATAATTCTGACTTCAGCTGTATATTATAGGCCCACACGGAGTCCGTGCGAGCAGAATTCCGCAGAATTTTAGCCCATCATTAATTCTGTTTATTTACTTGAGTAAATGTGTGTAAATCTACTTAAATTAATTACAGTAATATTATTGACTAATATGAAAATGTTCATCTGATTTATGAACAATGCAGTAATATTTTCTGTCTTTTAGTAGAGATATTATATGAGAGACTTGCTTTGTTTAACAAATAAAGTGAATCTAATTGGATTTACATTTAAACATTAAATAAAAGTTTAAAAGATCATGTTTTTTATTTCACATATTAAGGTTTTAGTTATGATACTTCCAAAATATTTCAGCAGAAATCCACAGATTTTTAGCAAAATTCTCTGCAGAGATGGCAAACAACGTCCGCAGATTCCTTCTGGCCCTAATTATTAGGCAGTTGTTGCTTCTAACGTACTTTCACTTTATATTTGACTGATTGTTCATATAAATATTGAGCAAAATGGGCATTTTGACACATGTATGAAATCGACCACCTTACCAATGTTTAGCTGAAGAATATATATGTTTTACCCGGCCCTAGAGCTGAGTGTAGTTGAGTAATAATAGATCTCAGTGAATATCCTCCATTGGGGGTGAGTGAGTGATTTACATGTGAGCGGGACGTCGGCCACACTCCCACTGATCTCACAGCGTGGGCAATACTGACCAGAGCTTCAGATGGACGTGTGTGTACGTGAGAACAGAGAGAGATGAGTTTCGGGGGTCGCTGGGGACTGATCCCCCCCCATGTGAGATCCCACAACAGACGAGAGCCACTGGGAGACAAAAAAATTGTGAGTGTTTAGCAGAGAGCATTTGCATGGAATCTGGGCTTTCATCCAGAAGCTGTTTTCCATGCACACTGTAAAGAGCAGACCTGTGAGGCATTCTGCATCCTGAGCTGCATGTGCTAAAAAAATTTACTTTAATATTTTTTCTTAATGGTTTATTACTGGTTCAGTTCAAGTTAAGCTGACTTAGCTGACCGCATTTGTGGTGCACTGCTGTTTTTCACAAAAATTACTTCTGGCTTTACATTCAAAAGTTATGAATCTGTGAACATCAAAAGTCGGCTTATGGCTCGTTTCCACTGACTGGTACGGTACGGTACGGTACGGTTTGGTACGGGTCACCTTTATCAGGCTTGCGTTTCCACTAACAAGGGTACCCTTTTGGTGGGCGTGGCGTATGACAGAAAGTTTCAGTCGACGTCATTCTCGCTCGAGGAAATGTCTACAATAAAGCTGTATGGGTCACTTACATATCATATGAAAAGCACTTCTCACAAAACAGGCTTTACACACATAAATACTTGTGTAGAAATGTTTATTACTAACTTTTCTCTGAACATGAGTTGATTATAACTGCAGATCAATGACAGTGCGAAACAGCCTACTGTAACGTCTGTACTTATATTAAATAACTAAATAAATGAACATATTTAAACACATACAGCCCCTTACAGTCTCCGATATGTTACCAACTACAGAAGAACTACATACAGCAGACATTTCGTCCATATCTAGGTTCAAAACAACACAGAATATAGCCCACAGTCAGTGTAAACCTCTCATCTGTGTCTGTAATCTTCAGCAGCACATGTAGCCTCTGTTAGACAGTAATTCCATCATTCTCGGTTCATATTAGTCCAAAAGGTGAAGATAATAAGTCAGTTATACATGGCATTTTGTTCATGTTTGCTGAATAAATAATGTGCTCCTTTTTTCCAGCTTCACCTTTGTTTTTTCGCGCTTCACTCTCGCGTTTGTCAGTGTCTGACAGGATCAGGTTTCAAAAGCACGTCAATAATCAAGCGCAGGTTATTATCATCAGCTCAAGAAATTTGTTATTTCAGATATAATGTTAGACGCGCGCGAGCGCTAGCAAGAAAGCGAAACCGCTCGCGCCTCAGACTGGCTCGTAAAAAACTACAGGGCACAGGTTAAATCTGCTCTTCTTCTTGGCTTTGTGGCTGTTTATCAAGATGATGACAAGGTTTGTTTGAGCCCGGGTCGACCATGGCTCGTTATTATATGTATATATCATTCCGCTGTAATGTTTTGGCTCGTCGGCTGTGTTTTTCAAACATGGCGGGTTTTTTGTTTTCATTCTGGCTTGTTGCGTAAGCGAATGACGCCTCTCTGTAAACCAATAGCGTTCAGCTGCGCGTGTGGCTCCGCCTTTTGGTACCCTTTCTCGTATTTGGTACCCTTTCGAAAGGGTGCCGAAAAAGTGGTACGGTACGGTTCGGTACGCTTTTGGACAGTGGAAACGGCCATAAAAGCGTATCAAACTGAACCGTACCATACCGTACCACTTAGTGGAAACGGGCCATAAGTATCTGATTTAGAGGTCGCCACAGCAGAATGAACCGCCAACTATTCCAGCATATGTTTTACCCTTCCCACTGCAACCCAGTACTGGGAAACACCCATACACACACTCGTACACTATGGCCTGTTTAGTTCATCCAATTCACCTATAGCACGTCTTTGGACTGTGGGGGAAACCGGAGCACCCGGAGGAAACCCACACCAACACAGGGAGAACATGCAAACTCCACACAGAAATGCCACAGTGCTAACCACTGAGCCATCGTGCTGCCTGAACGTCAAAATACAACAAAAAAAAGATTTTCATGTGAAATTATATCCAGTTTTACTATTTAAATGACCAGAAAAATCAAGAATATGTTTATAAATAAAAGACGATGTAAGTTCAAATAAGAGTCACATTTCTGCTTTTAAATCTTATGATAATTAAATATGAATGATCTTAAGAATATTCCTATTTTTCAACTTTTGGTATTGTTTATCAACATCTTTGCGTTAGTGAGTTAATGTGGAAAGGGTTTTGAATGTTATAAAATATTTTACAATGGCATTTCTCGTTTAACCTTTTATTTATTCATTTAAAAGTAAGAAATTATAATGTCAAAGAAATCTATCAAAATTAGATGTACTTAAATTTTTTATTAATAAAGAGAAATTATTGTGTCATACTTATAATAACAACAATTTTGAAAATGTCAAATATTAACCTCATTGGCATGCGTTATATGCACACGGACATTTCATTTTCAGTCAGCCAGCCTAGGAGCTTCAGGTGAACTGTCTATCCATTACAAAATTGCCACTTTTAGATCTGATTTCTTTAAAAATCAGTGATCTTCACTGCCTGATTGATATACGATATAAAGTGGGTCTCAGACCAAGCAAGAAGCACTGCAATAAATTCCATTATTCTGCGCCATGTCTTGAAAATATGACAATTTTATTTTACCCCAGTATTTTCAATGGAGTTTCTGCACTCGCCTGCTGCTCCTGGGGGCGCTTGCATTTACACAGTCTTTCATCTCATTTTGCACTTGAGCAACTGAAATGAATGCTGAAGTCTATTTAACTGATTATATTCTACTTACATTACAACATCGATGCTGTAAAAGGAACCTTATAACATTTAATTTAGTCACATTAACATACAACAGAAGTGTATGGTTGGCTGAAACACAAGCTATGCATATAACCCATCAATGCAATTTATTTAAAATTCTTTCAGTTTATGCAACTCAATTGCATGAAACCGGTCCTAATTGATCATATCTACAGGTAATATATTATTATATATAGTATATATTATTTCTTAAATGCATTCAAAAAAACATTAATATTACTCTGAAAAGTTTTCACAAGCAAAATTATTCATCATGACCATTCACTTTAATATGAAAAAGTTTAATATTTTGTCAGCAGGTATAAGTACGCATGTTTTGATGTTCATTAACAAAATGTGTCTCAAATTTTGTCAGATTGGGGAAAAGGCTAAACCGCTTTTTGAACACTGCTATAACTATTCAGGGTCTTTTTATGCATCTCTCCTGACTCAAATCAACTCTGAATGGGTCATAAGGGTTAACTTGTACTGAACCCAGGAACAATTCAATGAGTTATGACAGTTTTAATGTATTTACATTACCAGATGGTAATTTGACATACTGTAATTCACAGTCCATAGTAGTAGATTAAAATAACCACCCGTGCCATATATATATATATATATGTATAAAAAAAAACTTGGCATTGATTAAAACGCTTTCATTTTTCAAACAAAAATCCCATGATGTTAAACACAAGCTCCAGCATATGAAATCAGATATAATGAAGAAAAAACATGGTCAGTGTTCAGTCCAACATCCATTATTTTTAATGTGTCACTGCTGAAAGCCAAGAATCAAGGCTGAGAGCAGGAGACTGTTTACACTTCTTCCCATCTGCAGATCTAGACTCATTCAATGCTGGCACTCAGAGATCTTCTCAACTGATAAGAATAGTCTTTGTGTTGTGCAGTCGAGACTCAGAATGACCATGAATGACAATTTTCTTGTTCAAAAATTGTATTTTGAACAAGTTAGATATGAAACATGCAATACTGATAGTTTTCAACTTTTTCTTTTGTTTTTAGACAACAAACAAAACCCAGTGCACCTTTAGGTTCTATTAAAAATATATGTATGATATAAAATAAAAATAGCACAATTTTAACTGAGAGGATGCTGTTTGACATCGCTGAGAGAAACTAAAGCAGATCTGCCTTGACGGATGTGTGTCTTGTGCACCATAAAGCAGTTATTATTATTATTAATACATGATTAATCACCGCATGAATTTCCTGACTCTGAATTTCTGCATGTTTCCAAAGAAAATGCGTCCAAAATGCACTAAAGGAAATAGCTAGTCGTTTCAGTATTATATATATATCACTGTTCCGAATTTATGTAACTCTTGATTGCTCAAAATCAGTCCAAATTTCTAAAAGCCTACATTTTTTATTTGTAACAAAGAGATGTCAGAACAACATAAATATTACTCTGAAAGGTTTTCAAATACGATTTTAATAATACATTTTACTAGCATAAATGTTTAGTTTATGAAAAAGAAAGTGATGGTGGGAAAACATGTGAAATTGTTTCACGCTGAAGTGGTTTGTCAGTATTTTATAAATGTATTTGTTTATCACCAAAATTCAGTCTAAAATATATTATATGTGGTTAAAAGGTTAAAAATGTTTTACAACACTTTTTAGATGCTTGTAAAACATAGTTGGTTGCTTTTTCCTTCATAACTTCTTGAAAGCCAAAGGTGCTCTGTATTTGGGTATCGCTTTACTTTGACTTTTCATTCATTCATTCATTCATTTTCTTTTCGGATTAGTCCCTTTATTAATCCGGGGTCGCCACAGCGGAATGAACCGGCAACTTATCCAGCACATGTTTTATGCAGCGGATGCCCTTCCAGCAGCAACCCATCTCTGGGAAACACCCATGCACACTCACTCACACTCATAAACAACGGACAATTTAGCCTTCCCAATTCACCTGTACCGCATGTCTTTGGGCTGTGGGGGAAACCGGAGCACCCGGAGGAAACCCACGCGAACGCAGGGAGAACATGCAAACTCCACACACTCGAACCAGCGACCTTCTTGCTGTGAGGCAACAGCACTACCTACTGCGCCACTGCGATGCCACTTTGACTTTTTTTCTTTTAATAAAATCTATGCGTTTTTTAGAACTTTTATGCATCTCTTCAGGCTGAAATCAGTCCTAAATGCAAAATAAAGCTGTTAACATTTGTTTGTTTGTTTATTAAAAGCAATGCATTATTTGATTATTTATTTATGTTAATTTTTTTTCTCTTCAGGTTTAATTCAGCTCTAAATACAAAAAAAATGATAAAATGAAAAATAATTTGCTAAATTTGTTTGTTTACTAAAATTTATGCCTTTTTATGCATGTTTTTAGACTCAAATCAGTCCTAAATGCAAAAAATAAAGCTTTTAAAGTTTGTTTATTAAAATCAGTGCATTATTTAGATTATTTATTTATGTTTATTTAGCCTTAAATACAAAAACAAATAATAATAAAATGAAGGAAAAAAAACATAAAATCTTTGCTAAATTTGTTTGCTCACTAAAATCTAGCCTTTTATGCATGTTTTCAGGCTTAAATTAGTCCTAAATGCAAAAAAAAGATGAAGGAACAAATCATCTGCAAAAGTGTAATCACTTAATAAAATGCTTATTTTTGCTTTATTTATTCACCTATTGAGGGTTAAAATCAGCCCTAAATTCATTATTTAGGTTAACTTGTTCTGAATTCAGAAACAAGGGCTGCTTCTGAAACCGCCTGCTACTCAGTACGTCCTGCATTTGAATTTAAACGTACTACTCGACCATTAGAAAAGTACATTCTATACAGTATGAATGTGAGCAGCATGAATGGAATTTGAACGTACTACATCACGGTCACATGACCTCAGTTGCATCGCTTCACTTCTATTCATAAATTCTCTCGTGGGGCATCATGGGATAGCGCAGCGTGCATGGGATGCGCACTTCAGAATTAGTAGGTCATCAGAAGTAGTAGGTCATCCTGGTACTTCTCACAAACTGATTTTCGAATTCTATGAATTTGGACATACTACTCGGCTCGTATACTGATTTTAGCGTACTATATAGTATGTAAGTATGCCGTTTCGGACGCAGCCAAGGTGCTTCACATATACTTGGGTTAAAAATATTTCTTAAAATAATCACATGATCGATTAAGGCAAAAAAAACAGAAATGTGTATATTAGGGCAGCACAGTGGCTCGCAGTGGTTAGCACTGTGACCTCACAGCAAGAAGGTCGCTGGTTCGAGTCTCGGCTGGGCCAGCTGGCATTTCTGTTTGGAGTTTGCATGTTCTCCTCGTATTGGCGCAAGCTTCCTCCAGGTGCTCAGTTTTTTATCACAGTCCAAACGCATGCGCTATAGGTGAATTGAAATAAATTGGTCGTAGTGTATATGTGGGTGTGATTGAATGTGTATGGATGCTTCCCAGGACTAGGTTGTTGCTGAAAAAGCATCCGCAGCATAAAACTTTTAGTTATATGGAATAGTTGGCGGTTCATTCCGCTGTGGTGACTTCTAAAATAGACACTAAGCCTGAGGAAAATGAATGATTGTGTATATTAATTGACTTAAAGCATTTGCTTTTTTTTCTCTAAATAAAAAAAAAAACTTGCATTTCAAAGAATTTTTAATGCATCTTATCTGGGCCAAAACAGATCCCAATATATTATAGTTTATTACTGTTTCCAAAACGAAAAGATGCCCAAAATGCTTTGAGTGGAACAGCTTAGTTTCCTCAACACTAGATATATCACCACAAGTCTCAGTGGTACATTTTGGTCGAGTTTTTGTTAAAATATGGCTGCTGAAGCATTCACATATTTCACAGGTGGTTCAGATGGGCCTATTTTAAGTATTTAGACTTTATGAGGCTTTTCTCTAAACCCACCCACAGAGTCCGTGGAGAGGTGTAGGAAAAAAGGCGTTTGGGACAGAGGCCAGAGTTTGGATACCTGCAGGTTCTCTGGTTCCCATCGTTTCTCTCATGGAAGCACATGCAGGAAATGAGCTCACTGAGAAAAACCCTCTAAAGCGACTACAGCATTGAATTGACTGACAGTGAGCTGTTAAAACCACACCGCAGCTACACAACATCCGCATGTGTGGGTTAAACATGCAGAAATAATGATTCCCTAACAGTGCAGCTGGAAAGGAAAATAGCTGAAATAAATGCACACGTATATACTTGAAGACAAAATTATTAGCCCTCCTGCGTATTGTAATTTCAATTCAAACATTTCCCAAGTGATGCTTAACAGAGCAGAAATTTCCTATTGAATTTTTCTTCGTGAAAACGTCTGGTTTCTTTTAGTTTGGCCAGATTAAAAACATATTTAATAAATTAATATTAATAAGATTAAAATTAATATTAATATTAATAAGCCCTCTTTAAATATTTTTTGATTGGCTACAGAACATCACTGTTGTCTAATGAATTGCCTAATTAACATAGCTTGCCTAGTTAATTAAGTGCACTTTAAACTGAATACTAATATCTTGCAAAATAACGAGTTAAATAGTATATACTGTCATCACGACAAAGACAAATAAATTATGTTGAGGTGGCTCAGTGGTTAGCACTGTCAGCTCACAGCAAGAAAGTCGCTGGTTCGAGTCCTGGCTGGGCCAGTTGGCATTTCTGTGTGAAGTTTGCATGTTCTCCCCGTGTTGGTGTGGGTTTCCTCCAGGTGCACGTGATAGAGGTGAAACTTAATTGGCCGTAGTGTATGAGTGAGTGTGAATGCGAGCATGTATGGATGTTTACCTGTATTGGGTTGTGCCT
This sequence comes from Danio aesculapii, assembly GCF_903798145.1. Classification (NCBI taxonomy): domain Eukaryota; kingdom Metazoa; phylum Chordata; class Actinopteri; order Cypriniformes; family Danionidae; genus Danio; species Danio aesculapii. The sequence goes on from NC_079453.1 coordinate 44,537,715, forward strand.
GGAAGGGCATCTGCTCCGTAAAACATATGCTGGATAAGTTGGCGGTTCATTCCGCTGTGGCAACCCCTAATAAATAAAGGGAACAAGCCAAAGGAAAATGAATGAACTATTATATTTAAAAACATGTTGAAAAAATCATCAGTTAAAAATAATTTGGGAAATATTGAAAAATAATTTACATTTCATGGAGCTTTTTTGGCTTCAACTGTTTAATCCTTCTTTTACAACTCACATTTTTAACTCATTAACACATTTTTTTCCTAATCGAAGGTTTATTGTTACTCTTGTAACAGATTAAAGTACTCTGATTTAGAATGACGAATAGCTTCTCAAGCATTTCAGGCATGGTTAAAAGCTCAGTCTCATGTCGGCGTTCTTCTGTCCCCACAGGAGGAGTTGAAGACCTCTGTCCTTGACCTCATACAGTGTGCAGGTTCATGGTCTTTTCCCTTTGTAAATCAGTCATGGACTCCTCTCTGAATGACCCCACAGAGAAGCTTAGGAAAACAGGCTGGGCTTCTGATTTGTAAGTGATCTCAACATTTCACTCCCACAGTAAAAGAGCCCCTGATATACAGTTAAAAGAAAAAAATGATAAGCCCTCCTGTCAAATTTTTATGTAGTTATGTAGAAATATTTCTCAAGTAGCGTTTTCAACAATTTTTTAAACATAATAGTTTTAATACCTAATCTCAAATAGCTAATTTGTTTTGTCTTTACCATGATGACAGGACATAATATTTTAGTTATTTTGCAAGTTAATACAGGGTTCAATGCTTATTACTTGCCCTGCCAAAATTTTCACTGGCCCCACCAAAAGAAAGATGTTAATAGCTAATTCTTAGCCACATTTTTTAAATAATGTGTCAAAAGCCAAACCTTATTGTATACATACACTTTTCATTCAGCATAACTTTTCTTTAAATACAACTGACCATTTAAAAATCTATTAATTAATCTATTAAAAATACGTTGTCGCTGCTGTTGTTGCTATTATATACTAGTTACCCTTTTAAATCGCATATTGTTAAGCAATTTATGAGTAGTCTTTGCCTCATCATTTTTAGTGTTATATATAGTGTCATTCCCTGTAGCGGTGGGCACGATTAAGACAAATGTGAAATACTGTTGTACAGGGGCGATTTTAGGATTTTCATTTTAGGGTGGATCAGGAACAGATCCTTTTGGGGTAACAAAGAAAAATGTGTATACATTTACACACATATAGATTTTTAGGTAAGAATTTAAAATAATACACTAAAATTAGGGAAGTTAAATCAGAAAAATAAGTGAGTATACCGAGGGTATATGCAATTATTGATCCTCAGAAGTGGTAATACCCAAACAGCTTGTGGAAAAAAGTAAGCATACTGAGGATACGTGCGTATAGCAAGGACTATACCACTGTTTAAAATACTACAATTCCCAATGAAAAACGGTATTATATCTAGCACGTTTTCAGTAAAACTTGTCATAATGTGCAATATTTCATGCATGCAAGGATCGCTGGTCTCACTCTCTCAAGCTCCTTCTAAAGTGACTACTGTATGCTTAGTGGTTGGCTGGCGGCGTGCAGGAATTACACTCATTACTAAGCCATACTTACATGCTATTTCAGACCGAATATTCAAAGTAGCATAGTGAACAATATAGAGAGTCCGTCACATGTTGTCATTGTTCAAAAATGAACCAATGTGAATATAAAACCAACTTCAGCTCAGTAAAGCAGGCTTGGCGGAACAGCGCTATTATGTTTTGTTGTTAAACTAAATAAAAATAACTTATGAAACCGAAAATAGTCACATCAATCTTTCTCCGGGAGATTTCAGTGGCTGAACAACACTTCCATACATATAACCCATTTGTAACAACACAATCTACATCAGCTTCGCATGACTAAAATAGTTTTAAAACATAACATTACCTGTCTAAAAGACTTAAATACTTCAGCCATGGTGTCATTCTTCCTCCAGTGTGCAAAACTAACTCCAATATTGATTCAGGATTGATTCTGCATCTGTTTTGCTCTCTCTCTCGTGTGCATGTGAATGCGCGTGCATAAGCGTACACGCTCAGATGGCAGATCTGCGTGAATGGCTGCAGATGTACAAATCTACATTTGTTGATAGACAGTTTGAGCTACTAATCAGAAATATGGGAAATCTTGGTCCGACAAATTTTAATTGGATGAACATTTATTAGTCTTATGCCTTACCCAGAATTAATAATACATATAAATACATTTAAATCATTTACTTTAATCTTTATTATTGGAATGTGAAGAGACTTTCAACCAGCACAACAAATATGTGTCTGAAGACAATCATCTACTGCACCTTTAACAGTTTTAAACAGTTATAACAGAGAACAATATAATAGGATATACTGCTAAAAGAGTGTCCTCTGTTAACAGCACTTGGGGAATGTTTGAAAATGAACTTAAATTTCACAGGAGGGCTAATAACTGAGTTGTTAGCTGGATTTTAGGTGGATTGTGTGTCCACTTGTAATGCCGTTAGACATTGTTTCTCAAGCCTTTCATAGAAGTGAATAATGTAAAAGGCAGAGGAAATGAAAGGGCATAAATTAAAGCTTAGTCATGTTAGAGGCAATTCATCTTCTTCACAGATTTCTCAGTTCGTCTGATCAGATCATTGATAACGGCTTGTATCTGTTGACTTCCGCCCTTTCTTATGGTTTTAGTGCTGGAGGCAATTATAGTTCATGAATGACTCTTTATTAAACAGGATTGGGACTTTTCTGGGAGATGTTTGCACCCTCTGATTTGACTTATCTATTAGAATATAGGGCATAAATGCCTTTGAATAAGACAAAGATGCAAGTGTGGATAATATATTTATGAGGGAGATCAGAGTGGAGGAAGCCACATCTGAAGTGCTTTGCCATGTTTTAAGCTGATAGGTTAACAACAAACTGCTAGTTTACCACATTAAGAGTCGCTAACAAAAAATGTCTTACTGGTTTAAAGAGACTTAAAGTGAAATTGTTTTTAAATTATCAGTTCAATTATAAATGTATTAATTCATTTAGAGCCCTATTATTTTATTTTTTGAATGGATACATTTTATATAGTGTAATTTTTTTCAATATTTAATAAATGTACATCTTTACATCTTTGCTCTTTGATACTGTATTTGAGTTTCTTTATTATAATTTATTTTCATCTAAATTGTATTTATTTATTTTAAGCTACTTTAAATAATTTTTATTAAAAGATTTTTAAAATTAATTTAATTTGATCAAATACTAATTGATTAGGGTGACACGGTGGCGCAGTAGGTAGTGCTGTCGCCTAACAGCAAGAAGGTCGCTGGTTCGAGCCTCAGCTGGGTCAGTTGGCGTTTCTGTGTGGAGTTTGCATGTTCTCCCCGTGTTCGCGTGGGTTTCCTCCGGGTGCTCCGGTTTCCTCCACAAGTCCAAAGACATGCGGTTCAGGTGAATTGGGTGAGCCAAATTGTCTGTAGTGTATGTGTGTGAATGAGTGTGTATGGATGTTTCCCGGTGATGGGTTGTGGCTGGAAGGGCATCCGCTGCGTAAAACATGTGCTGGATAAGTTGCCAGTTAATTTCGCTGTGGCGACCCCAGATTAATAAAAGGAACTAAGCCGAAAAGAAAATGAAGGAATGAAAGAAAATTGATTAATACAAATAAAACAAATTGGATGATTTATTATTATTGTTGTTGTTGTTGTTGTTGTTGTTATTATTATTATTGTTGTTGTTATTGTTGTTGTTGTTGTTGTTGTTGTTGTTATTATTATTATTATTATTATTATTATTATTATTATTATTATTATTATTATAAGAATATGGTAATCCAATAAGTATTTTTATGTTAAAATGTGTTTATCCTTATCATGTTTGAATTTTGGTTTATTTTAAATATTACTTTAGTTTAATGATGAAATAGTTTTTTAATTTTTCCCCATTTGCTTTCACAATCTTTTGACTTCACCAAAGGTTTTCCCTTGTGTTTCAATCTTTCTTTTATTTCAACATGTCTTTAGTGCTTTATCTTAATTTATTGTCCCTGCATTGAAATCTAATTTTGCAGTTTTGTTAATGAAATTGTTAATTGGGTGTTTTGCATTTACTTCTTTCTTTCATCCAAACTTGCAGATAACTTCTATCTAAAACTTCAAAACATTTGAATTTGATTTGCATCCCAGAATAGTACCATACAGAGACAAAATGTGAATCTGATTTTTAATGCTAAACTACATTACTACTTTATCTGAAAGAACTCATTCACTAGATTCAATCTGCCTTATTGCCAACATTACAAACAAGAGCGAGTGACCCATTTATGATCAGCCGTTTCAATAAAATAAATCAGACTTGCAAGCGTAGCACATGACAGGGAACGCACGGAAAGAGTTTGATTACCATTGAAGTTGTTTATAAACAGCAATACTGCATTTGTCTCTTCTCTTCACTAATTACTGGAAAAGGGGTCTTTTTGCCAGAAAAGTGACATGCAAAAATTTTAACTGCTAAAAAATGATCTTAGCTACACAAACAGCAATATAACATTTTCCAAAAATCAATCCCATTTGCCAGTCATTTTATTTTTTTAAGAGTTCAAAGCAGTCTTTTATACAGATTAGGTTTGTGCTTTTCTTTAACATTCCTCAAATATTCCTCCAAGAGTAAAACAAGTGTCAGGAATTGTGCTATACACTCATTTTGGCCCAGCCTGTATTCATAACCTCTCTACAACACTCACAAACACACCCTCACGAGCCTTTACATGTTATTCTGAGGGTGTGAGGATGGTGATGTATTGAGACATATACACAAACAAACCCTTTGTTAACACAGCACTTTTGAAGCTGTTTATGTGTGATCAAACTCCCTCTCTTCATATCCTCATCCACAACTGAAATAAACCTTTCATTTTGACTGAAGCACATAAACAGTACCAAACTGGGGTTATTTGGCCTATAACAACAGCAGAATGCTTTATCGTATATGGTTCCATAAAAAGAGCCATGGTTTGAAAGTGCTATATAGGACCTTAAAATATATTTCATGTAATTTTTGTTAATATGTTACCCTTGATCACAAAAGCAGTCATAAGGGTAAATTTTTGGACATCATCTGAAAACCTGGCAAGCTTTCGAAATAAGATAGGACAATGTTTGGCTGAGATACAATTATTTGAATGGCACGGTGGCTCCGTGGTTAGCACTGTCACCTCACAGCAAGAAGGTCGCTGGTTCGAGTCCCAGCTGGGCATTTCTGTGTGGAGTTTGCATGTTCTTCACGTTAGCAAGCATCGTCTGGGTGCTTTAGTTGCCCTCACAGTCTTAAGACATGCACTATAGGTGAATTGAATAAACTAAATTGGCCGTAGTGTGTGAATGTGAGAGTGTATGGGTGTTTCCCAGTACTGGGTTGCAGACGCAAGGGCATCTGCTGTGTAAAACATATGCTGGATAAGTTGGCGGTTCATTCCGCTGTGGCGACCCCTGATGAATAAAGGGACTAAACCGCAGGAAAATTAATGAATGAATGACAACTATTAAAAAATCTAAAATCTTTTTTGATCTAACATGGACAAAGTCACCTTTAAATTTGAACAGATTAAGCTCTTAGCAATGCAATTTTTAACTAAATGTCTTCATGAAACATTATCTTTATTTAGTATTTTAGTCATTTTTGGCATAAAGGAAAAATCTATGCAATGTATTTTTGACTCTTTCTGCAAATATACCCATGCAAAATAAGACTTATTTTGTGGTCTAAGGTTGCATATAACATTAGTAATAAGAGCAATGCAGGCTCATTGTAAACGTACCCCTGTATACATTTCTCTAACGAAAATGAACTAACAAACGAAAACTAAAATTTAAAAACATTTTTGTTAACTGAAATAAAAATAAAAACAATTGTTTTTTAAAAAACTAGAACTAAATGAAACTGTATTGTGTACATACAAATCTAACTGAAACTAACTAAAATTATAGCAAAAACATCCTGCGTTTTCGTCTTTGTAATTGTATTTAATCCATAAGCCTACTGTATGCCTTTTGGAAGTAAATATTTACTTTGCGCTGCAGTTGTTTGACCCGTACGGCACTTCAGAGTCTGTAACTTCAGAGTCCCGCGACAAAAACAACGAGTGGACATGACAGCAGCACTGTGACTGCATTAAATACAGACTTAAAATTACTACTTTAACACATTTGTGCCCAATAATGGGTTTTATTTCTGTATCGTGATCGAGAATGAATCTAGTTCACCAAATCAAACTGAATCATTTGAAACGATTCGCCTCTCCAGTAAGCACTTATCCGCAAACTACTTACATTTTAACAAGCCTAATAACCCCCTATGACTATAAATAATCCAATATATACTCTTATTAAGTTATTACAACAGTAACGTAACACTGAGATCAAATTTGAGAAGCGGTGAACCGATAATACTGCGCATGCGTGAACCAAACACAAACAGTACATGACAGCCTGCTGTGACTGACCTAAACTTGAACAACACCACCGCGGGTAAACTGAGGGCTTAAAGGAGAGGATCTGGAAATGAAATGTAAGTTTATTTCTTAACTGAAAATCGTAACGGAATTTAAATAAATGAATCATGCTTCAGTTGGGTTGCAAATCTTTACTGTTAGACATTTTTCAGATCATGGTGATGTTTTAACTGACTGAAATTACGATTGCTGACTACATAATTTTGGTTTCTTGAGTCCTAATTTCCACATTAAAGATCTGAACTTCCCATCACTACAGTGTATCTAATCTCGGAAGCAGCCTTGCATGCATATTGTACTTAAGGCTGCTATCTTGTGGGCTGTTTATTTGAATTTGAAGATAGGTGGATGTTAGTGGTAGATGATAGTGTTCATATGTCATCTTGAATACAGGTTTCAAAAAATGCATGGCTGAGGTTTTTTTATACAATATTTATTCTGATGATTTTGAATCTTGAATCTAACAAATATCCTTATTTAGAAAAAAACTAAAACTAATTCTGAAACTTATAAAACTAAAACAAACCAATTTCAAAATATAGAAACTAATAAAAACTAGTAAATCTGCCTCTAAAAACTAATTAAAACTAACTGAATTTGAAAACAAAATAGTCAAAAGGAAATAAAAACTGAAACTAATGAAAAATCCAAATCTATTATAACCTTGTTCTGGAGAGCAAGAATTATGTAGCCAGAGCTACTTCTGGCTGCATTTTGTCTTTAAAACAAAAGCTATGGTGCGACATGACACCGCTGACGGCTTCTGTTTCTTTTCGCGCTAACAGCTGACTGCTTACCTCCGTACGGACGGCTTTTACCCGCTGTTACCAGTTTGCCCAATAGCTCACCCCGTACGTTGGCAGACTTGAGACACAAAGAGGAGTTGACTGCGCCAACGGGGTTCAAGTCTGGCAAAGAACAGTTCTAGAAAGCTGGTGAAATAAAAAGAAAAGGCAAAAATTTAAATAATCAAGTAAATAACTGGGTGAAAAAAGTGTTAAGATCTAAAAACATGGTAAAAATCAGGCAGTCGTGAGGGCTTTTCTTTTTCTGGATTGCTTTTGAAAACAGTGTCAGTTGGGTTTAGGGAAGGGGCTTGGTGGGGCTATCGGTCAGTCGGTCACTCAGTCAGACGACAGCGGCCTCTGGTGGATTTACATGAGAACAGCAGGCACGAATGGTACCTGCGAGAAAAATTTGAGATCTGAAAAAGCGTACACAGCGGCCTCTGGTGGATTTACATGAGAACAGCAGGCACGAATGGTACCTGCGAGAGAAATTTGAGATTTAAAAAAGCGTACACAGCGGCCTCTGGTGGATTCGCAAAAAAAAAACTAAAACTGCAAAAAAGCACCTACTGTTACGTATTTGGCACTCTCCAGAAATGAATATAGGGGTACGTATCAATAATGAACCTGGGTTGCAAAAATTACAGTTGACCCTGGACATGACTGAATATTGAAAAAAGTAAGAATCAGAAACAGGATATATGTACATTGAAGGCTAAGTTGTGAAATGTTTTCACAATTCTCTATGATGTCATTATAATAATGATGATTATTGTTATTATGATGCTTCATTATTGGTGTATTTTTGGTCAAAGTGAGTGGTATTCTCTCTCTTCAGATGATATCAGATTTCACAGCATCTGAAATACACAGATTAGTCTGTGTACAAAAAAATGTTGGGTTCTAATCAATTGTGTCTCAACACAAATCTGTTAAGTTAGCTTAATTGTTTACAAGTGTATGTGGTTTAAACATCAAACAATTAAGTTTTTCCAAAAAAGCTCATTTTTAAAAAGTAGTTTGAACAATAAGCAAAACTTTTTTTTTAGGGTACTGTGTGTCTCCTCCGTTTATTTTTTTTAAGTAAAAATGTGTTTATGATGACCATAAGTATCAAAAATGGACAGAAAGTAATACAGCTAATGTTTTTTTGTTTTTTTTAAATGAAGTATCTGTTTGTGATTTATTTTATGCATAAACACAAGTAATAATCAGCAACAAAACATCTGTTACTTACTCAGTAAAGTAGATGTATCCTCTGTTAAAAAGAGCTGCTCACACATGTCCTGTTAAACTAAAAAACAAATGAAAAAAAACATGATTGCAAGTTACAACAACAATAAAAGTATATACCTGTTGAGAATGTTGACTGTGTTAACGATTGAGCTCCAGAAAAGCTTACAGATTCAAAATACAAAAAGGCGGGAAACGTCCAAACTGGCATACAGAATCATTTCAACATGAGAATCATTCTTCAGGTCAATACAGAACCTTTTTTTAAGAGTGTACAATGATGTACCAACAGCTCACAGAATTATTACATACTGGCTCGCTTTCATGCCTGAAAATAACTTAATAATATCATCATCATCTTTTTACGATAAATGGCAACCCCTCATAACTTACTTTCAGTCGCTTATAAGTTTGCCCACTGATTGTATTTTTCTAATTCATTGACATCACCTCCTCCACCCCCCCCCCCCCTTTTTTTTTTCTTCCCCCCTACTTTTATCACGTTTTTATTTATTTATTATTATTTTATTTTTTTTTACTATTATTATTTTATTTACTCCTTTTTATTTAATATTGTTGCTGTTATTATTGTCATTTTATCATATTTTTTTTTTATATATAAATGTTTTATTGTTCTGTCACAAAAATTTAAAAGTGGAAAGTCTTTCACTATGTCTGTCATATCAGTCATTTATGTTCTTTTCACTCAATAAAAAAAATAAAATAATAATAATATCATCATGTTTACCAATACCATCCAGTCATTACTCAAGCTTTTATTGCCTCTTACAAAATCTAAGATATTCAAATTGTAGTTTCTGTTTCCAAATAAGTGCACTTTTTATCACTTATCCCATTCCCATTTCAGATTTACACAACGTTTTTCTCAAGAAGACAGTGTTTTCTCAGGATTATTGTCTGTATCTTGAACCACTGTATGACTGAAATCCCCCAAGTCCACTTTTGACCGTGCTCGTGTGGGTTTGCGGCTTCACCTGGATCCAATTAAATCGCTATCACATCCCGCTTGTTATTGTTAATCAAGTCCAGAACTTCATATTATTGTGTTTTTCTAGCTTTGTTTGAGCGTTGCTGTTCATTTAACTTGATTATATGAGCAACACAGAAGCATTGATACTGATCCTAAGAATATTTCAATGTTTGCAAAGGGTTATCTGCTTACTTAAAGGGTAGTTTGAGATGATTTATTTCGCCTGTCTACAGTATTACTATAGTATTACTCTACATCAAAACTATAATTAAAAAAAATTCTCATTGAAACATCTGAAAATGCTTACGTCTCTGTAATACGCAAGACACTTTAACCTCCGGCACTTCTATCAGGTTTTTTTGCTTGTTGGTTATATAATGCATCTTCTTTACAAGCACAAAAGAAGATATGTTTAAAATATACATTTAGGGCTACTCATTTTGCATGTTAATTTAATATTTAAAAAAATATCAATGCTTTAAAATTATTCACAGTGAATGGTTTGTAAAGCTCCATGCATCATAAACCTAATTCCTACCTTTCAGCTTTTTCATTTTGTTATTGAGCTTTTTTTGCAAGAAAGCTATTAATATTTACAACTTAATGAACTATAATGACTGTCGTCCAGCAACTGTGACTGTCGTCCAGCAACTGCCTTATTCACATTCATGAGAGAGTTGTATGAATTACAATAATGATGGCTGGATGTGCTTTTTGAGCTTGAAAGACTCTGAAGGCATTATTCGATGGCATTACAAAGAAAAGACGAAACTTTATACATTGGTTGTGTTTATTTGCAAGACTGAACTTAAACACTACAAACTGAACTACACTGTTCCTTTACTATGACTTTTTATGTGAAGCTGCTTTGACACAATCTACATTGTGAAAGCGCTATACAAATAAAGGTGAATTGAATTGAATTGATATTGTAAAGTGGGGATTAATTATTTTTGGGGGGGTGTACTATTCCTATTACGCTACAAATTAAAGCAATCAGGAATCTTTTTAAAATTGTGACCCTTGACCACAGAACCAGTCATAATAGTCATTTTTTGGAAAAAGAAATATACGTCATCTGAAATTCGAATAAATAAGCTGCCCTTTTATGTATTATTTGTTAGGACTGGACAATAGTTGGTCGAAATACAACCGTTTAAAAATCTGGAATCTGAGGGTGGACAAAATAGCTAAATATTGAGAAAATCATATTTAAAGTTGTTCAAATTAAGCTTTTAGAAATATACAGGGTGGATACACCTTAATAAAATGGGAATGGTTGGTGATGTGAACGTCCTGTTTGTGGCACATTAGTATATGTGAGGGGGCTTGTAAGTAACTCATGAAAAAATAAAGTTACATTTAAAACCAAGCACACCATTGTTTTTCTTAAGATTTATTAAGGTGTATCCATATAAATGGCCCACCCTGTAAATTAATAATAAATTATTATGTTTAATATATATAAGGAAGGAAATTTACAAAATGTCTTCATAGAAGATCTTTACTATTCTAGTGATTTTTGACATAAAAGACTATATTGTTGGCTATTCTCAAAAATACCCACGCAGCATAAGAGGACGATTACACTGAATGCGCTTTTTCATTGTGATAACGCAAGGCGCACTGCACTGCCTGTTTTTCTTAACAGGAAAAAAAGGCATGCCCTGTTCTTTTTATGTCAATAGGCAACCACCGATTTAGCTACATATTGTGTGCGAGGGCTGCTGTTGATATTGTTATAATTGTAATATTTAAAGTAAGTACATGAAATCAAAACTAACCATATTGATTTTGTTAGCTCACGTTGCTGTGTTGAACAAGTCATTAAGAAAAGAAATAGTTTACCCTTAAAATCTGAAAATGCACTTCCTGTTTGTTTTCAGTTAAGTTGTCGTGTCTGTCTGAGGTATTGAGTGTGGCTAACCACGTGATACTAACCACGCCCCTCCAACTGTCCGTTTTGTCAACAAACAGAAATGGTGTGGAGGAGGAGTCTGTTAGGTTGTAATAACTCTTCTAAAACCTATTACCAGATCTTTCTGAATGAAATGACTACTTTACTACATCCAATCAACTTGCAGTAAAAAAAAACAAGCCACGCCCACTGTTTTCTCATTTAAAATTCTGTTTCTCTAGGAATTGCGTCATGATATGAAAAAAAACAAAACGATTGCAGCTTCCAGTTCATGCAGACTTTAATAATATTGTGATATTCACGATTTAGTCATACAGCTCTGGATAACTCGAAACAGCGACCAGTAGTCTTACCTTCATCCTAAACATTCTTTGAAAGTCACGAAAGTGGTCTTGACAAGACAAACACTGCTGTCACTTTTTTTTTTATATAATTAAACTTTTTTTTTATTGTTCAACAGAAAAGAACAAAGAACACACTTCACACTACACATACATATGATACATGTTACAAATTCAGCCACCTGTCACACCAAGAAAATTCAGCTATAAGAAAAACAATACATAGTAAACATATATGGAAATTAAGCTTGTGGTACATTTGTAAGCACATACTAATTTATCCTAATTTTAGATGTTGCCAGAGATTATCCCATTTTCTATGTACTTCTCCCTCATTATTTAGTCTCCCCAGCATACACTCGTACGATACAAGTTCAATCCTCCCATTAATCCACTTTTTCATTTCTGACATTCTGGGATCTTCTTCACACTTTCATTTACACAGGATCATCCAGTAATGCATCCAATCTTAAGAAGAATAAAGGGATTTTTACCTATATAGGTATCAGTTTGTCACCCAGAAGGCATAGCCGTGGCTCTACAGGTAACTCACAGCCTAGCCACTCCTCCATTATTCTCAAATTTTTTCACCAGAATGGGTAAACTAAACAACATTCCCAGATCATGTGTAAATAAGTACCCTCTTCTTTATTGCATTTCCAACACAGATCATTTCCAGCTAGCCCCATCCTATAGAGTCTGGATGGTGTGTAGTAGTATCTATGTATTATTTTGTACTGAACAATGAACTTTCCTCTAATGGCCCGTTTCCACTGAGTGGTACTGTAAGGTTCAGTTTGGTATGCTTTTATGGCCTTTTCTACTGTCAAAAAGCGTACCGAACCGTACCGTACCACTTTTTCGGCACCCTTTCGAAAGGGTACCAAACACGAGAAAGGGTACCAAAAGGCGGAGCTAGACACGCAGCTGAACGCTATTGGTTTACAGAGATGCGTCATTCGCTTACGCAACAAGCCAGAATGAAAACAAAAAACCTGCCTGTTTGAAAAAACACAGCCGACGAGCCGAGACATTACAGCGGAATGATATATACATATATTAACGAGCCATGGTCGACCCGGGCTCAAACAAACCTTGTCGTCGTCTTGATGAACAGCCACAAAGCCAGATAATTACTCCCTAACAGAGGCTACATGTGCTGCTGAAGATTACAGACACAGATGAGAGGTTTTCACTGACTGTAGGCTATATTTTGTGTTGTTTTGAACCTAAATACGGATGAAAATGTCTGTTATGTGTATCTTCTGTAGTTGTTAACATATCGGAGACTGTAAGGGGCTGTATGTGTTTATATATGTTCATTTATTTATTTATTTAATATAATTACAGACGTTATAGTAGGCTGTTTCGCACTGTCATTGATCTGCAGTTATAATCAACTCATGTTCATTGAAAAGTTAGTAATAAACATTTCCACACAAGTATTTATGTGTGTAAAGCATCTGTGTTGTGAGAAGTGCTTTTCATATGATATGTGAGCGACCTGTACAGCTTTATTGTAGACATTTCCTCGAGCGAGAATGACGTTGACTGAAACTTTCTGTCATACACCACGCCCACCAAAAGGGTACCCTTGTTAGTGGAAACGCAAGCCTGATAAAGGTGACCCGTACCAAACCGAACCGTACCGTACCAGTCAGTGGAAACGAGCCATAACTTCTCTACTATTTTAACCTACATTGGAAAGGATGCCCAGCTACTCATTCTCCTCAATATCAATCCCCAGATCCTTCTGCCAAATTATTCTCAAATTATAACATACTTCTGAATTTACATTGAGCATCATTTTGTAACACATTGAAACAGTCCTAGCATCCTTTGGTGACTGTAAATAAGCATACACTGCTGTCACTTCAACCGAAACCCCGCCTCTGCTTTCATTTGATTGGAAAATGAAAAAGATGCGACTGACTTTCCTGGCATGCTTTTTCCGCTAAGAGATGGCTTTTTGTATTTGCTTTTTGAACTGTAGGTGGATCGACCACAATGGCAAAAACCACCAGGTGCGCTGGGTACATAAGCAGCACACAAACTGCTCATAGCCATTAGAAAACCACTCAAAAAAGTGGCTCTCAGTGCATTAATCACATTTTCTGTGATCAAGGCCAAAGACTCCAGGGCCACAGTTTATCCTTTTAAAAAAACTAAAAAAAGCAGAAGTGCATAAACATTACAAGCTCACCTGGGTGAGTAACTGAAGACATTTTGGGTGAACTGTCCCTTTAAATTCATTAGACAGCATTTAGCATGTGTAATGTGATCTCCATTTTAATGGTTCTAGATAGTCCTCACACTTACAGCCTAAAACATCTATTTCACACGTCTGCCTTTTGTGCTTGCTGGTGTGTTTCTCTCAATCACTCCAGCATTAAACACTTTTAGAGAATCCCAAGGCAGTCTGATAGCTGTTAAGCCATTTTGCTCTTTGCATGAGAATACATACTATTATTCCCGGTCAAACGTGAAGTCCTGTCTCCTCCATCTGTCTTCTACTCAGCAGGCCACCATGCAGACGGAGGACAAAGGATTGCAGGAAACATTGAGGAGACGTAACAAAGGCCCTCAATCAAGGTCAAGCTCCAGGGTTCAAGCTAAATGAATATTAGCAGTTAACCTGACCCTCCACATCCTCAGTCTAATACTGATTTCCTAAAGCTTTAAAGTGAATAGTTCCTTACTTGGAGCTTTTGTTTTGTTTCTGGTCCAAATATCGAAACATTCTTAAATCAAGAAGCAGTTTCTAGGCATGTAAAATAGGTTTGTTTTTAGAAATAACAAGCCAAAATGAAGTCAGGATTTATTTAAAATAAGCTAAATATATGTCAAAAGTACTGATATGTCACTAAAAACTAAAAATATGTCAAATATCTGTTAATTAAGTTTCCATATTTTGTGATTCACAAGTGTTATCTGTTTATTTCTGCTTTGTGAATTGCATTATGGGATGTTGATCTCTACTTTGTCGACTTCAACTCTACAGGTTAACAAAGTGACCTTTATTGATATTTTAATAGTTTATAATAATATAATGTATAAGAAATAATATATTGAGAAATTAGTAAAAAAGGGCGTCACGGTGGCGCAGTGGGTAGTTTGCATGTTCTGTCTGTGTTGGCGTGGGTTTCCTCCGGGTGCTCCGGTTTCCCCCACAGTCCAAAGACATGTGCTATAGGTGAATTGGGTAAGCTAAATTGTCCGTAGTGTATGTGTATGAATGAGTGTATGTTTCCCAATGATGGGTTGCAGCTGGAAGGGCATCCGCTGTGTAAAACAGATGCTGGATAAGTTGGTGGTTCATTTCGCTGTGGCGACCACTGATAAATAAAGGGACTAAGCCGAAAAGAAAATGAATGAATGAAATACGTCTGTAAAATAACAGAAAATGTCCTGGCAGTTTATTACAAGGTTTTTGTAGCAAAATATACAACACCATCCCAGATGATATATCACTTCAAACTATTACAAATGTTCATAGAAGTTGTTGGAAGAAAGATCAAAGCCCTTTAATGCAATTCAAAAGCATAAATAAAACTGGGGAAAATAAAAAAGTGTATCAAAAAATACAGAAAAATACAAATTTATGGATATTTTTACAGTGTGGGATAAGTAAAATAATCTAAATTAGAACCGAAAACAGGATTTAGTTTACCTCACTGGCAGATCATTCAGCTTTTTGCAAAAAAAACTCAAAATTTTTGACATTATTTCTGAAAGCAAAACAGCATTTTAGGTTTAAAGTATACGGGATGGATCATTCTAAATGCAATCACAGAAATTAATGTAATTACATGCAGGTATTTCATCCAGTGATATATTATTATTATTATTATTACTACTACTACTACAAATATTAGTTTTTATTATTACCTTAAAATAAGTAAGGATTACTGTTCATTTTAGGTCAATTCAGTGCAGTTACTTATCATACACTTGCCTTAAATATTACAAATAAATTCAACAGTCCTGTATAAATCCATTTAGAGAACAAGAGACTTTATATACAAATATATTATGCAATATGTAATATATACATTTATAAAGATGATTGCACATGCATGCTTAAAAATCACTTGAGTGAAAAGTCAGTTCATGATATACTTTAGTATAATATAGTACAAAAAAATAAGCAGAGGAAATGTATTTTTATAGAAATACTTATAATACTTATAATATTTATACTTTTTTAATCTAAATAAGATTTGCACATAATTGCACATAATTAAACAATAATGATATTAATGACATCTATGTATGTATATATATATATATATATATATATATATATATATATATATATATATATATATATATATATATATATATATATATATGTGTGTGTGTGTGTGTGTGTATATATATATGTGTATATATATGTATATATATATATATGTGTGTGTGTGTGTGTGTGTGTGTGTGTGTGTATATATATGTATATATGTATATATATATATATATATATATATATATATATATATATATATATATATATATATATATATATATATATATATATATGTGTGTGTGTGTGTGTATAAGTGGCATCAGTGCTTTAAAATGTTTGATGTGTTAACTAAAGAATGTTATGTTTTATAATAAAATACTTAAATAATACAGTGCCTAATAGGTAAAGGCCATGTTTGATTCAATGATTAATTCATCTAGAGTTTAATTTCTTTGATTTATAAGGATTTTAAGTATTATTGAGTAACTATATTACTTTTCAGACACTATTTAAAGTATAATCTAAATGCAATGCTAATTATGTAATTACAGCTATTTGGTAATTAATTGCTTTTTTAATTAACTTGTTGCAATGATGTTATCTTGCCTTCTGTAGCTTAAAGTGTGTGTGACATTAGTGGTGAAATAGGCCTATGTTTGTTTATTTTTTAGTGAAAATGACCTAAATTTCACGATGGCTCTATATGGTTAATAAAGCATAATGATGACTGTAGTTATGCTATTTCATTTGATGTATAGTTATTATAATGGACAATTCAACCAAAATCAACTGAAAGCTCTTAAATATGCCAAGTGTTAATATTGTAGCCACTACTTTATCTACATTATAAAGTAGCCATTTTAAGCCAAATCGTATTCATAGCGCTAGTGCTCTATCTAGCGGCGGCTTTTTCTAAGACCAGACTGTAAACAAGCAGTTCTGACCAGATCTAACTGGTTTAAACCGTGTCCGTGCAGTGTCTGCCATCTAGAGGATTTTCATGGCATTGCTGGTAAGCTTTTATTTAAACCGGTAAAGTCGAAATGGGATACAGTTGCGGATACTCACATCGATATAACATAATTTTTGTGACACTGTAAAACAATAATTAATATTTTTACATTACTGTGAGGAGTTGGAGTGGGGGTATGCGTTAAATATGCATTTAATGGGTAATTCTGTGTAATTAATAATGGGTAATTCTGTATAATTATTGTTTTTACATTACTGTTATGGTTTGGGGTATGTGTAGACGTTAATAAAATACAATTAATGTGTAATTTAATAAATAACATGATAATACTCAGTATAATTATTGTTTTTACATTACTGTTATGGTTTGGGGTATGTGTAGATGTTAAAAAAATACAATTAATGTGTAATTTAATAAATAACATGATAATACTTGGTATAACTATTGTTTTTACATTACTGTGATGGTTTGGTTTAGGGTAGGGGTAGGCCTTAAAATACAATCAATAATTTAATAAATAACATCATAATACTCAGTATATTTACTGTTTTAAGTTATTGCGGGAGTTAGGGTATAGGTAGACATTAATTAAATACAATAATTGTTTTTTGTTTTTTTTAAATATATGAATAATACTCTGTATAATTACTGTTTACTGTTACTCTGTACCATTACTGCGATGGTTGGGGTATGGGTAGGGCCAGACAGAATCTGCGGACATTTTTGCTATTTCTGCAGAGAATTTGGAAAAAAAAATCTGCGGATATATACGGAATGATTTTAGGAGTATCGTAACTAAAAACCTAATATATGAAATTAAAAATGATACGATTTCAACTTGTATTCAATGTTTACAATGCAAATCCAATTAGATCCACTTATTTTGTAAACAAAGCAAGTCTATAATATCTCCTATAATATATCTACTAAAAGACAGAAAACATTACTTTACAAACTGTATTGTAAATAAATCATATGGACAATTTAATACTGCTATTATTGTATCACAATAATATTAGTAAAATTAATTTAAAAACGGAATAAATATAAATTTACACACATTTACACAAGTAAATATATAGACTTCATAATGGGCTGAAAATCTGCGGATTTCTGCACACACAGATTCCGTGTGGGCCTAGGTATGGGTAAACATTAATAAAATATAATTAATGGGTAATTTAATAAATAATATGAATAATACTTGGTGTAATTACTGTTTTTACATTACTTTGATGGTTGGGTTTAGGGTTATAGGGTGTAGGCATCAATAAAATACAATTAATGGGTAATTTAATAAGTAGTAACTCTTGTTAACTTCTGACCACAGCTGTATCCCTTCTCCTACCAGCCTCTGCTGAAAAATAAAACAGATACTATATAGACAAAATACTATAGTCATTTATAACAAATACTACAAAGATTTTGAACCATACTATAGTAAATTACTTAAATTAATCTGTTGTGGTAATAAAACATCTATATAAACAAATTACCAAAAACTAAATGTTATACTACACCTCATATATATACTAAAGTATTTATTACAGTTTATTGGCTCACTAGTACTGTATGCTGACGCATTCATTAACAAAGTGTTATAAATATCTATCTATTTATATATATATATATATATATATATATATATATATATATATATATATATATATATATATATATATATATATATATATATATATATAGGATAATACACTTTACTATAGTATGGTTCAAAAACACTACAGTACTTACTATAAAATAGTACAGTATATTTTCATGTATACTGTTAAACACATTTTCTTTGGGGTTTTTTCAGCATGTAGACTTTTACATGATTAGAACAATTGTTCCTGCCCAGAATAATGTAAATATTAGTATCAAACCTATAGATATACTTAAATTACCATGACATAGATATAAATAGTGTTACTTTATCTTTTTGTTTTGTTTTCTTTCTCTTTTTGTGCACTATTTTCTGCATCTCTCTTTACCATTTCCTGTTTCCTGCCTGTTGTTTGTCTGTGATCTTCAACCCAACATCTGATGACATCCTTTTCTATCTGTTTTGCAAATTTCATAAATAAGCAGAATAAATAGGTATATTTGGGGGCTGGGTTAGATAAGCCAGGGGTTTTCTTTATCCAGGAATTATTTCATTATTTAAAATGAGGAGAAACACATTAAATTTTATCAAATAAATTAAATAAATCAGATAGATAGATAGATAGATAGATAGATAGATAGATAGATAGATAGATAGATAGATAGATAGATAGATAGATAGATAGATAGATAGATAGATAGATAGATAGATAGATAGATAGATAGACGGATGGACGGATGGATGGACTGACTGACGGACGGACGGACGGACGAACAGACAGACAGACAGACAGACAGACAGATAGATAGATAGATAGATAGATAGATAGATAGATAGATAGATAGATAGATAGATAGATAGATAGATAGATAGATAGATAGATAGATAGATAGATAGATAGATAGATAGATAGATAGACGGATAGACAGATGGATGGATGGATGGACTGACTGACTGACTGACGGACGGACGGACGAACGAACAGATAGACAGACAGATAGATAGATAGATAGATAGATAGATAGATAGATAGATAGATAGATAGATAGATAGATAGATAGATAGATAGATAGATAGATAGATAGATAGATAGATAGATAGATAGATAGATAGATAGATAGATAGATAGATAGAATTTTACATAAATTAAATATGAACAAAAACTGAATAATTATAAAATAAATTTAAATTTAAATAAATGTGATTAAAATAATTAGGAAAATAATTTATTAAATGCAGTATAATGAGCTGTAAAAACTTAATAGAATTAAAATATTTGATACTTCATAATAGTTTAGATGCATTAAAATGAAATTTCCACACTATAAACTGGGTCTTTTCAGGGGGGAATATTTTGTGTGTGTGTGTAAAAGAGAGAAAGAGAGAGAGTGTCTGTCTTTTTTACAATTTAGGGTGCGGGTCAGTGGCATCTAAGAGATTGAAAATGCCTGAGATAGGCTGTTGATTACAATAATAATAATGATAATAATAAAATAATGATAATAAAGGGTAAAATACATAGCTGTTCTGTACATTTTTTTAATATTTATATAAGAAATAATTATGATATTGATATTTGATATACAAACAGTCTGCCCTAATGACTGTTTCATAAAAAAGATTATTCACTTCTTCTCTGGCAGCCCAGATAAATCAGCTTAGCAGATCTGTTGTGGTGTCCATTGCGGTTCAGGGTCAGTGTGCCACGCAGCCCTAGTGGTCACCTTGGTGTACTGCACTAATGCACAGCGCTCAAAGACTTCATTTTACATTTCCGTGGGGATACTTGGTTTTTAAGCTGATTTAAAATGAATGAAGACGTTTGTGGAGGAAATATGAAGATTGTTTATTAATGTATAATAACAAGTGAATATCCCGCTGGTGCTCAACGACTAAAATAGGCCTTTGTGAGTGAAGCGATCAGCAGCAGCAGCACATTATGGGACAGATGGCGTGCAGACTTTAAGCCACCATGACTGTCTGGGTTTATGGTCAGCCATTTTGTATAGAACAAATTATTGTACAGAACATACTCAATGTTTAAGGCTCTTTTGATCTCACAAAACACATTTTACACGTGTTTTGAGGTTAAAAATAAGATGAATTTTATTCCAAGATTTAAAAATGTTTTATTTTTCACTCTAATTTTTAGGTTCAC
>NC_079453.1:44863476-44988476 GCF_903798145.1 Danio aesculapii
TTTTTTGTCTTGATCAAATATTTTCCAAATGATGTTTAACAGAGCAGGACATTATTCAAAGTGTTTCCTATAATATTTTTTCTTCTGAAGAAAGTCTTACTTGTCTTATTTCAGCTAGAAGAAAAGCAGTTTATTATTATTATTTTAAGGTTAATATTATTAGTCCCCTTAAGCAATTTTTTTCAATAGTCTACAGAACAAACCATTGTTATACAATGACTTGCCTAATTAACTTAGTTAAGCCTTTAAATGTCACTTTATTCAATTTAATTCAATTAATGTTTATTTATATAGCGCTTTTCACACTGTAGATTGTGTCAAAGTAGAAACATAGTTCTAGTAAAGTCCAGATTTCAGAGTTGAAGTTCAACTGATATTCACTTTAAGCTGAATACTAGTATCTTGAAAAAATCTAGTAAAATAAGATGAAATAAGTCAGGTATTAGAAATGAGTTATTAAAACTATTATGTTTAGAAATGTGTTGAAAAATCTCTCTGTTAAACAGAAATTGGGGACAAATATACAGCGGGGCTAATAATTCAGGAGGGCTAATAATTCTGACTTTAACTATACATACATATACACACATACATATTGTTTGTAAGAGCATTATCTTACCCACTCCCCTCTCTCCATATGCAAGATGAGGTGGAATAACTAGCTTGCGCTTCTCTCCGATACACATTCCTGTAAGGCCTTGCTCCATTCCTATGACCACCTGTCCGGCTCCCAGAACCACATCATATGTCTTACCAAAGATGTGCCTGAAGTTACACACAAACAGAGTGCAAAACATGAATTTAGATAAACAATATTGTTGAAACATCCACCTTTTTCTGCACAAGACTACTGCAATTCAAATGATGGGTTTCACTTCTGGTTTAGGGGAACTTCCTTTGAAAAAAACAACAACACTTAAGATAGATAAAAAGCGTGTGCTACAACAAAAATCCATATACATAGTGAAAAGTTAGAGGTATGTCTGGTTTTGTGCTTTATTTTTATCCATTATTAATATAGAGTTTTGCTTTGTAATTGAACGTGACATCAATATCACACGCATTAAAAGCTCCTTTTGAGTTCACTCTATTTTGGTTCTCCAGGTTCGAGTTTTTCATAAGTAATCCAGTGGGATTTTGAATTAAGATCAGACCATTCAATCCATTCTTACATTTGATTTCTATCAAACCTACCCTTGGGGTTATTCAAAACCTTGAACTCAGATTGGGATCTATTTGATCCAAAAACAGGATTATCCTGATTCCATCAGAAGGCGGATTCAGTAACCAAATAAACCAAATAAAATAATTTTTTAGTGTTCACAAATGTAATGGTTACTGATGATATATAAATTCCTTCATATTTGAAGCCTATTTGAAGCATGTCACATCTAATGAGATATGGTAAACAACAACAACAACAAAACTATATTAAAGCAGTATTATATTAGAACAAACTGAAAAATGTGAAGTGTTTGTTGATTGCAGTGTTTCTGTTTCTCACCATTAAAACAAACAATGCCTACCTGTTGTTCTTTGCTAAGCCAGTAGGCTACACTGTTTTTGGTAATCCTAAAATTTGGTATTTGGATCACAGAGATCAAACCCAATGTTCCTTTAAAAACTGTCATACAAGTAAGATAGATCAGCTAATCCTGGATAGCAAAACTTGGGATTTTCAAATGTGGATCAAATTTGAAAAAAAAAAAACTGGGCCCAGATTAGTTTCTCTTTGTATTCCCTACAGCAGTGTTTCCCTACCCTGTTCCTGAAGGCACACCAACCATCCACATTTTCAACCTCTCCCTAATCAAACACACCTGAATCAACTCATCAGAACATTAGAAGAGGCTCCAAAACCTGAAGTTAATGGGTCAGATAAGAGAAACACCGGAAATATGTACTGTTAGTGTGCCTCCAGGAACAGGGTTGGGAAACACTGCCCTACAGTACAGTAATATTCAATAAATGTCTTTAATAATGGCTGCAGAAAGATTTATTCTTGGCTTCTTATTCATTATATGACTTATTTAGGTTATTCTTGGTCTGCTGAAAGTAATTTGTCAATTAAATTTTACCTTTAATATCAGATTATGAGGAGAATAATGATACCTCCAATAGTCACCTACACTGATTGTTAACAGTTTAACAGAAGTTACTCTAATAATTCCCACAAAGCATTATGGGGCGTACAGGAAAAAGGTGGATAATCGTTTTTGAAACAATTAGCCAAAACAACAAGATGAATATGTAAAAGTAACATACGTGGAGCCGATGTCAGTGCCGTCCATGAGAGTGGCGTTGTAATGATATTTGACAAAGTCGCCACGTTTTGCGTTATAAGTGCACTTCTCCGGCTTAACGCTGGTGATCTCTACTGTATCAGATGGGTTGTGGAAGTCAATAATGTGGACGTCAAACACCAGCACAGCCGAGCCAGGGATCTTAGTTCCTGTATGAGGGCATGAAAGGGGTTTATACTTATTCTTTTTGCTTATTTTGAGTATAAAATTAAAGGCAAAATGATGTGAAATTGTCTTTTTTATGTTTCCCGAGTGTTTAATAGATTTTTTCAACAGATTTTTAAACAGAATAATTTTAAATAACTAAATTCATATAAATAATTTACGTTTTTTTCCCATAATGAAAGTCAATAATGTTTTAGTCTTTATTATTAAGTGCAATTTCAAGGCTTAAATGGGTTAATTTGGCAGTTATTGGACAGCTGATTTGTTAATTGAAAAAATACATTTCTTAAAAATTGACCTTAAAAATAAGAAAACGGCTTTTATGTAACCATTTCTCATATTAAAAATATAATAGGAAATACTGTGAACATATTCCTTCAACTGGGAAATATTTGAACAAGAATAAAAATTACACTGGAGGGCGAATAATTTTGCCTTTTACTAATAAAAGACAAACCTGTGCCCTCCTCTCCATATGCCAGATGAGGTGGGATAGTAATCTTCCTGCGCTCTCCAATACACACACCCAGAAGCCCTTGATCCATTCCTGCGATCACATAGCCTTTGCCAATATAAGTGTCATATGTGTGATTCCTTGAGTAACTGCAACACAAACACAAATGCAAGTGCTTTATTACACAACTGTCTGGAATACTTGATTCTGATTGGTCAGTCAACATTCCAAGGCTCAAATGGGAGCTTCGAATAATCTTGAATATCAGTGAACACGTTCACATCCATATTTATATGCTTGTTTGTCTCCATCGCTGTTTTTGACAGTTTGGCGCCCTCTTGTGACTGAATAATGCGCAGGTTAGTGTATGCTCCATTCAGCCATTTAAATTTCTGTCTTTAACCCTTGTGTGCTGTTGCGGATGTTTTCATCCACTCTGGGGTGATTATGGGGCTTAATTTGGCCACAAGTTTCAGCAAATGGAATGATTTTTGCTGGCAAATCTTACTTTGACACATATTTTAGGAAAATGCTTTGGAATTTTTTGAAAGCTCAAAACAATACACAAATTTACTACACTTTCGTTATGTTTGTGGCAGTTTTTACCCCATTGACTTCCATTATAACGACATTTTTTTGATTGCAATGTCATGACAGCATATAATCATGCATTCTTGATTGCTGGTAGTTTTCCCTGTTGGGAAGAGGTAAAGTTTGTGATTTTTTTTACTGTTGATCATCAGTTACAATCCAAAAAAAGCTTACTTTCTGGCTTTTATATGGAGTATTGTGTGTTTGTGTGTGCGTTAAAAAAATGTGGTGTCATGGCTTCACAATCAAAAAATGTGGTTATAATGGAAGTCAATGGGGCAAAAACAGCCACCAACATAATGAAAAGGTAGTACATTTGAAGAATATGCATGGGTTAATGAAAGAATTAATAAACTATTACGGCTCAGAACAATTTTTCATGTCTTATTTTTACATTTTGTGGCAAGTAGCCATGTAACAAGCAGGATAAAGTACATGAAGACCTTCATTCTTATACAACAGCTTTATTCTGTGATGACAATGGCCTGTATGAACTTCATTCATTCATTTTCCTTCAACTTAGCCCTTAATTTATCAGGGGTCGCCACAGCGGAATGAACCGACTACTATTCCGGCATGTTTTACACCAGATGCCCTTCCAGCCACAACCCAGTACTGGGAAAAATCCATACACTCTTTCACACACACACACATACACTACAGCCAATGTAGTTAATCCAACTAACCAGTAGCTCATGTGTTTGGACTGTGGGGGAATCCGGAGCATCTGGAGGAAACCATCACCAACACGGGGAGATCATGCAAACTCCACACAGAAATGCCAACTGGCCCAGCCGGGACTCAAACCAGCGACCTTCTTGTTGTGAGGCGACAGTGCTAACCACTGAGCCACCGTGCCGCCTGGATGTACTTTATCTCTAACTTAAAACCCATTTCTGTTCAAATGCAGGGTTTTCTTACCTGGAATCGAAGAAAGTGCCGTCCAGCAGAGATCCGTTATAATGGTAACGCATGAAGTCTCCAACCTCACTTTTGCGTGGACAAGGATCTGGAAGGTTTTGCACCTTTACTGTGATTTCATCTTTGGGGTTATGAAGGTCCAGCAGAACCACATCGAACACCAGAGAGGCCTGAGCGGGGATGTCACTTCCTGTATGAGGAGATAACTGTATGTTGTTATGCTTATTTTGCATTGTTAGTATACATTGCTGATGAAATGACTCGCACCATCTCCATTCTCTCCATAGCCCAGGAAAGGTGGCAAGGTGATGATGCGTTTTTCTCCCACACACATTCCCAGAAGCCCCTGGTCCATTCCTGCGATCAGCCAGCCAATGCCCACGTAAGTGTCATAGGTGCGCATACGTGTGTGACTGCAATGAAAGAATGGCGTCAGAGTTACCCATCAGGAAATGCGCATAACTATCATGGGATATTTCATGATTAAGAAAGAAAATATATAATTAATAATTAGATTTAAACCCAATTGCTCCAACAATAAACATATTCTAAGTGCAAAATGAGGTTTTGCAGTCTTTAAAATTCTTTACACTGGAAAATATGCTAATTTTACAACTCCCCTGGAGTTAAATAGTTGAGTTTTACCATTTTTAATCCATTCAGCCAATCATCGGGTCTGGGAGAAGCACTTTTAGCTTAGCTTAGCACAAATCATTGAATTAGATTAGACCATTAGCATCTCGCTTAAAAATTACTAAAGATGATTTCAATAATTTTCCTATTTAAAGCTTGACTATTCTGTAGTTACACTGTGTACTAAGACCGATGTATAATGAAAAGTTACTATTTTAAGGCCGATATGGCAAGGAGCTTTGCTGCTGTACCATGGCTGCAGCAGGCACAATGATATTAATCTTGCAACCATATAGACATTTATGAGAGATGGGTGCTCCGGTTTCCCTCACAGTCCAAACACACGCGCTATAGGTGAATTGAATAAACTAAACTGGCCGTAGTGTATGTGTATGAATATTAAGTGTGTATGGATGCTTCCCAGTACTGGGTTGCAGCTGGAAGGGCATCCGCTGTGTAAAACACATGCTGAATAAATTCGCGGATCATTTTGCTGTGGCGATCCCTGATGAATAAAGGGACTAAGCCGAAAGAAAATGAATGAATGAATGATTCAGAACTATTTTTAGTTGCTGTGTAATATCATTGCGCTGCTGCTGTCATGGTACAGTACGTGGATGTGTATAAATAGGACAGGAATCTGAAACATACTCTAAGTAACATTTCAGATTTACAAAAATGTTGTCAGCGCCCTCGACTGGATTTGTGATCTGAAATGTGCAACGAAATGCACCCGGAGCAACGCATTTTACATTCTGCAAAAACGTACGCTGAGGCACATATTTCCTGCGAGCCTGGGCTTCCTCTACTAGTGTTAGAAAGTGAATAAGCTCAAAACATTTTAAACTAATGCCTATTTTGACCTGTATATAGTGTTGTCCTCCTATGATCAGATTGATGAAAATGAGTTTTAATAACAGGTGTAACCAGACCAGACGAGTGAGCTATTTGACTTCATTCAATTAATTCATTCAGAAATGCTGATTGATTCAGCAACAAGTCATTAAACTTTTATTCAAAAACACTGAATCTCTTGTTATTGTGGCACTTTTAGAAATATATAAAATATATTTATTTTTCTAAATATATTATTTTCTTTTAGATTTGTAAAAGTAGTATATAGTATGAATTTAGTTTTTCTTTTCCTAATAGCTCCCAAATGATGTTTAACAGAGCAAGGAATTTTTCACAGTATTTCCTATAATATTTTTTTCTTCTGGAGAAAGTCTTATTTGATTTATTTCAGCTAGAATAAAAGCAGATTTAAAATTTTTTAAAATACATTTTAAGGTCAAAAGTATTAGCCCCCTTGCGCAGTATTTTTTTCAACTGTACATTGTTACCATCCTTATGCAATGACTTGCCTAATTGATCTAGTTAAGGCTTTAAATGTCACTTTAAGCTGAATACTAGTATCTTAAAAAAATATCTAGTCAAATATCATGTACTGTCATCATGGCAAAGATAAAAGAAATCAGTTATTAAATTATATTTAGAAATGTGTTGAAAAGAATCTCTCCATTAAAGAGAAATTAAATTAAAATAAACAGGGGGGCTAATAATTCTGACTCCAACTGTATATTTAAAATTAAAAAAATTATGTTTTGTTGTTTGTTTTTTAGATCCACATAAATAAGCTCACCTGGAGTCGAACAGCGTGCCATCAAGCAGAGTGCCATTGTAGTGGTAGCGGATATAATCAGACACTTGTACATTTCGCTCACAATTCTCCGGCATGTGGTAGGTCTTTGTCTGCACCTTGTCCTCTTTGTTCCAAATATCCAACATCAACACATCAAAGTGAAGGATGGAGTCTGGAGGGATGATGTCACCTGATGGGAAATGACATAAAAATACTGTGTGAGGGGGGAAAAAATACAAACCTGCTTTGCAGCTCTAAAACCTGCCCATCTAGAAGCACAGTAAATGCTGTGGTCTTTGTGTTTACTATAAAGGCTGCATTATTAGCTTGCTAGCAGAGTTCAATGCAAGTAACAGTGCAAGGGGAAGTGTGCCACCCTGTCTTTAGTGTACATGGGTTCTCAAATTAAAAACTCATTCATTCATTCATTATCCTTCGGCTTAGTCCCTTTTTTCTCAGGGGACACCACACCGGAATGAACCGCCAACTATTCCAGCATGTTTTACGGAGCGGATGCCAGCAACCCAGTACTGGAAAACACCCATATGCAATCATACACTCGCACGCACACACACTACGGCCAGCTTAGTTCACCCAATTCACCAATAATGAATGTGTTTGGACTGTGGGGGAAACCGGAGCACCCGGAGGAAACTCACACCAACATGGGGAGAACATGCAAACTCCACACAGAAATGCCAACTGACCCAGCTGAGGCTCGAACCAGCGACCTTCTTGCTGTGAGGCGACAGTGCTAACCATTGAGCCACCATGCTGCAAATTAAAAACTTTACTGATTGTTTTGAAATAACAGATTAAACTTTAAAGACAGACCTGTTGTGAGCTCTAAGGTTGTTGACTGGTTGGATATGCTTCATGGTGAATGAATATTTTTACATTAATTCAGCATAATTGAAAATAAATCTAATTTAATAGAGGAACTGTATAGAAAAACTACATTACCCATGATGCTATGCAGGAAATTCCACCAATCAGATTAGTTTCTATCCATTTGTGTTAATAACTGAGATCAGTGATGTTTATGTGTACAGAGAAACAAATATCAAATAAAAATCCCTTAATTGGCATAAAAAGTTTTTATACTTGCTTGAGGTGGTTTGTACCTTAATGTGAACCAATTATTTGCCAAATAAACTCTGACATAGCAAACCAGTTAGCTAACTCCATTAAGCTTGCATTGTTTATTGTTGGGGCAGAACAGTGGCGCAGTGGGTAGAACAATCACCTCACAGCAAGAAGGTTGCTGGTTCGAGCCTCGGCTGGGTTTCCTCGGCCATTTCTGTGTGGAGTTTGCATGTTCTCCCTGTGTTTGCGTGGGTTTCCTCCACAAGTCCAAAGACATGTGGTATAGGTGAATTGGGAAGGCTAAATTGTCTGTAGTGTATGTGTGTAAATGAGTGTGCACAGATGTTTTCCAGTGATGGGTTGCAGCTGGAAGGGCATCCGATGCGTAAAGCATTGCTGGATAAGTTGCCGGTTCCTTCCATTGTGGCGACCACGGATTAATAAACGTACTAAGCCGAAAAGAAAATGAATGAATGATTTTTTTTGCAAACTTTGAAAAGATTCACTTCACGTTAGATTGAAAACACATCTACAATCAGGAAATTAATCAAAATATATATGTAGCACGGCCTACTCCTATTAAGCACCAATATTGATTCAAACTCCTAATGCCAACAACATGGCGGCTCAGTGGTTAGCACTGTCACCACACCAAGAAGGGGGTCAGTTACCATTTCTGTGTGGAGTTTGCATGTTCTCCCCGTGTTTACGTGGGTTTCCTCTGGGTGCTCCAGTTTCCCCAACAGTCCAAACACATGCGCTATAGGGGAATTGGATGAACTAAATTGGCCGTAGTGTATGAGTGTGTCTGTGAATGTGATAGTGTATGAGTGTTTCCCAGTACTGGAATGCAGCTGGAAGGGCATCCACTGTGTAAGACATATGCTGGATAAGTTGGAGGTTCATTCCGCTGTGGCGAACCCTGATAAATAAAAGGACTAAGCTGAAGGAAAATGAATGAATGAAAGAATACTTCTAATGCCTTTAAAATACTTATATTTTTTATGTGTATAATTTGCATTAAATTAGAAAATATTGTTTCTTAGACACAACCAACAACTTTAATACAATATTTTTTTACATTGAGTTGTTCCCTCATTAAAACTATTACGTTTTTGCTATTGCCTTTTTGATTTTATATTTCTTTTGCTTCAAATCAAAATTTGTAATGGGATTCTGCTCCTGGGTAGGCTTATAACACTTTAATAAAGACTTTTGTTTTTAATCCCAATGGGAAAATAAATGGGAAAGATACTTCCAGAGTGGACTGCAAAAACAATGCCATATATATATATATATATTATTATTTTTTTTTTATTTATATTAAATATTTTTTAAATATAAAATTTATATATATATATATATATATATATATATATATATATATATATATATATATATATATATATATATATATATATATATATATATATATATATATATATATATATATATATATAATTTTATTTTATTTTTTTATTTATTTATTTTTATATTTTTTATACAAGTAAATATTTTAGATATTTTGATAGCTCAATATAGCTTATATGTGCATCTTACAGACATTTTTAAAAAATCACATTATTCTAGGGTTTGATCAGCATTGTATGTTAATTACAAACATGTTTGTGCTTCTTTCAACTGAATTAGGCAGACAAACACACATACACACACACACACACACACACACACACACACACACTTCAACTAGTTCTGACAAGTGTACATGGCTCAACATTCTTCATCAGTTCACTCATTCACTCCCATTTGTTCAACCTTCCCGTACCCCCCACCTCTGACTCAGCAGGAGTGCAGGAGAATCATGGGTAATGTAGGCCTCATGCATTAACATCTTACCCAGTGCTATATTCCAATGCAAATATAAATGTGCTGAGGCATCTACACCGACAGACATTCATGCAAGATGTAGGAAATGTTTGTGCGTTTACCGTAACCATTCTTTCCGTAGGCGAGCTGTGGAGGAATTTTAATCATCCATCGCTCATTAACACACATCCCTACTAAAGCTTTGTCCATCCCAGCGATCAGCTGCTTCTGGCCGACAAACACATTATAGGTGTTTCCACGGTCATAACTGCAAAACACACATAAATGCATCAACAGATATTTTGGTGTTGTGTATAGTACAAACTTAGCATCATTCTTTTTCATTTTCAGATATTAACACGTGATATTAGAGAGAATGTGGTGTGCCTAATTTTACTGTGTCCTTTATTATACAAGTAACTAAACCCTAAATTAATTAATTTATTGTATTATGCACATGTGGCTAATTGATATTACATGGCAATTAAATTGCATCTTAAATTATTACTGTAAAATAAACCACGTATACAATTATTTTTCATAATCAATATGCATTTTCCTGCATTTAGCATAAAAATAATTGTATTTTTCTTAACTAACTGTGAAATTAGATTTTCTTGCATTATGTTACTAAACGAAATAATAAAGAATCAAAATCATGCTTAAACTAATATATTTATTTGCCAAAAATTAAGAACAAAAAACGTATATTTCCTTAAAAAGTCATATTATCTCACAATTTGCACATTTTTGTTTTGATGTACCCTGATTTCCTTCATCATACTTTTAATGAAATTAAAATACAAATATAATAATTATAATAAATATAATCATTTTAATAATAATATAATTAATAATGATATAATGATGTAATCATGCATTTCTAAAATGTAATAATAATTTTGCCACAATAAGTTACTTATAAAGTGAGCATGCATGCATTTAAGCCATGTTTAATTAATAAATTAAAATTATTAACAGTCTAGTCCTTTGAAATAAATGCTCTCTCATACAGTTACTCACAATACACCCGTGCATGCAACTACTTCATTCATTCATTGACAAATTCACTCACTCACACACACACATCCATTCATTCATCAATCCACGTATGCATTCATTAAACATGCTATATCAATTCACAAAATGTTAAATCAATCTTAAACTAAACTCTCGCACATCTAAATGTCCACTACTGTGGGCTAATTGATGAAGTCTGGTCTGCCTGCGTGGCTTGCGCTCAACTGACTGTAAACTTAAAAACAAGCGCAAATGGCTTCAGGCCAGGTGAGGAGATGAACAATGGAGGTCAAACATGATTTCTCTGCACAAACCTGGAGTCAAACTTCTTTCCATCAGGGAACATGCCGATGTAATGATACCGAACATAGTCTCCTGATTTGACCGCCCGCTCGCAGCGCTCCGGAGTGAAGGTCTTCTCTATCACGATGTCATCTAACGGTACCGGCGGCGCGTTGCAAGCCACAAAAGTCACTAGGAAAGCCAGGAGAATCATCTGTATTAACCGTATCATCTTCCGTGTGTTGTGCAAAAGGGCTTATTGCTGCTTTCTTGCGTTGCAGCAGCTCCTCAAACCCTAGTGAAATGTGTAGACGTGGTGGACGGATCTTCAAACTCCCTCAAACTTCTTCTTCTTCTTCCTATGTGTCCGGTGTCGCTTTAGGGAACGGAGATTGCGCAGGAAAAGGCTCCGTATTTGCAGGGAAATGCGGAAACGCGGGTTTGGAGGCTGGAATGCTTTATACGTGGCACACAGAGGGGCGGCTCGCGCTTATATGATGGGGGTTTAAAGGGCTGTAATTATATAGAGCACCCACTACGCAGTGCAAAATGTACTTTAAATATTATTATAGATCTTTATGCGTCTACTTTTATAGTGGAGTTTTAGTAAATGCACGTCATAGGTCAGATGTTCTTTCACCAAATCAATGCATTTATTCACTTTAGTTTCATTTCAATGGAAATTAGGTAGAGATTTGGAAAGTATATAAACACAAAAAAATGCTGAGTTGTTATAACCCAACGCTGAATCAAATATGGACAAGCTGATTTTTTTTCCAATTACTCTTATATGACATATAACAGTTGGATTTGTCCATATTTTATGCTTTTATATTTTAACAACCCAGCAATTCTTTTGAGTTTATTTATCAGTGTATTTCAAATGGATCAACATCACCTTTCAATGAAGTTGTCCTAAAATTCTGAACAACACCCATTCTTGTCTAAGGACAATTTTCCACTTCAAGCATTGACTTTACAATCAAACAATTGGTGAAGTTGTGAAGTGATTCACTGCTTTGTAGTCAAAATTGCTGAGTCAAATATGTGTGTCTCCATTAAATAAATCTTATTATGCAATTTCAATTTTCTTTAATTTTCCTTCAGCTTAGTCTCTTTATTCATCAGGGGTCGCCATAGCGGAAATGAACCGCTAACTTATTCAGCAAATGTTTTACGCAGCGGATGCTCTTCCAGCTGCAACCCAGTACCGGGAAACATCCAAACACCCTCATACACTATGGCCTATGTAGTTTATTCAATTCACCTATAGTGCATGTCAGTGGACTGTGTTGGAAACCGGAGCACCCGGAGGAAAGCCATGCCAACACGGGGAGAACATGCAAACTCCACACAGAAATGCGAACTGGCCCAGCCTGGGACTCGAACCAGCGACCTTCTTGCTGTGAGGCAACCACTGAGCCAGCCTGTCGCCCCTGTCATGCAGTTTTATTTACATAAGTCATGCAAATATTGTCGACTTTAAAGTTTTAAATAACGTCTTTATTTTGTTGAACAAAAAAGAAAAAAGAAGATAATTTGAAGAAAGATGAAAACCTGTAACCCTTGACTTTCATAGTAGGAAAAACAACTACAATGTCAGTGGTTACAGGTTTCCAGCTTTCTTGAAAATGTATTCTTTAGTGTTCAGCAGAATAAAGAAACTCGTGAAGATTTGAAACAAGTAGCTAAATGATAAGTAAATGAATTTCTTTATTAATTATTTAATTAATATACATTCACATTGTATTATTTGAGAAATATGTTGTATAGCATGCATTATCTTTTTTAACTGTTTCATTAACTGTTTTTTCCCCTCTCTCTTTGCTGATTTATTAATTTGAGTTTACCTTGTGTTCAATATATTACTTTAGTATTGTTTAGATATTCTAATGAGTCATGAGACCATAGTATTCTAAAGAATCTCCAGATGCACTTGATCACTGTTACCCTAATGAAGGCAAATGTTTGCAGAAACACTTTTAAGGAATATCCATGTCAATAAAGGCTTTTTAATATTTTCCACATTTACCCAGAGAGCACCGACACATTATTTAAGCTATACCCCTGAGCACTTTTTGTTTGATTTTAAATTAATTTTCAGTTTTGGGTGAACTATTCCCTTAAGCTCTCATAATTATTTCAAAGCCATAACATAAATGTCCACTACCAATACAGCTATTTTAAATTCTGATCTGATGAATAAACAGCATTTGCTGGTAAAGAAGTGTTGTTTTTGCCTGATAGAAGAAATCCAATTTTGGGGTCTCCCTTAAATTAATCCGATAACGTGATTTTTATGTACACAAAGCATGCAAAAGTTTCAAATAACTTCTTTATACTACTGAAAACACATAAAAATAATTTGAAGAAAACTGAAAACCTGTAACCATTGACTTTCAATCAAATAACTACAATAGAAGTGAATGGTGTCTAGCTTTCTTCAAAATATCTTCTTTAGTGTTCAACAGAATAAAGGAACTAAAGGTTTGAAGCGAGTAGCTAAATGATGAGTAAATGAATTTTCAGTTTTGGGTGAACTATCCCTTTAATCTCTTATTATGTAACTAATACAATCAAAAGCTATAACATAAATGTCCACAATGCAGCTGTTTTATACTATGATCTGATGAATAAACAGCATTTGTTGGTAAAGCAGTGTTGTTTTGCCCAATAGAAGAAATCCAGTTTTCGTGTCTCCATTAAATTAATCCTATAACGTGATTTTTATGTACACAAAGCATGCAAATGTTGTCAACTTTAAAGTTTCAAATAACTTCTTTATACTACTAAACACACACACACAAAATAATAATTTGAAGAAAGCTGAAAACCTGTAACCATTGACTTCCATTAAAATAAGTACAATATAAGTCAATGGTTTATAGCTTTCTTCAAAATATCCTCTTTAGTGTTCAACAGAACAAAGGAACTGGTAAAAGTCTGAAGCAAGTAGCTAAATGATGAGTAAATGAATGTTCAGTTTTGGGAGAACTATCCCTTTAAGTTCTGGTTATGTAAGTATTACAACGAGTGGCCACAACAATAAAAATGTCCACTACAATACAACTCTTATAAACGGCTACATGTTGTCCACAGCAGTGAGTGATCTAATGAATAAACAGCATTTGTTGGTAAATCACAGCAGTGTTGTTTTAGCTGTATGGGGGAAGGGAGCACACTGTGGGAAACTTTGGGGACGTGGAGAGAGTCTTGCGGGCGGGTCTAGTTCTCTCCAACTCCTGCTTTACGCTACTTTTTTGGGGGTCGATTACTACATCTTCATACACCACCATGGCTTCCTCATTCCATTGCATCCGAATTGCATTATTAATATTGTCATTTTCTTTTTGCATCCTCGCGCAGTATGAGAAATATAACTTTCGCAGTTTCCCTCGGCACGAGCTGATGCCGCTGGACTCCGCGTACCGACACGCGTTAGACCTGTACAGTGAAGAGAAGTGGAAGGAGAGCGTGGAGTTTCTGGAGGTCAGTCTGCGGCTCTACCGGCTGCTCCGGGACAGCGAGGCCTTCTGTAACCTCAACTGCAGCTCGGTAAGACTCGACGACGAGACCCGTTTCAGTGACTTTCCCGAGCTGCAGGCCTTCGGTAATGTGATGAAGAGAGCTCAGTGTTTGAAGCGCTGCAAACAGGGGCTACCAGCCTTCAGACAGACCCTCCCCAGCAGGGACACCGTCGACGAGTTTGAGAAACGGGAACCGTACAAGTACCTGCAGTTCGCGTACTTCAAAGTGAGTAACGCTGCTACTTTACTCATGTTTATTTAGTATAACTTACGTTTGTTCATAGGTTGAGTTTTTTACCTTACTAATGTAAACACTGTATCAGAGTTAACCATACATTATTTATGTATAGGATGCAGTGGTGTAAAGATTGCTAAAAAAAAAAACCACACACACTTAAGTAAAAGTATACCATTACTTGCTTAAAAATGTAGTGCAAGTAGAGTAAAAGTATCTGTTGTAAATGTTACTCAAAGTTTGAGTAAAAAGTAGCCCTTTCAAAAGTACTCAAGAGTAGTGAGTATTACGCTGTAAAAAGCTGATGCATTTACATGTAATTTGTGGATGTTTGTAAACGTAACATTCTGTAGTGCATTTAGTTATTGGCCAGCAGGCACACACCATCATGAGACATTAATATTAGGTTAGATTTAGGTTGTGATGTCAGGTGACCAAAATTCAGTGTCTAGCCAGCGTCTAAGGACAACGTTATTTTGATCACCAACAATGACAAATAACATTGATATGTGGTTGATTTTAGGTTGTGTTGGAAAATGACCAAAATCCAACCAGCCAACATCTTAAATTATATTGACCCACTATAGTAACACTTTATAATAATGTTGTATTTATTAATGTTAGTTCATCACATTAACTAATAATGAGCAATAATTGTATAGCATTAGTTAATTATAGTAAAACATTTACTAATACATTATTCATATCAAATGCTTGTTTAAGTCAGACTCTACTACTTTACTCACTTTCATCTAGTACATTTTTAATCAGGTTGTGTTTTTTTACTATACCAATGTAAATACTTTATCAAAGTTACACCATACAAAATTTTGGTCACATTTTACTATGAGATTGCATTAGTTTATATTAAAATGAACTAATTATCAATAATGATCATTCAGCATTTATTAGGCATAGTTCAACATTTACTAATGCATTATTAAAATTAAAATTCATGCTTGTTAACATTAGTTAACGCACTGTACAACAATAAACTGACAATAAACAACTTTATATAATTACCTTTGACAAAGATGAATGAATATTGTAATAAATGTATTGTTCATTTGTTGTTCATGTTAGTAAATGCACTAACTAACATGAAATATTCTTTGATTATCTAGGAACTTCTAAGACTAAAAGCTTGTCTGTTAGACTCGGCCTGGACAAACAAAACGTAATATGCCTTTTTGTAAAATAATTTTGTATTTTATGTCCTTATTTTTATTATTTTTATTTTTTCTCAGTTTTTTTTTTAATTAATGACAATTTAACTTTATTATTATTATTCATTTATCATGTGGGGTCAGGATTTATATTACATGAATCAATGTAAATTTCAATATAAATATATTTGGGAAAAAAACTAACATTAAATAATACAACCTTATTGTAAAGTGTAATCCAATCTTTTAAGATTATCTAATTTCTGTAGTAGAGATTATATACTGTTGTAATAAATTATGTAGATATACGTGAGCAAAAATTCATGGTACTGCCTTGATATCAGGTCCAAACACATGGTATTGCTGTTGTATTTTATTATTTTTAATACTGTGTAAACCAGGGGTGCCCAAACTCGCTCCTGGAGGGCCGATGTCTTGCAAAGTTTATCTCCAACTTGCTTAAACACACCTGTCTGGAAGTTTCCAGTATACCAAGACAGTTTGATTAGGTGGTCCAGATGTGTTTAATGAAGCTAAAATCTGTAGGATACAGGCCCTCCAGGACTGAGTTTGGGCACCAATTAGAGCAGGGGTGTCCAAACTCGGTCCTGGAGGGCCGGTGTCCTGCAGATTTTAGCTCTAACTTGCCTCAACACACCTGCACGGATGTTTCTAGAAAGCCTAGTAAGTGCTTGATTAGCTAGCCCAGGTGTGTCTGATTGGGGTTGGAACTAAACTTTGCAGGACACCGGCCCTCCAGGACCGAGCTTGGACATGCCTGAATTAGAGGGTAGTGCTGTACAATAATATAGACTGTGAGTGAAAGTTTTAATTTGCATGCATTTTTTAAAGACTAATTTAAACTATTTGGGCACAATAAATTATAATTTTTAATAAGAAGATTAATCTGAAAAAAATATCAATGAATAATCAACTAATCTTGTTATTAAACTTTAGAAAAATAGATTTTTAAAATAATGATCTCCAGGATGCCTAGATAGCACAGATTTTTTTGGCATTATATTTTACATAATGGATTATTGTGAATTATTTCAGAGCGATAATTTGGCCAAAGCTGTATCTGCTGCGCACACATTCCTGCTCAAGCATCCTGATGATGAGATGATGCAGAGAAACATGAACTATTACAAAAGTTTACCAGGAGCTGAGGAACATATGAAAGACCTGGAGACCAAATCATATGAGGTGAGACCCCCATACACAAAACACTGGATACAAGCAGATCAAATCTCCATTATAATCTGCTGGATAATGCAGCTTGAGAGGAACTGACACTTAAGGAAAATCATAACAGACAAAATATTGAAGACATTTGACATTTTGCTAATAATATTATATATGATGAATCTAGCTCCAAAATAGGACAAAGAGAAAAACACTAATAATCAGATGTTTGGGATTAGCATAACTATAACTATTAAGTTAATTTTTTTTCTTATTATATTATATTAAATAATATAATATTATATTAGATTATATTAAATAATATTATATTATATTATATTATATTATATTATATTATATTATATTATATTATATTGTATTGTATTGTATTGTATTGTATTATATTAAATAATATTATATTATATTATATTATATTATATTATATTATATTATATTATATTATATTATATTATATTATATTATATTATATTATATTATATTGTATTGTATTAAATAATATTATAATTTATTATATTATATTATATTATATTATATTAAATAATATTATATTATATTGTATTATATTATATTATATTATATTGTATGAAATAATATTATAATATATTGTATTAAATAATATTATATTAAATTATATTATATTATATT
This sequence comes from Danio aesculapii, assembly GCF_903798145.1. NCBI lineage: Eukaryota > Metazoa > Chordata > Actinopteri > Cypriniformes > Danionidae > Danio > Danio aesculapii. The sequence continues at coordinate 44,881,180 of NC_079453.1, forward strand.
ATATTATATTATATTATATTATATTATATTATATTATATTATATTATATTATATATTATATTGTATGAAATAATATTATAATATATTGTATGAAATAATATTATATTATATTATATTATATTATATTATATTATATTATATTATATTAGATTTTATTATATTATATTGTATTGTATTATATTAAATGATATTATAATTTATTATATTATATTATATTATATTATATTATATTATATTGTATTGTATTGTATTGTATTATATTAAATAATATTATAATTTATTATATTATATTATATTATATTATATTATATTATATTATATTATATTATATTATATTAAATAATATTATATTATATTGTATTATATTATATTATATTATATTATATTGTATGAAATAATATTATAATATATTGTATTAAATAATATTATATTATATTATATTATATTATATTATATTATATTATATTATATTATATTATATTATATTATATTATATTATATTATATTATATTATATTATATTATAAACAGTCATCTGGGGAAATCTGGGGGCCCCAATAAATGCCTAGAATAATTATAGCTATATATTATAAATAGCATTGTGTATGGTGAGGGTTTAACAAATACAATTTTAAAGTTACTTAATACATATATGCCAATTTGTTCCCCACCCCCAATCATGAAGCAGTCCAGTCGTCAAGATTTAGTTTTAAAAATGAAATACTTTATTATTTTTAGTTGTGAATTCAGCTTAAGGAAACATTTAAAATAGAGATTGCATTAAGGTAAACCATAAAAAAGGAGATTGAGTGATACAAGGAAAAAAGACAGCAATATAAATAAATAAAATATAATTAAATGTACTAAGGGTGCATTTTAGGACTGTTGGGCCCCTTGGGTTAAATTGCTTAGGGCCTTTAACTGTATATAAAATGTATCTACAATAATAATGCATGTCTACATTTTGCCTTGTATCAAGTAAGATATAACAGTAATAACCTTGCTGTAGTTTACAGTCATGGTGCTCTTCTTCCTCTCCTTCTTCTTCAGATGCTGTTCATTCGGGCCGTGCGAGCATACAATGGAGATAATTTCCGAACGTCGGTGTCAGATATGGAGTTGGCACTAAGAGACTTTTTTAAGGTGTACGATGAATGTATCGCCGCATCAGAAGGATCCAGACAGATTAAAGACTTTAAGGACTTTTACCCGTCCATCGCAGGTTGGCTTGAACTCGCCGCTCTTGTATGTTCTCTGTAACTTCATCTAAAACATAACAACATGCTTGTTTTTTTTGTCTTTAGATCATTACTCTGAGGTTCTGGAGAGGAAGGTTCGCTGTGAGAGCGAGCTCACGCCGGTTGTTGGAGGATTTGTTGTTGAGAAATTTGTGGCGACTATGTATCACTACCTGCAGTTTGCCTATTATAAATGTGAGTCTTCAAAGTTTCATTTTGAACTTCTTTTGTGAAACATAACTGATATGTGAATATGTTTTGGTTCAGTAAGATCTATTTAAGAAAATAGAGAAGTCTTTTATGCTTACAAACTGGATGTATTTGATTAAAATATAGTAATAACAGCAATACTGTGAAATATGCCAATTTATAATTACTCTTTACCATATTTCAATCTGTAATGTGCAGTGCAAAGTGCAAAAGGACATATATATATATATATATATATATATATATATATATATATATATATATATATATATATCAGAATCAGAATCAGTTTTATTGCCAAGTGTGCTTCACACACACAAGGAATTTGTTTAAGTGTACATAAAGTGACAAGTGACAACACAAAATAAATATGAAAAAAAAAGAAATAAAAATCATAACATTAAAAATATATATATATATATATATATAAATAATATATATAAAAATATACATATATACATATATATATATATATATATATATATATATATATATATATATATATATACACACACAGTTGAAATCAGAATTATTAGCCCCCTTTGAATTTTTTTTCTTTTTTAAATATTTCCCATATTATGTTTAACAGAGCAAGGAAATTTTCACAGTATGTCTGATAATATTTTTTCTTCTGGAGAAAGTCTTATTTGTTTTATTTCAGTTAGAATAAAAGCAGTTTTTAATTTTTTATAACCATTTTAAGGTAAATATTATTAGCCCCTTTAAGCTCTATTTGTTTTCGATATTTACAGAACAAACCATCATTATACAATAACTTGCCTAATTACTCTAACCTGCCTAGTTAACCTAATTAACCTAGTTAAGCCTTTAAATGTCACTATGAGCTGTATAGAAGTGTCTAGAAAAATATCTAGTCAAATATTATTTACTGTCATCATGGCAAAGATAAAATAAATCAGTTATTAGAAATGAGTTATTAAAACTATTATGTTTAGAAATGTGTTGAAACAATCTTCTCTCCGTTAAACAGAAATTGGGGTAAAAATGAACAGGGGGGCTAATTTTGTACCATTTTAAATGTTTTTACTGTCACATTTATGCATCCTTATTGAATATATGTATACAGTGCTCAGTATATATGAGTACACCCCTCACAAATCTCTCATTTTATTGAATATTTCTGTAGGAAGCTTTACAATATTATATTTGTGCATATACATTAGATTAATCAGTATAGAAGCCAAATCTGGAGCTAATCTAACAAAGTCACTTACCATAACAGTCCAAAAATGATTATCCCAAATTTATTTTATGGAAAAATATTAAATACGTATTGTAAGGAGTGGAAAAAATCAAGAGAAACAAAACAATATTTTAAAAATTGTTGAAATTATTTAGTTTGTAATTTTTTTTTTTTGCAATTTTTCACATGAATTGAAATGTATTATCTTCATATTTCTAATGATGTTTGGTGAGTAAACTATTATTTTATTAAATTTTTATTTATATCTGTTTGATAAATCTGTTTTGTTCAAATGCACCAAATTATATGACCCATATTCACTGAGAAATGGATAAAAATATTCATTTTCAAAATGAGGTGGGCTCAGTTATGCCGAGCACTGTATTTCAGGAAGAAAATAAAGCGTACAGGCTCCAAAAAAAAAATCATTTGGTTCAAAAATGACAAGATATTTTAGATACGTAGAAGGCATAAATGCAGGTAAAGTGTCTACTGTAATGTTTGCAAAATTATAAAAATAAAAAGGCATAATAATTATAAATTCTATTCTATTTTCATTCAGAGAAACAGATAAAGTATATTTAATTAAAAATAAAGCAACATATTACAAAATTACAAAAACAAAATACAGAAATAAATAACTGATCATATGAAATGTTTCAATATTTACAATGATTAAAAATGTATTGTATACAAATAGATAAAACTTAAACAAAATAGTGGCAAAGTATATTATATTATAGTATTATATTTGGGCGACATGGTGGCGAATTGAGTGATACTGTCACCTCACAGCAAGAAGGTTGCTGGTTCAAGCCTCGCCTGAGTCAGTTGGCATTTCTGTATGGAGTTTGCATGTTCTCCCCTTATTCACGTTGGTTTCCTCTGGTTTCCGCCACAATCCAAACACATGCGCTGTAGGTGAATTGGGTAAGCGAAATTGTCCGTAGTGTGTATGTCCTGATCCTCCAGATTGAGGGTTGAGCGTTGGGCTAACAACTCACCTCATAAAAACTAGACACGAAACATCAATATATGGTGCGGCAAATGTCAGCTTCGATAAATATGGCCCTGGGAGTAAGCAAGTATTGTATTATATTAAATGTTACTATGTTTTAAGTGATTAAAATGTATTATATACACATAGCCTATTGGTTTAAAGAATAGTGGCTCAAAGATCTAAATTGACAATCATTATTTTTGGGGCAGCACTGTTATATATATGTAATGAAACATATTTTTGTATTTATCTTCACTAAATGATCATAAAAACATGTTAGTCAATATTTTTGCTCACAAAACGTCAAATTAACTAGGGTGCATTCAATAATGTCTAGCCATTTAATGAATAAAACTCACATTTTTGTCTTTATCTTCCCTAAATCATGATAAAAAAACATGTTAATCATTCCTTTTTTATTTTCTCTCTCTCCTTCAGTGAATGACCTGAAGAATGCAGTGCCGTGTGTGTCCAGCTACATGCTCTTTGACCCCAGTGATGAGGTGATGAGGAATAATGTTGAATATTATCGCTTTCACCGAGAAAAATTTGGCCTTGACGATGAGGATTTCTTACCTAGAGCGGTGTGTGTTTCTCAAATCATGATAAAAAACGAATAAGCACATTTAGCATTGAGGTAAAGTCGGTTTTATATTCACACATTTGTTCAGTGACAACATGTGACATGCTCCCAGTATTGCTTGCCATGGTACTTTGAATATTCGGTCTGAAATCACATGTAAATACACTATCTATTTCACTGTAAACATTTCATAGTCATCGGCTGCTATTGATGATTTCACTATTTAGAATTGGCAAAGGATGCTTTTCTGAAACTGTATTATTAAGGAGAAAGTCTGAGTGTGTATATATAAAACCAACTTCACCTCAATACATTTACCTCTCAGTATTACCAATAATACATGCACCGTCAACAGGAAGCAGTGAGGTATCATAATCAGACGACGCTACAAATCCAGATGCTGGAATTCGCCAAACAGAAGTTCATGCCAGATGATGAGGTGAGAGTTTTTTTATTATATTATTATTAGACAAGAGATAACATTTACAAAGACACAACATGAACAAAGAGACAAAAAGGGTTACAGAAATAAATCCCAGCAAATTATACAAGTTTTCTTTGAAAAATGTACATTTATGGATGTAAAATTTAGCCAGAAAAAGCAACAAATTAATAATAAATTTACAATGAGAGGGGTCTAGGTTCACAGAGCAACTGAAGAATGCAAGTTTTGGGGATATACAGAAGTTAATAATATAATAAAATTTTAAAATTCAACCCAAAACACTTTACAGTAAGTACACTCCCAAAAGAGGTGAGAGTTTTATTTGATGGGTTTTTATATTAATCTGACCACTTGTCATGCTGGTTTTGTCCACTTGAGGGCGCACTGTGCTTATTTATTTCACTCGTTTTCATTGCATTCAAACCATGTTTTCTTTTCGGCTTAGTCCCTTTATTAATCTGGGGTCGCCACAGCGGAATGAACCGCCAACTTATCCAGCACATGTTTTACGCAGCGGATGCCCTTCCAGCTGCAACCCATCTCTGGGAAACATCCATACACGCTCTTTCACACTCATATACTATGGAAAATTTAGCCTTCCCAATTCACCTGTACCGCATGTCTGTGGGGGAACCAGAGCACCCTGAGGAAACCTTCGCGAACGCAGGAAGAATATGCAAACTCCACACAGAAACTCCAACTGACCCAGCCGAGGCTCGAACCAGCGACCTTCTTGTTGTGAGGCGACAGCACTACCTACTGACTGAGGCCACTGCGTTGCCTCAAACCCTGTTATGGAGTATATATATATATTACTGCTCTTGTTGCTGTGACTAGTTTAATTATAGGATATACAGCAATTTGGAGTTTCCATCTAACCTGTTAAGAGTTTCATAAATATGTAATGGGGCGACGCAGTGGCGCCGTGGGTAGCACTGTCACCTCACAGCAAGAAGGTCGCTGGTTCGAGTCTCGGCTGAGTCAGTTGGCATTTTTGTGTGGAGTTTCCATGTTCTCCCCATGTTGACGTGGGTTTCCTCCGGGTGCTCCGGTTTCCCCCACAAGTCTAAAGACATGTGGTATAGGTGAATTGGGCAAACTAAATTGTCCGTAGTATATGTGTGTGAATGAGTGTGTATGGATGTTTTCCAGTGATGGGTTGCAGCTGGAAGGGCATCCACTGTGTAAAACATATGCTGGATAAGTTGGCGGTTCATTCCGCTGTGGCGACCCCTGATTAATAAAGGGACTAAACCAAAAAGAAAATGAATGAATGAATGAATGAAAATACTAATAGATCACACCGCCCTCTAGTGGCTGATAAGTGAAAGTGTTTAAGGGTTTTCTTGGTTTTCTGTGCCCTTTGGACATCTTACAGTTGTTCTCAGTGGCTTTGGTGCATTTCTCACAACACTATTTACATTTGCACAACAGTTAATGCATTTCTCAAAACAGTTAGTCATTTGTGCACATCATAGTAGCAGTTTCTCGTTCCTTCCAACAAACTGCAAATGTATTAGGACATGCATCAATTGCTTTCATCCAACTCTCTGCTGTTTTATAACATTATCATTTGCTTATGTCATGTCAGTCAAAAGTAACTAAACTTGTGAATGCTGAATAGTCATTTCATATCAAACTAATAGTCCTCATTTCATTACTTGAGTCATTACATACTAAAATGTTGAACTAGTTGTCAAAATCTGTCAGGCTAATTTTATAAAAGATTTTAAATCTTTTTTTTTCCTAAAAACGTCTTCTAAACTGAACACTTTCATGAATGATTTACAGACCTGTGAGTGTTGTTGGTTCAGTTCCAATATGTACTGCAGTATTGTCATACCTGCCAACACTCCCGTTTTTCCCGGGAGTCTCCCGTATTTCAGACCCATCTCAGAATCAGAATCAGAAAGAGCTTTATTGCCAGGTATGTTCACACATACGAGGAATTTGTTTTCGTGACAGAGCTTTTACAGTGTAACAGGATTACAGAGACAGGACAAAAAACAGATAATAAATATATTTAAAAAAAAATAGAAGTAAGTAGTGAGTGCAAATATACAGATTGACAAGTGTATGTACGTGTTTATTACTATATACAACGTTATATGTGCAGCTGTTATGTGCAAATTGGCATGTAAAGTGTGTTGTTAAATAAGTGTATATGTGTATAAAAGTGTATGGCAAGTAGTGATGTTGGTTCCACAATTATTATCATCAAGTGGTCATGAGATGGATTGCCTGAGGGAAGAAACTGTTTCTGTGTCGGGCTGTTCAGGTGCGCAGTGCTCTGTAACGTCGACCAGAAGGTAAAAGTTCAAAGAGGCAGTGTGCTGGGTGTGAGGGGTCCAGAGTGATTTTGGCAGCTCAAAAATCTCCCGTATTGTTCTTCTGTCTCCCGGAAAACTCTCAGAATTTTTTCTTCCAGCATTTTAGACTATACAAAGGAATGACCATGTAAAGGTTTTTTTTTTTTTTTTTTTCTCCATGTAAATCTTTCAGATTGAAAATTGTTGATATGTCTGTTGCTCCCCCTCCCCTGATTGTTTGTTTGAATTGAAATAGATTTTGTTAATCCAAAGTCAATAAAACGTTGATTACAAAAAAAAAAAAACTCTCGGAATTCCACTCCCCCCTCCCCCTACAGTCCGGTCAGCTTTTTGGTACAGTCCCCATGCGACACCAAAACCCAACCCTCAGCCATCTCCATACCAGCTCTCCGCTCTTCACCTTGCACCCCCCCCCCCTCGGTCTTCAATAATCGCGCTTCGAAAATGTGAAAAATACATACTCAGTGTCTTGTACTCCGATACCTCACTAAATGCAGTGATGTCTAACTTTACTGTAGTTTTAAAATGGCTGTGCAGATAGTATCTAGTGCTGTCTTGAGCATTTTCAGCAAGTTTTTTGCATTGAAACAAAAATGTACAAAGTAAACTGTCATAATGAAAACACGACAATACCTTATGACTATCTTGTTCATGAACAATGGTGTCAGGACTTTTCATCTTGATGACACTGACACCTTCATTGACATCAATACTTGCTTTTGAGGAATGAGCTCTCCATTTTGAGCAAGCGACACTCAGCTAGGTTTTGCAGTTTGTACTAATTGTTTTGAGAAATGCATTAACTGTTGCGCAAATGTAAATAGTGTGGTGAGAAATGCACCAAAGCCACTGAGAAAAACTGTAACACACACTTGTACAGCTCTCTTTGTGAAGACTTCCCATAGACGTAATGATTGTTATACTGTACAGACTGTATATTATACCATAGTGTTCCTACTATGGATGTCAATGGCTGACAATGAACTGTCTATTTATGTATAATAACCCTGATGGGGTGATGGCAGTATAAAAATATACATAGATTTTACAACAAGCCTCATTCTCTCTAACTTTTCCTCCTCTCTTTTTCTTCCTCCAGGGTGAAGTTTTAGAGTTTCTTGATGAATATCTGGATGCTGAAGATGAATAAATGATTGTGTGAGTTTTGTGAAAATTGTGAAAAGACCATAAAGGTTTTCCTCATCCTGTAGTTTTGTTGCTGTTGTATTTATTTAGGGTTTGGTGATTGGAAATTGATGATATTTATAGTTTTTAAATATCAATGTTTTTTGTACTTTAAAAAAAGTTAAAGTACAGTCTTTACTTGTGCGCCACAATCCAAAAGATAATATATCTGAATCTCAGTCCCTGTCAATTTACTGTATCTCAGAGAAAACGATGTTCTGTGTTTTTATTTTCTCCGATTGTCTTAATAAAGACTTGAATACAATACAAATAGCGGTGCTGGATCTCATTCAGATGAACTGCCATCACAATGTTTAGTTATCAAGGCAGACCATGTATTTACATTTTATCTTACCACACTGCCATTCATTCATTCATTCATTTTCTTTTTGGCTTAGTCCCTTTATTAATCAGGGGTCTCCACAGCAGAATGAACCGCCAATTTATCCAGCATATGTTTTACACAGCGGATGCAACCCATCACTGGGAAACACCCATACACTCTTGCATTCACACACATACACTATGGCCAATTTAGTTTACCCAATTCACCTATAGTGCATGTGTTTGGACTGTGGGGGAAACCGGAGCACCCGGAGGAAACCCACACAAACACGGAAAGTGCAAACTCCACACAGAAATGCCAACTGACCCAGTTGTGAGGTGATCGTGCTTCCCACTGCGCCACCGTGACACCTCTTGCCAAAATGTAAAGAATGTAATGACAAAAAGTCAAGACAACAAATATCTTTATGTTGCTTTAACTTAAGTTAAACAGGTTTCAGATACATTTTTAAAAGTTATACAAAGTTCACTTAATATGTTTAGCCTGTTTGATTGATGTAAGTAGAGATGACTAGAAAAGTTCATTTAGTTTTTCATGTGTAGTATATATAATGTAATGTATAATTTATAAATTAATATCAAATTAATATGTAGTAGTTTAAATGTAGGCTAAGCGAGGAACTGCATTCTTAAAAGTGTTTCATGCTTTTAACCCTTGTGTGTTGTTCAGATTGACTACCCTTTCATTATGTTAGGGGCTGTTTTTACCCCATTGACTTCCATTAAAATGACATTTTTTGATTGCAAAGCCATGACGGCATATAATCATGCATTCTTGATTGTTGGTGGTTTCAGTTCAAACTTGGTCATTTTTACTTAACACTTTCATAATTGTGCACATTAATTGTTCATTTATTAGTCAATTTTCGACATCTTTGTTGCTTTAATTAATATTTTGCTACCTAAAAGTGTTACACTTTATCCTCTTCTCCCAGATTTTTCTGGGCTTAGTTTTTTTTTGCTTATGCCAAGCCTCACACAATCTGTTTGTACCAAATGTTTGCACTAATGTGTTGTTGATAACTTCACAAATGTTCGCTTGGCTGTTGTTCAAAATATGTGTAAAATGGTGCTGCGTAGAAATCTACAAACCTGCCCGTTTTCAAAGGCTGAAGTATTGCATTCCAAAGCCATAAAGACTCCAAACAGACTAAATTTAAGAGCAAAAGACTAAACACTGAACCTTAAGCAAACCACTTGAGTTTTAAAGGGATAGTTCACTGAAAACTGAAAATTAGGTCATCATTTACTCACCTATCACTTGTTAAAACATATTTGACTTATTTTTTTCTTTGTTGAGCACAAAAAAAGATATTTTGAAGAAAGCTGTAAACCGGTAACCATTGACTTCCATAGTATATGTTTTTCCTACTAAGGAAGTCAATGGTTACTGGTTTCTATTCATTCATTCATTCATTCATTCATTCGTTTTCCTTTAGCTTAGTCTCTATTTCAGAGGTTGCCACAGCGGAATGAACCACCAACTATTCCAGCATATGTTTTATGCAGCAGATGCCCTTTGAGCCGCAACCCAGTTTTGGGAAACACACGTTCACACACACACATACACTATGGATAATTTAGTTTATTCAATTCACTTATAGAACATGTGTTTGGAATTGTGGGGGAAACTGGAGCACCAGGAGGAAAACCCACGCCAAAACACATGGGGAACATGCATACTGGTGTCCAGTTGATAATACTTTTCCAATTTAGGGTGTGCTGTTTCTTTAAGAGAGCATGCGCGCTTTGTTTTTTAATCCATCGTCTTTTCTCTACATCTCTGGCTTCTCCTCTCCCACAGCCCCTTCTTCCCTTTTCTCTGTGGGTTTTTCCTACTATGGTGTGATAAACTGCACAGATACTCAATGTTCAAACACATTTAAACAAGTCTCTGTTCTCCCGCTGGCTGAGTGTTTCAATCCAGGAGTGTTTCGTTTTTGTTTTGTGGTCTAAAACCGACAGAACAGACACAGAAAACGTGTCCCTCTTTCATTATATCGGGTCTTACACAAATAGCGACACCTATGCAAATATTTGCAGGTTTATTTTAGAAATGAAATGGGTTTTTTAGATCCACATGTTGACTTCAGTGAAACTGTTTTTCCCCAGAGTAGTTTATTGGGTATTGTTCAGTAGTTTTTCACAGCTAGGCTATGTTTAGTCAGATAGTCAGTCACACTTTCAGCTCGAAACGGATGTGAAATGGTCACAGATTAATACAAACAAAGATTATGCAATTTCACAGCTCCTTATCACACTTCACAATATAAAACAACAATGTTTAGCAAATAAAATCGTTGCAGTGACTAAATTTACCAGTCTTTACAAATAGTAAGTGGCCATTTTTATATTGAGCAATTCAGTTTTTATATCTGGGTCCATGTAAAAGTAAAAGGACAGCCAATTTATTTTTGGTCTAAAACTCAGCTTCCTTTTTGCAATTTTGCAAGCGGGCACCTTGTTGTCATAACATCATCCAATTGACAAAAATACCAAAATAATGTAAATTGATTTGATGTCAAATTATTGACGTTCATTTGATATCCACAGATCGATGCTCTTTTGATCACTAAAGTAATGTCACAAAAGCTCAAGAATATTTATCTTAAAGCTTCAATTGCAACGTGCTAATTTAATCTGGATTTTGTATCCGCATGTAAATAGTTCTGTAATAAATTTTTGACATGTTTTTGACGCCAAAGTTAGACGTCAATTTGATGTTATCTTGATACCAATGAAGTGAGATGACATCAAACTTTTAAATACACGTAAAATTTAAAATTAAAAATTGAATTGATTTTTGGTCTAAAACTCAGCCTGTTCGTTTTTTTTTTTTTTTTTTTGGTAAGGTACTCTCTTTTCAGCGGGTACCTTGATGTGATAATGACATAAAATAGACATCAATTCGATGACTTCCACACATCGATGCCCTTTTGCCCACCAAAATAATTGCAAAATATTATTATAACATTTATATGAAAGCTTCTAAGTGCAAATTTGCACTGGATTTTATATTTGTACAATACATGTAGAGTTCTGTAATCAATTTTTGTCTTTTTTTATGCCAATGATGTCAATTTGATGTAATTTTGACATTAAGTGACATGACATGACATGAAATCGATTTCCATTCACCCCTTTTACAAACAGTAAGTGGCCATTTTTATATTGAGCAGTTGTGTTTTTATATCCATGTAAAAGTTACAATTAAAAATGGTATTGATTTGTGGTCTAAAATTCAGCTTCTTTTTTTCTGTAAGGTACCCTTACCTCCGCGGGAGATGATGTCATAATGCCACCAAATCGACATCAAGCATGACGTCAAAAATGCTAATCGATTTGATGACAAGTTATTGATGCCCATTTGACATCCACACATCGATGCTCTTTTGACCACTAAAATAATGTCATAAAAGTATTATTATATTTATCACAAAGCTTCAATTACAAAGTGCTAATTTACTCTGGATTTGGTATCCGCACGTAAAGAGTTCTGTAAACAATTTGACACGTTTTTTTACGCCAATGTGTGAACATCAAATCAATTTGCATTTACCACTTTTACAAGTAGTAAGTGGACATTTTTTATATTGAGCACTTCAGTTTTTATGTCTGGGTCCATGTAAGAGTTAAAATTAAAATTGGAATAGATTTTTGGTCTAAAACACCCCCAAATTGACATCAAGCATGACATCAAAAATGCAAATTTATTTGATGTCAAAACATTGACGTCCATTCGACATCCACACATCCATGAGCTTATGACCACCAAAATAATGTCAAATCAATTATTATAACTATTATCTGAAAGCTTCAATCACAAAGTGCAAGTTTACACTTTTTTTATGTAAATTTTATGTAATTTTTACATCAAGAAAGTGAAATGACATCAAATCGATGTACATTTTCGATGTATTTTTGATGTAATTTTGACATAAAAGTGCCTGCTGGATTAAAAATGAAAATAAGATGAGATAAAAGCCACTATTTTGTTAGAAAACCAAGTGTTTTTGTGGTTCTTCTATAGTAAATTACATGCTTTGTTCCTTATTTAAAGTATCTTTGGATAAAAGCATCTGCTAAATGACTAAACTGTACAATTAACAGGGCTTAAATGAAAAAAAGACAAAACAAAAATTCAGTAAATGTCAGCTGATCAATAACAAATGACCCTGTAAAATTCAAATACATTTTTACATCACTTATCTGTAATTATAATCAAATCAAACAATGCTCTAACACCTAGAAATGGCTTTATTATGCCTATTTTTATTATCATCTAAAATTGCAAACTACACACATTTGACTTCAGTGTATTCTAAACGTGTATCTGATTTGTGTTGGTTTTGTTTTAATTCACAATTTCTAAAATAAGCTTTTTACATTTACACACATAATACACATATAATTATGCCTCATAAACAGAAGATTTGTGCTGAATGTTAATGAGACACTTGGGAAGATGCTTTAAAAAAATGTCTAATATAATTTTTAGAGGTTCCGATTGAGTGTTGTGACACTGATGCCATGGAGGAACCATTTTTAGTTACAGTTTTTTCAGTCGCTTTGGTACATTTCTCAAATCAGAATTGAAATTCTGGAAACTACCTGTTCAGTCTTCACATCATTGTGTCACTTGTGCACATCAGAAAAGCAGTTTCTCACTCTTTTGAACAAGTTGCATGTGCTTTTGTACATCCATGCAAATGATGTGCAATTCTCTGATGTTTCCTACATTATCAATTGCTTATGTCATGTTGATCAAAAATTATTATTTTGGTTTCTGTTGAATAGTCTCACCCCCCACAACATTTAATAATTTGTTTATGGCATGTTCATGGCAAGGTCATACATGCAAAATGGCTGAAAACATTGTCAAAATATTTAGTCATTATCGATTTTACTGTACATTTCCTTTAGACTAAATCTGTCTAGAATTGGTCATTTTCTCCCAGGTGAATTTGACTTTTTTTAATGAAGGTGCTTCTAAAAGGAGACTGTCCTTTGTTCACATTTCTCCTTTAGTTTTTTCTTTGTGCTATGCAGTGCTGTCTTTTCCTTTCTGTATTACAATGACATGATCTGTCAACAAATTATTGTACAAACAAAACAATAGTTTCCATCAGAACATCCCTCTAGAGTACACTGTTGTATCGACAACATGACTAAGTAATTTGACTGTCTTATCCGTACTTGTCATTCTGACGGCACTGACATGATCGTTGACACATGAATTTAGTTTTGAGATATTAACTAAGGATTTTGAGCAACAGACTGGCTATTGCAGGTAATCCATGGTGTTTTGCTATTTGTACAAGTTGTTTTGAGAAATCCACTTACTGTTTTGCAAATTTCAACTCTGATCTGAGAAATGTACCAAAGCAACTGAGGAAAACTGTAATCAAAGAACATTTAGTAAAGAGTTCTTAAAGGGATAGTTCACCCTAAAATGAAAGTTTCCCCATATAGAAATCTGATGCATCTGAAATTATATGACAATCAGGTTAATAATTGAATTCTACCTATATAAAATATTTGTGATATATGCAACACATATTTCGAAATATTGGAAAAATGGCCGTTTACATATATACATATATATATATTTTTTTTTTTTACAAATATGTACATATATGTTCAAATATATTAGATATAATTATTCATATATGCCCATATACTCTGTAAAAATGCTGAGTTCCACACAATTCCTTCATTTTCCACACAAATCGATTAAGTTAACTTATTAATTGTTACAAATTTAAGTAGATCGAACTTAAAACAATTAAGTTGTCCCAAAAACATACAAATTATGTTGTTTCAAGTCATTTTAAGCAAAACAAAATTGAGGGAATGTACACATATATAAAATGAAAACTAAGATTGTGAGGGCTGGTATTGAATGCTTCAAGCTTAATGTTGGTTGATTGACTTCCATAGTAGGAAAAATACTATGGAAGTCAATGGGTGCCAGCTACCAGCATTTTCAGAATACATTATAACATTCATTCATTCATTCATTCATTCATTTTCCTATGGCTTAGTCCCTTTATTCTTCAGGGGTCGCCACAGCAGAATGAACCACCAACTTATCCAGCGGATGTTTTACACAGCGGATGCCCTTTCAGCTGTAACCCAGTACTGGGAAACACTTAGACACACTCATTCACACATCTACACTATGGGCAATTTAATTAATTCAATTCACCTATAGCACATGTCTTTGGACTGTGGGGGAAGCCAGAGCACCCGGAGGAAACCCACGCCTACATGAGGACAACATACAAGCCTGGACTTAAACTAGCAACCTTCTTGCTGTGAGGCAACAGTGCTAACCACTGAGCCACTGTGTCGCCCTATTTTATGGCAAAATATGGTAAAAAAAAAAATCTAATATAAAATCTGACCGTCCAGCATTCTTCGAAATATCTTCTTTTGTGTTCTCAAAAAGGTTTTGAACAAGAGTGAGTAAATAATGACAGATATTTCATTATTGGGTGAACTGTCCCTTTAAAAGAACCATGTTTTGTTTTTCTAAAGCACCTTCTGTGGAATGGAAAATGTGTATGGATTTTATGTAATAGCCAATAATGTTTTAAAAAATACTTTTTTGTGTAGCACACCATAACTTTAGAAGAAACTAGCACTCCGCAAGCTGCAAATGCGTTGAAAGCCAATCAGAATCCACCCTCAGTTCCTCTGAGAAGAATGTCTCACCTGTCCGCGAGTGTGAATCTTTTCCGAGTCCTGAGCTCAACCTCAAGAAACTCGCTTATTTATAGGAAAACAAGGTCTGAAATGCACAAATGCTCATTGTATTCTAAATTTAGGGATGAAAGCTATTTATTCTGCCTGCTTTATAAGCTAAAAGCCAATCAGACGTCACCCTCGGTTCCTCTGACCAGAATGTCTCACCTGTTTGTGAGCGAGAAACGTTCAATAGGGTGCACACAGAAGGCTGAGTTCAACCGCTCGCTCTTTTGACTGACTGCTCTCTTTCTTTCGTCTCTCTGTCTCACACACACACAGCAAAATAGGTCACAATGAGTCTTTCACACACACACTCACTCACTAATGGGCAAAGCTATAAACACAGAAAATTTGTTAACAAGGACAGACGGGCAGTATGTAGACACACACACACAACAAACCCGCAGTCCATCTAGATTCAAATGAATCTTTCAAAATACAATGAAAATACAAAGAAAACACAAGAGAAATTCTCACTTAATAAGCACTAAACAATCCTGTCAGGCAAACTCTGTGTGGTGACGGAGGGCTCAGAATTGATGCAATTCTTCAATTAGAGGCAAATTTTGGTGAACTGATAGATAGATAGATAGATAGATAGATAGATAGATAGATAGATAGATAGATAGATAGATAGATAGATAGATAGATAGATAGATAGATAGATAGATAGATAGATAGATAGATAGATGGATAGATAGACGGATAGATAGACTGATAGATAGACGGATAGATAGACTGATAGATAGACTGATAGATAGACGGATAGACGGATGGATAGACGGATAGACAGACAGACAGACAGACAGACAGACAAACAGACACAGACAGACAGACAGACAGACAGACAGACAGACAGACAGACAGACAGACAGACAGACAGACAGATAGATAGATAGATAGATAGATAGATAGATAGATAGATAGATAGATAGATAGATAGATAGATGGATAGATAGACGGATAGATAGACGGATAGATAGACGGATAGATAGACGGATAGATAGACTGATAGATAGACTGATAGATAGACGGATAGACGGATGGATAGACGGATAGACAGACAGACAGACAGACAGACAGACAAACAGACACAGACAGACAGACAGACAGACAGACAGACAGACAGACAGATAGATAGATAGATAGATAGATAGATAGATAGATAGATAGATAGATAGATAGATAGATAGATAGATAGATAGATAGATAGATAGACGGATAGACGAATGGATAGACAGATAGACAGACAGACAGACAAACAGACAGAGACAGACAGACAGACAGACAGATAGATAGACGGATAGATAGATAGATAGATAGATAGATAGATAGATAGATAGATAGATAGATAGATAGATAGACGGATAGATAGACGGATAGATAGACGGATAGATAGACTGATAGATAGACTGATAGATAGACGGATAGACGGATGGATAGACGGATAGATAGACAGATAGATAGACAGACAGACAGACAGACAGACAAACAGACACAGACAGATAGATAGATAGATAGATAGATAGATAGATAGATAGATAGATAGATAGATAGATAGATAGATAGATAGATAGATAGATAGATAGATAGATAGATAGATAGATAGATAGATAGATAGATAGATAGACGGATAGACGAATGGATAGACAGATAGACAGACAGACAGAGACAGACAGACAGATAGACGGATAGATAGATAGATAGATAGATAGATAGATAGATAGATAGATAGATAGATAGATAGGTAGATAGATAGATAGATAGATAGATAGATAGATAGATAGATAGATAGATAGATAGATAGATAGAAGAACGGATGGACAGATAGATAGATAGACGGATGGATGGACAGATAGATAGACAGACAGATAGACAGACAGATAGATAGATGGATAGACAGATAGATAGATAGATAGATAGATAGATAGATAGATAGATAGATAGATAGATAGATAGATAGATAGATAGATAGATAGATAGATAGATAGATAGATAGATAGATAGATAGATAGATAGACAGATAGATAGATAGATTTCAGATTCACTTTTCTCTGTTGTGTGTTCTGCTCAGTGGACTGTAATGTTCACACATGAATGGCTTTATATGGCTGCTGGTGTAAGCTGTGTGTGCTGATGAGGACCTGCAGGACGTTTCACACAGTCTGCTGTAACTCAATGCTCTGTGTTTGCCTGTTTGTTCCATTCAGCTGGTAGTGCGAGCTCTTCTGCTGCCTCTTTTTATAACACCACACCCCCAAGACCACGCCCACCACCGCCGCTACCACTCCCACAATAATGGCCGCGATCATCGGCCCGCGACCTGCCCCGTGACAGGGGTCTTCAACACAACCCCCCACACCGTCCCGCTCCTGCTGGTCCAGACTCTGATCTCCACCTCGTTCCATCATGCTCTGGTTTTCAGGGATGTCAGTCGGGACGTAACCAGGGATGTGCTCCATTAAGTGGTCATCAATGGTTTCCCATGGATCCTTAATGACAGCTGTGGGAATGCTGGTGATTTCATCCAGGTGGACCATCCCAGAAGGTGTGGATGTGTTTTCAAGTCCTTCCTGGCTGGTGCTAACATTTTCAGGAGCAGAAGCTGGTGTGTACACCATGGGACGCTTGTTTAGAGCAATATCACCTGGGCTAGGTGTGATCTTCATGATGATGGTAGTCGTTTTTACACCCAAACCGTTTGGACTTTCAGTAACACCATCAAAGTCTAATGCTGTTTTTTCAGGTGTGTGCATTTCTCCGTCTTCTGCAAGCACTTCAGTCGTATCTTCATGTATTCCAACAGACTCTTCTTCAAGTCTAGTTAGCTGTTCTTCATCTCCTTTAATGTGGATGCTATCTTTGCGATCTTCTTCCTCATCAGGACTGTCAATCAACCCCCCAGTCTCTTCTTCCACAGGGTTTTTTGAGGCTGCATCCTCAAACACCTCCACTTCTGATTGGCCAGCCTCGGTCTCCCCCTCCTGCTCTGGCCCCGCCTCCCCTGTAGACCCGCCTCCAGCTTTATCTTCCTCCTGACCAACAGGGTATCCATCTAACCAGGAATCATCAGTACCTTCAACATTAGGACTGGCAGGTTCCTCAGTGGGCGGATCTGTCAGATGTTCTTCTGTGATCACGTCAGGATCTGATTGGCTGTCAGTTGTTTTGACTGTCATGTGAGTCTCATCTTCACTAGGGTTTTTAAAAGAGTCAGTAGTAATGCCAACATGGCTTTTCTCGTCCTGGAAGGCCTCCGAAGGGAACCAGAACATGTGTTTCTGGCTGAGCTGAGACACTGGGGGTTCAGTGGCTGATATTGTTGAGTCTTCATCATTTTTTTCATCAGATATCGCTGTCCGCTCAAGAACAGGCTCAGGAGTGGATTTTTTCCCCTCTTCACTTTGAGTGGACTGCGTTCCTCCGGGGGTCAAGGAAATATGATGATGCTCCTCTGAATTTTCAAGCAGATGATCATCGGTGAACTTATCCTCATAGTCAATGTGGCCTTCTGGATCATCTGCAACACATACAGGGTATATACAGTTAAATCAATCCCTCTTAAAGGGATAGTTCACCAAAAATTATGATTTACCCTTAAACACTAAAGAAGATATTCTGAAGAAAGCTGAAAACCATTGCCTTCCATAGTAGGAAAAATAAATACCATTGAAGTCAATGGTTACAGGTTTTCAGCATTCTTCAAAATATCTCCTTTTGTTTTTAACTGAAGAGAGAAACTGTGAAGTGGAGTGAAGGGTGGGTGAATGATGACTGAATTTACATTTTGGGTGAACTATTGATTTGAGACCTTTTAAAGATTTTTCAGAGACTCTTTCCACATATTTTAAGACCTCCAATTTATGTTTTAACCAGTAACATTTTATCTTACAGTATATTTCCTAAATGCTGACTGTAAGAAAGCACAGAGTTTGTGATAATTTCTTATTGATGTAACGTCATTCAGAAGGGTGCAATAAAGCACACAATAATAATTTACCTGACAACCCCTATAAAAGATTTCATAAAAAAGAGAAATATGAAACTATGATTAGACCAGTAAACAAAAAAGAACTCTCTGACCTTTAAATGAACCTATGAAACTTTATACCACCATTAAATGCAAATCAACACATTCACATACAGTTGAAGTCAGAATTATTAGCCCCCCCTGTTTATTTTTTCCCCCCAATTTCTAAACATAATAGTTTTAATAACTCATAATAACTGATTTATTTTATCTTTGTCAAGATGACAGTAAATAATATTTCATTCATTTCATTTGCCACAGTGTAATGAACCGCCAAGTTATCCAGCATATGTTTTACGCAGCGGATGCCCTTCCATCTGCAACCCATCTCTGGGAAACATCCATACACACTCATTAACACATATACACTATGGACAATTTCTACCCAATTCACCTGTACCGCATGTCTTTGGAGTTGTGGTGGAAACCAGAGCACTCAGAGGAATTCCACGCGAACGCAGGGAGAACATGCAAACTCCACACAGAAACGCCAACTGACCCAGCCGAGGCTCGAACCAGCGACCTTCTTGCGTCACTCTTAAATAATATTTGACTAGATATTTTTCAAGACACTTCTATACAGCTTAAAATTACATTTAAACGCTTAACTAGGTTAATTATTTTAACTA
The DNA here is from genome assembly GCF_903798145.1 of Danio aesculapii. NCBI lineage: Eukaryota > Metazoa > Chordata > Actinopteri > Cypriniformes > Danionidae > Danio > Danio aesculapii. The sequence goes on from NC_079453.1 coordinate 44,901,128, forward strand.
GGCAGGTTAGGGTAATTAGGCAATTTATTGTATAATGATGGTTTGTTCTGTAGACCAGTGTTTCCCAACCCTTTTCCTGGAGGTACACCAACAGTACATATTTTGGATGTCTCCGTTACCTGACTAATTAACTTCAGGTTTTGGAGTCTCTTCTAATGTTCTAATTAGGTGATTCAGGTGTGTTTGATTAGGGAGACATTGAAAATGTGTACTGTTGATGTGCCTTCAGGAACAGGGTTGGGAAACACTGATGTAGACTTTCGAAAATATAGAGCTTAAAGGGGCTAATAATTTTGACCTTGAAATGTTTTTTTAAAAATTAAAAACTGCTTTTATTCTAGCTGAAATAAAATAAATAAGACTTTCTCCTGAAGAAAAAACATTATCAGACATACTGTGAAAATTTCCTGAATCTGTTAAACATCATTTGGGAAATATTGAAAAAGGAAAAAAAAATTCTAAGGGGGGCTAATAATTCTGAACCTTGAACTGTATTTATAAAATACTTGTGATGCACTGATCTTGATATTTTATGGCCGACTACAATTCTTTACTAGCAAATTGGCCATTTCCAATGTCCATTTCTAAATGTTTTGGAGTTTAGAATTTCAGAAATCATAAAAAAAGAAATCATAAACAAGTTAAATAAAAATAGAGTGTGACTAAACATTACATTCCAACCTGGTTTGTTCTGGGGACAATCGAAAAAAATACTGCTTGAGTGGGCTAATAATATTGACCTAGGAATGGTTTAAAAAAATAAAACTGCTTTTATCCTAGCCGAAATAAAACAAATAAGACTGTCATGATCACCAGTGATCCTTCCTGACAGGTCACTGGTGAACTACAAGTGTCCTGTTTAGGAACTACAAATCCTATCAGGCCATGTTAAACCCCAGCTGTTCATCACGGCTGATGAGACTCACACACACACAGCTGAGATGGCGATGGGGTTTGCAGCTCACCCCACAGATACAAGAATGAAGGGATCTGTAGTTCATGACTGAATTGTAGTTCACCAGCGATCTCTGTAGTCCTCAAATCACTAGTGAACATGACAGTTTTTTACTTGTGTATGTGTGGTGTATAAATAGTCTGAATGATCAGTCATCACAAGTCTTAGCTGTGTGTGTGTGAGTCTCATCAGCCGTGATGAACAGCTTGGGTTTAACATGACCTGATAGGATTTGTAGTTCCTAAACAGGACACTTGTAGTTCACCAGTGACCTGTCAGGAAGGATCACTGGTGATCATGACAAAGACTTTCTCCAGAAGAAACAGTATAATAGGAAATACTATGAAAATTTCCTTGCTCTCTTAAACATCATTTGGGAAATATTTGAAAAAGGAAAAAACATCGCAGAAGGGCTCATAATTTTGACTTCAACTGTACATTAAAAACTCCGCAGCAACACCCAAATAAACCCTCTGAACCTCAAGAAGTCCAGCATGCATGCTTTAGTTTTTTTAATATAATCACTGAGTTTGCAGCTCACCTTTGACGCAGTGCTGCACCAGGCCGTACCATTCGCCACAGCTGTCGCAGAGAAGACTGAAGGCGGTTTCTCCATTGGGCAGTTTGTGCCCTGGGTCACAGGCATACAGGAGTTCATCGCCCAGATCCAGCCCAGTTTTTCCCTGCAGATGGGAGTGTGGGAATGAAGGCGGCTGGCCACAGGGAGCATCTGGTGGATGGACGGGAAACAGAAAAAGGGTCAGTGATTTATAAATGAGAAAGTTTGTGAAATGTACAGGGCTAGTGACATATAAGGTCTGTTTCCACACTGCATACTGAAATTAAAAGCTATCTGGTTTTAAAGTAACCCCTAATTTTACATTTTGTTATTAATATACAACTGTGTTTAAACCCCTTATAAACGTGATTTTTGCATAATAGGTCCCCTTTAAGTAAAGTCATTTATCACTTTTAGTGTATCAGGTTCACTCATATTTGTTAAGTATAGTAACTATATATTATGGTATGTGTTATATGCAATAGTCCTTAAGTGAAAAAGTTGCTTCCTTCAGTGATTTAAAACTGACCGCTATCTTTCACACAGAAAACGCCCAGACTCTCAGTGTTGGCGGTTAAATTCTCCAGCTGCACGTCGACTGGCCTCAGATGTCCCGGGACGCCGCTGCACACTGTGGTCCTGAAATCACACAATGACGAGTTGGAAGTAAATTAGAGGAATTCTTGCCATCAACCTCTCCAGCAGGACGGGAACAGACACGACGTTAAATTCTGCTTACATATGCAGCTCAGTTTCAACATGCATACACAAACCCGCGTATACACTTTATGCAGTACATCCCCATCATCACATTGCTAATGTCTTCAGTGTTTGTGTAAATTTACATTACAGGTCTGTTTTGGATCATATGTGAATGCGATTTTCCCATTAGCACTCTCTTACTCATAATCTGTGGGGTCGTTTTTAAATTGTTGGGGAAATCCATGTTTTAGATTCCCCTTAAAGGGACGGTTCACCCAAAATTCTGTCATCATTTATTCACTCTTTACTCGTTCCAAAACTTTATGAGTTTCTTTATTCTGTTGAACACAAATGAAGATATTTTAAAGAAAGCTGGAAACCTGTAACCATTGACTTCCATAGTATTTGTATTTGGTAAGTCAATGGTCATCAGTTTCAGCTTTTCTCAAAATATCTTCTTTTGCGTTCAACAGAAGAAATAAACACATATAGCTTTGTAAGCCCTTTAGTGAGAGAAAATAGTGAGTACATTTTCAATTTTTACATGAACTATCCCTTTACACCCCCTGTAAAACAATTAGCCGATTTGTTTTTAGCAAATTTTACAAATAATTACAAAGAAAGTGGATTAAAAAAAGTAATATTTTGTCAAACAAACAATAGAATACTTTAGAACTAAGATGGACAAAATAAATATTGAACATGTATATGAACATTAAAATGTCAGAAAACATATTTATAAAGGTGATGTTGACTTGAAAAGAAATCTAATTAGTTTACAAATGAAGTTATGTGTAATAAAATGAAATGACACAGGGAAAAAAGTATTGAACACATGAAGAAAGGAAGGTGTAGAAAGGCAGTGAAAGCCCAGACAGCAGCTGAAATCTCTCAGTAGTTCTTCAGCAACCCTTCGTCTTTCATTATTGTAAATGAATATCAGCTGCTTCGGTTCAACCTCTACATTAGCAGGATGATGGAGATGAAACCTGTGTGGACATTTCAGCAGGACAATGATCCAAAACACAGCCAAGGAAACTCTCAAATGGTTTCAGAGAAAGAAAAGCAAGCTGTAGAATGGCCCAGCCAATCACATGATCTGAATCCAATATAGAATACAAAATAAAGCTCAGATTTGATAGACGAGACCCACAGAGCCATCAAGATTTTTACCCTTTGTTGAAGTCTGTGAAAAACTCACACCCGAGCAATGCATGTGCCTTCATTCTCCATATAAGGGGTGTCTTTAAGCTGTCATCACCAAAATAGCCTTTTATATAAAGTATAAAATACATTTCAGTAGTTCAGGACTTTCTCCTTCTGTCATTCCATTGTTATTACACACAACTCATTTTTCAGATTTTTTTTATTTTGTTATATTTTTATGTTTGTATTGCTTGGGTTTTTACCAAAATCTGGTTTAATTGCATGTCAACAGCTCCTTTAGAAATATTATTCCCTGGAAAAAACATGATGTGTTCAATACTTATATTCCCTGCTGTATAAACTATATAATATAATATAATAATTGTCAGATTATAAGGTCTTATGTATAACAGAAATATAAATAACTAAAACACAAGAGGAATTTTGCTTCATAGTTTTTGGTTCATATGTATTGTAAAGTTGCAAAGAATCGGTTAATCCATAAACACTACCATGGCAATTACATGGTAATATTCAAAACTTGTAATAATTTCACATTCCCTCAAAAATGGACAAACCCAATGTTGAGTTATTATTAGTATTTTAGTATTATTAGTATTATTAATTTTAAATTACACTTTTTAACAAAAGGTTGGGTTTGTCCGAAACTGACCCAATGTTGGGCTATGACAAACCAGCATTTTTAGTGTATATAAATGTCTGTGTGTACATACTCCACTTTCAAGGGTAAAACACAGTGATATGTTGCATTAATGTAGAATGTGGTCTTTGTATTTATAATATATTATATCATTTAATAATTTAGGTGGTGCAGTGGGTAGCACGTTCACCTCACAGCAAGAAGGTTGCTGGTTCGAGCCTTGGCTGGGTCAGTTGGCGTTTCTGTGTGGAGTTGGCATGGGTTTCCTCCGGGTGCTCCGGTTTCCCCCAAGACATGCGGTACGGGTGAATTTGGGTAGGCTAAATTGTCCGTAGTGTATGAGTGTGCATGGATTTTTTTATTTGCTCTGTTTATTTTACAGGGACAATACACTTGACATTGTTATACAAAGATAATTGATGTTGCGTACATAGGGCATATAACATAAAGCTAATTTGCAGCTCTCTTCCCTGGTTAGGCTTTATATAAAAAAAATTAAAATTTATATATATATATATATATATATAAATAAATAAATAAATAAATAAATAAATAAATAAATAAATAAATAAATAAATAAATAAATAAATAAAATAAAAATAATAAATATATTTATTTTTTAAATACTTAAAAAATCTATTTAAAAAAATAAAAAAATAAATAAATAAATAAATGTATTAATTAATAAAAAAAAAAAAATGAGGATGTTTCCCGGTGATGGGTTATGGCTGGAAGGGCATCCGCTGCGTAAAACATATGCTGGATAAGTTGGTGGTTCATTCCGCTGTGGCGACTCCAGCCGAAAAGAAAATGAATGAATTTAATAATTTATTTACTACACTTACTGTGGGTGCCTCTTTTTACCTATCGTTTTGCTTGTCTTTGCTTATGTTGAATTGTTGTGTGGTCTGTATTGTATATTACTTGCCCTTAATGGAACAAAAAATAATCAACTGAACTGAATAATCATTCTACAATAACTTTAGGTTTTCTAAAACTTCAGTCTAGAGATCTCAGTCAAGGTTTACGAATGTACTCCTCATCTACAGTCAAGCATGTCTGTCTTGTTTTGTCCCACATCTTTTAGAGAGATTCCTCCAAATGTTTGTGAGGGCTGTAAGTTGCTTAGCTCACCTTTTAGCACTCAGCTGTGAGTCTTAATCAGTGTTATGAGCATGTGGGTCTGTCTGTGTGCAGAGGAGGCGAAAACCACAAGACGACCACACCAGACTGGACAGAAAACGCCCAGTGTCAAAGTTCAGCGATCAACACCCAGAGGTACGTTTTCTTGAGGGTAGTTTTTTAAAGAGACCTCCATGTGTATGTCATCAATGTGAAATCTATGTGTCACGGCCAAGAAATCCATGTGTAATCTATAGGTTTCTCTGAAGGGAAGGCCACTCCTTTTGGCCAAGCTCGCATATGCAAGTGATATTCAACAAAGGCCTCAGACATGCATAAATTCATACTTAATAACAGCAGAATCCCAGAGGTCTCATGGATAAAACTTTGCACAGAAACCTTTCTAAAAGTGAGCGTATGCCAGAATACATTTGTATTAATTTATTAAGGATTAATGGCTCTTATGAGGATTCAAAGTGGTTTAATTAAGGTAATATGTAAGTTAAACATGCTTACTTAGGTTTAACTTACAGCTTAACTATCATACAAAAGTGTGGAGAAAACTAAACATAACCCCGAAAAAGCAGTAACAAGATTTCCTAGTAAATATTTAGCTGGCCAACAAATGTTTCCAACATATAGACTCATTCTGAAAACGTCAACCCAGGCCCATTCTGAAAACGTACCTCCATGGACGTTTCCGGAGACTGTGAAATACGTCCCGGCGGCACGTTTTTCTGCAGTTTTTGTTTTCGTGAATCCGCCAGAGGTCGCTGTGCACGCTTTTCGAGATCTCAAATTTCCCTCACGAGTGCCATTCGCGCCTGCTGTTCTCGTGTAAACCCACCAGAGGCTGCTGTCGACTCACTTTTTGACAGACTTTCTGACTGACTGAGCGAACGATCGACTGACCCACCCTCCTCCTTCCCTAAACCCAACCAATTTTATAGATTGACCCACCCACTTCCTTAAACCCAACCAACACGTTTCAAAAGCAATCCAAAAAAATAAAAGCCCTCATCTGACTTTTTTTAACCACATTCTCACCCTGCTATTCACTTGTTTGTTATATATTTTGGATTCTGTTTTTGTCTTACCCCCCCTTCTGAAACCTCTCTTCACCGGACTTGAACCCCTGTCTTCATGGTCAACTCCTCTCTGTATCTCAAATCCACCAACAGACATGGCGTGCTAACGGGACAAACTGGTTGCAGCCAGAATGCTCTCCATACGGAGGTAAGCAGTCAACTGGTAAGCGCGAAAAAAAACGGCGTCACACCGCCCCGTAGCGTTCGTTTAAAGAAATGAAATGCAGCCATACGTAACTCCGCCTTCGTAATTCGCCGTCTCCAGAAACGTCCGCAGGGCTACGTTTTCACAATGAGCCTGTGTTGGAAAACGTAGCCCTATATACATTTCTGCAGATTTAGAGTTATGTAGCCAGAAGTGCATATGGCTGCATTTCATCTTTAAAGCAAATGCTAAGGTGAGGTATGATGCTGTTCCTTTTCTCACTTACCAGCTGACTGCTTACCTCCGTATGGGTGGCTTTCCTGTTGTTATCAGATTGTCCAGTAGTTTGCCATGTATGCCGGCGTACTTGTGACGCAGACATGAGTTGACCACGATGATGGGGTTTGAGTCCGACGAAGAACGGTTTCAGTAAGTGGGTAAGACAAAAACAGATGCCAAAAAATAAAATAAACAAGTGAATAACAGGGTGAGAATGTGGTAAAATCTGAAAACATGGTAAAAATTATGCGAGGGCTTTACTTTTTGTGGATTGCTTTTTAAAACTGTCGGTTGGGTTTAGGGAAGTGGGTGGGCTGGTCAATCGATGCTTTTGAAAACACTATTGGTTGGGTTTAGGGAAGGAGGAGGGTGGGTCAGTCGATCAGTCAGTCAGTCGACAGCAGCCTCTGGTGGATTTAAATGAGAACAGCAGGCGGGAATGGCACTTGCGAGGGAGATCTTAAAACGTGTATACAGCATGAAAACAAAAACTGCAAAAAAACGTAGCACCTGGAACGTATTTGCCGCTCTCCAGAAACTTAGATGTACGTTTTCAGAATGACCCTGGGTTGAATGTTTCTTAATCATCATTTAATTGATTTGAAGTGTGTTGCACAAAACTGGAGTAGTGATGCAGAAAATTCAGATTTGACACAAGTTATTATTATTGTTATTACTACAATATGTATTTCAAAATATATATAAACAATAGATAAACCTTAGGTTGTCTCCTTATATACAATACCCTTTGTTTCTGTTACTGATTTTATTGTTGACTGTGTTCACCTGTTCCTTATTTAACCATATTAATATTTAAGCTCTTAAAGCCAGCAATTGTTTCTTATGGGGATATCTGATAAAGAAAAGTCTTCATAGGTTCTCAATGATTCAATGCATGCTTTAGGATGAAGATAATATTGCGGGTCTAAGTTTGTATTCCTCAAGTAACAAACTATGATTGTCACTTGATCCTTCAGATGCTAGTATTTTTATATGGATCCTCAAATATGACCATGATATCCACTTTCTGCAAAATTTAGCTCTAACCAGTCCAATGCAGTCTATATACTGTATATAAACACTACCGGTCAAAAGTTGGGGGTCAGTAGGATTTTTAAACGTTTTAAATTAAGCTTCTCCTGCTCACCAAAGCTGTATTTATTTAATCAAAAATACAGTACAAATTGTAAAACTGTAAAATGTTATTGCACTATAAAATAACTGCTCAAAAGAAATTTATCATTTAATTTAATCAATTATTCCAGTGATTTTAAAGACGATTTTTCAGCTTCATTACTCCAGTCTTCTGTCACATGACCCTTCAGAAATCAGAAATCAACCTAATAATAATAATAATAATAATAACAATAATTAATTAATAATAAATAATAATAATAATGATTAAAAAACTAGTTATTTTATAGTGCAATAACATTTTACAATGATTATTATTTTAATTATTATTATTATTATTGTTATTATTCATAATAATAATAGTGGTAATAGAAATAAAAGCAATAATGACTGGAGTAATAATTTCATTTAAAACTACATATAATAAGAAAGCAGTTATTATATATATATATATATATATATATATATATATATATATATATATATATATATATATATATATATATATATATATATATATATATATATATATATATATATATATACAGTTGAAGTCAGAATTATTAGCCCCCCTGTTTATTTTTTCCCCCAATTTCTGTTTAACAAAGAGGAGATTTTTTCCAACACATTTCTAAACATAATAGTTTATAATAACATAATAACTCATTTCTAATAACTGGTTTATTTTATCTTTGCCATGATTTTTCAAGACACATCTATACAGCTTAAAGTGACATTATTAAAGGCTTAACTAGGTTAATTAGGTTAACTAAGGGGGTTAGGGTAATTAGAAAAGTTATTGAATAATGATGGTTTGTTCTGTAGACAGTTGGAAAAAAAATTGCTTCAAGGGGCGAATAATTTTGACCTTAAAATGGTTCATAAAAAATGAAAAACTACTTTTATTCTAGCCAAAATTAAACAAATAGAAGAAAAAATATTATCAGACATACTGTGAAAATTTCTTTGCTCTGTTAAACATAATTTGGGAAATATTTAAAAAAGAAAAAAAAAATTCAAAAGGGGGGCTAATAATTCTGACTTCAACTGTATATATATTGTTTGACTGTTTGTTTGTTTGGTTATTTAATTTTTTTTGCATTAAAGTTAGAACTAAATTCTGCAGGAAAGGAGATCTCATGGCCATATTTGAGGATCCCAATTATGACTATCATCTACACATAAAGACTTTACATAAATGAAGGAAAATATTAGCAAGATTTTGAAATAATCAAAGTAATGTAAAGCATAGGTGTCCGTATTCTTCAGTATTTTTCATTTGTATAAGAACAAGTCGTTTCAGAGTGATAATTATTTTGGGATTTGTGCTCAGTAAGGTGATATGCCTCAGCAATGGAGAAGCAGCACAGAAAATGAGCACATGGAAAGGTGCTGATGTGTTCCCTCACACCACGCCGCAGGTCCATTTCTCTCAGGCCCCGAGGTGTAAATAGGAATGTTCTGGCTGAATTCACAGGTAGGATTTTCTCTTTCTTGCTATCGCATACAAAAATACAGAAACACGCGGACAAGGTATCTTATTATCATCTCTCGAAAAAGCAGGACAGCTCTATTCTGGAGGTAATTAATGTAATGTTCTTACCCAACACTGGGTCCGGAGAGCCAAGCACGCGAGCAGGCTGAGAAAGCACATTCCAGCACAGCGTGGTGCAGGTCGGCCCCTGATGCCACCCGGGCCCCTTGAGCCATACAGGCCTGTGTTGCTGCCTCGAACCCGTCCTCCTGTCCACCCTTTGAAAAACTCTCCAACTCCAGTAAGAAAACACGTCCTAATGGAGAGACTGGAAACAAACCAGTTCAAGCAGTATTAATATTAAATATGCAGTTTATTTTAATTTGCAACTAACTGAACATGAATTTTATAAAAGAATTTACAGTTACACTTCATTTCAGGTCTCGTGAAGTACTTTGAAATGTGTATTTTTTATGCAGTGTTTGATGTAATCTCAGCTGAAAATTTAGATTAGCTTCTCCCCTTTATAAAACAGCCAATAGTGTTTTGTTTTTCTCAGAGCTCTGCCAGTGAGAGTAGTTGAGCTCAAGCGCATCAAATGAAAAGCAAAAGAGAAACGTCTTAAAGGGGGCGGGGCATGCCAGACACTACACTGATAAAAAAATTTGTTCTGCAAAAAAGTTGCAAACAGTTTATATGGGTTGAATTTAAACAAACAACTTAAATATATTCATGTTCAACTTTGTTTGTTTAAAATCAGCCCAAATAAATTGTTTACAACCCCTTAACTTAAAAACATTTAGTAAATCTAAGGAATCATCTTTGAATGTTTTTGTCAGTGTATTTTACAGTGTAGAGAGCATCTGATTGGTCAAGATTTGAAGAGAAACTGAAGTATGACATGACACAAAATCGTTCATCCATAGGCGGAACTGACAATCTGCAAGCTTTGGATGTTTATATCAGATAGCTAACAGATATTCTTAAAACTCACAGACTGAAACTAACATCTAATTTTTTTATTTATTTTAATTTCACAGGAAATTAAAAAAATACAATATAACTATTGATTTAACTGTTGATTTAATTAGTTACACATACTTATGATATGGTTAGGTATGTGTAATTTAGCATGATTAATTGTAATTGCTAAAGAAAGTTCATTGAGTATGTATAAAAAGGACACCTTAAAGCAGTGTTTCCCAACCCTGTTCCTGGAGGCACACTAACAGTACATATTTTGGGTGTTTCTCTTATCTGACCCATTAACTTCAGGTTTTGGAGCCTCTTCTAATGTTTTGATGAGTTGATTCAGGTGTGTTTGATTAGGGAGAGGTTGAAAATGTGGACTGTTGGTGTGCCTTCAGGAACAGGGTTGGGAAACACTGCCTTAAAGGCACAGTATGTACTTTTCACCACTAGAGGGCGTGTATTTTCAACAAACAAAGGCGTAGTTTGATTATGCCATGTCAATCATGTATGAGTGTGGAATCATGGGAGTCGTAGTCCTTATCCGCCTACGAACTCCTGCAGAAATGATGTTAATGAATGAGCTAAAGTTTTCAGCGCTTATATTCATGGTAGTATGAAGCAGAGTAAGACTGACTGCTGTAAAGTGAAATGAGAAACGGTGAAACAACTGCTGATGAAAGACGAGTGCGAAGCGACACAAAAGCAGCAGAGCTTTTATTATTCCACAGTCCACCGCTCCCACTTTTTCAGCTCGTGATCATGTTGGGAAGAGGCAGGTATGTAAGGCTTCTGTTATAATCTTGATCCGTGCAGTCTAATAAAACACGCAACATATTAAAGCCTCTTTGGTTTTTCCCTGTTTTTTATTCATCCAAAATGAAATCGATTATAGGCAACGCCGAGGCGCAGTGGGTTGTACGTTCGCCTCACAGCAAGAAGGTCACTGGTTTGAGCCTCGGCTGGGTCAGTTGGTGTTTCTGTGTGGAGTTTGCATGTTCTCCCCGTGGGTTTCCTCTGGGTGCTCCGGTTTCCCCCCCACATTCCAAACACATGTGGGATAGGTGAATTGGGGATGCTAAAATTGACCGCAGTGTATGAGTGTGTGTGTGGATGTTTCCCAATGATAGTTTGCGGCTGGAAGGGCATCCGCTGTGTAAAACATATGCTGGATAACTTGGCGGTTCATTCCGCTGTGGTGACCCCAGATTAATAAAGGGACTAAGCCGAAAAGAAAATGAATGAATGAAATTCGAGTATATGTGACGCCGTTAGCATGAACACACAGCACACATCTCACTAGATAAAATTGCTTATTTCTCTGGATTTGAACCTTCTTTGAAACATTTGGGATACGTACATAAGTCAGCACAATATATAACATGGTTCTAGTGTTTATTTTAATATTTTAATGAAAGAATCTTACTTACTGTGCCTTTAAATCAACCCTAGTCTCACTGGCTGCTGTTTACTTAATGCTAATAATAGAGGTTTCCCCTTTAACAATGCACAGACTTTCTTTTGTTTTTGAGAACATTAGTGAAGTTTTTTTTCCCTCTCCGCTGTCGCCACTGGCTTGCATGGTTCGGGATCTGTAGAGCTGCGCATCGTTGGATTTTCCCTTAAATATTTGGACTCTCAGTAGTGATTATTAAACCACACTGAACTGAGCTAAACTGAACTGAACTTAAACACTGAAAACTGAACTACACTGTTCCTATTTACTGTGACCTTTTATGTGAAGCTGCTTTGACACAATCTACATTGTATAAGCGCTATACAAATAAAGGTGAATTGAATTTAATAGAACTATTCACTAAACCACATTTGTAACCTTCATTTTTAAGAGTTTAACAATACACATTTTACATTACATTAATCAAAATCTATTACATCAAACAGATGCAAGGATGTGACCACAAATAAGTTGCTATAACACATACAGATGGAATGAATGGCATGAATTACATCACCAGTGAGGTTTTTATGTCAAAAATAGTTTTTTAAATAAGGTTAAGTGAGGTCAGTTGGAGAAGTGTAACTCTATAGCAGCAGAAGGTTAGAAAACGGATGCCCAGTAAATGTGCTGAGAAGCAGAAATCAGCCTCAAAATCACCCCACATACACTGTTAAAATAAAATATAAGCATTTTACAGCATTGAAGTTCAATTGGAAGTTTTTAATTGCACAAGATGTTCTTTTTACACTCTAAAAATGCCGGTTTATTTCAACCCCATTCTGGGTGTAATAGGGACTAACCCAACTCCTGGGTTAATTTTTAAATTAAAGGTACTGTATGTTAGTTTTTTACTCTTCTAAAGCATAAAAATACCATAATATGTTTGCAGATATTTAAGAAACATGCTAAATGATTATTCTTATTTATGTGGAAAACAATGCTGAAGTCAGATATTCTGCTTTGAAAATGTGTGTTACGTGCCGGAACATCTGTCTTTGTGTTGGTTCTTTTAACCCGCCCAATGCCAGTTTAGCCAATCATTTGTCAGCACTTCGGGTTGCCTTGGTGGAAAACAGCGTATTTCATTCATTCATTCAGAAAGCATGCGCATGTGACCGAAATGCGACCTCCGGTGGACAGTAGCAGACTCTGAAATGAGACTCAGATTCAGAGTTCCACATGAGGTTGCTAATTAGCAAATAATATAAATATTCCAAACATAAACTTTAGGTGAGAGGGTTAAATTGTAACCCTGTGTCCTAAAAACACGCAGCGATGAACAAGTTGGCTGTTTGCACCAGTCGAAACATGACAGAAATTTAAATACAGCCTTTCAGAGGCACAGAATATGCACTCACTCACGAAATGGTAAAGTTTATAACTTAATTAATGCATATTAACCTTCTTTAACATTATTAAATGTAGATGCTGAATCACAGATATGTGTTGGCTTGGGAGTCACAGTTCTAAATTCAATTTCAAACAGTTTATTTTCAAGATCTGAGGTGAACTATCTGCTGCTACTTTCAGCTGTTTCAAACTCACATTGTTAGCATTTTACACTGAATAAAGCACATGAGGTGTACCTGAGGTGATCATTGTCAGTTTTCTGTTGTTCAGCTGCGAGAAATAGAAGCAATTTCTAATACATAAATTCAAGGTGTTTGTTATAATAAAAACTCCTTTTAATATGGAAAATATTCCTTATATCGGGTGCCGTTACTTTTATATAGAACATGATTTAAATCAGTGTTTAGGCTTGATAGTCAGACTCGCTCCTGTTGGTCCTCAATCTGGCAACCTGCGCTTGCATTAGATCCAGGAATGCAATACCTAGGTCAACCACTGGGTGTCAAACTTACATACTGCACCTTTAAATTAATACCAAATTCATCCCAATGTTTGGTTAGTCCATATTTAACCCAATTTGGTTTTAAATAACACAATAACACGCTGGGTTGTTGTAACCCAACAGTCAAATATGGACAAACCCAGCCACTGTCTTAAAAAGTGTTGTTTAAATTTAATTATATAAATGAACCTAATGTTGGATTACTTTCCCACTGATGGGTTGCAGCTGTAAGGGCATCCGCTGCATAAAACATATGCTGGATAAGTTGGCGGTTCATTCCGCTGTGGCGACCCCAGATTAATAAAGCCGAAAAGAAAATGAATGAATGAATGAATGTTGGATTACAACAACCAAGTGTACTTTTTATTGTTCCTTCCTATAATAAAAAATCTTCTATTTAGATGGGAGTAACCCAATGATGTTTGTCTGCATCAACAAGGCAAAACAAAACTTTTTTCCACATTAAAAGGAACTTCAACTGCAAATTTTACCATCTAAAAAAAAGCTGGGTTGTTGTTGGGTCAAAAATAGATAAACCCAACCACTGGGTTAAAAATTGTCATTTGAGTTTTAATGAAATAAATGAACCTAATGTTGGGTTACAACAACCCAGCAACAATGGTTCTTATTAGATTGTTCCTTACTATAATAATAATTATTCTCTTAAGAACGGAGAAACCCAATGTGGTTTGTCTGCATCAACAAGGCAAATAAACCAAAAAAATGTTAAACATCTTTACTTTTTTTCCACATTAAAAGGCACTTCACTTCAACTTTACAATCTAAAAAATGCTGGAGTGTTGTTGGGTCAAAAATAGACAAACACTACCACTGGGTTAAAAAGTGTTGTTTAAATTTAATTAAAAGAATTAACCCAATATTTGAGTCAACACCGTTTTAAAAAATTCAGGGTTCCACACAATTCATCCATGTTAACAAATTTAACCAAGTGTACTTCTTATTGTTCCTTCCTATAATAAAAAAATCTTCTATTTAGAATGGAGTAACCCAATGATGTTTGTCTGCATCAACAAGGCAAAAATAACTTTTTTTCCACATTAAAAGGCACTTCAACTGCAAATTTTACAATCTAAAAAAAAAGCTGGGTTGTTGTTGGGTCAAAAGTAGATAAACCCAACCACTGGGTTAAAAATTGTCATTTGAGTTTTAATTTAATAAATTAACCTAATGTTGGGTTACAACAAACCAGCAACAATGGTTCCTATTAGATTGTTCCTTACTATAATAATAATTATTCTCTTAAGAACGGAGAAACCCAATGTGGTTTGTCTGCATCAACAAGGCAAATAAACCAAAAAAATGTTAAACATCTTCACTTTTTTCCACATTAAAAGGCACTTCAACTGCAAATTTTACAATCTAAAAAATACTGGAGTGTTGTTGGGTCAAGAATAGACAAACACTACCACTGGGTTAAAAAGTGTTGTTTAAATTTAATTAAAAGAATTAACCCAATATTTGAGTCAACACCGTTAAAAAAATTTAGGGTTCCACACAATTCATCCATGTTAACAAATTTAACCAAGTGTACTTCTTATTGTTCCTTCCTATAATAAAAAATCTTCTATTTAGAATGGAGTAACCCAATGATGTTTGTCTGCATCAACAAGGCAAAAATAACTTTTTTTCCACATTAAAAGGCACTTCAACTGCAAATTTTACAATCTAGAAAAACGCTTAGTTGTTGTTGGGTCAAAAATAGATAAACCCAACCACTGGGTTAAAAATTGTCATTTGAGTTTTAATTTAATAAATTAACCTAATGTTGGGTTACAACAAACCAGCAACAATGGTTCCTATTAGATTGTTCCTTACTATAATAATAATTATTCTCTTTAGAGTGGAGAAACCCAATGTGGTTTGTCTGCATCAACAAGGCAAATAAACCAAAAAAAATGTTAAACATCTTCACTTTTTTCCACATTAAAAGGCACTTCACTTCAACTTTACAATCTAAAAAATGCTGGAGTGTTGTTGGGTCAAAAATAGACAAACACTACCACTGGGTTAAAAAGTGTTGTTTAAATTTAATTTAAAAAATTAACCCAATATTTGAGTCAACACCGTTTAAAAAATTCAGGGTTCCACACAATTCATCCATGTTAACAATTTAACCAAGTGTACTTCTTATTGTTCCTTCCTATAATAAAAAAATCTTCTATTTAGAATGGAGTAACCCAATGATGTTTGTCTGCATCAACAAGGCAAAAATAACTTTTTTTTCCACATTAAAAGGCACTTCAACTGCAAATTTTACAATCTAAAAAAAAGCTGGGTTGTTGTTGGGTCAAAAGTAGATAAACCCAACCACTGGGTTAAAAATTGTCATTTGAGTTTTAATTTAATAAATTAACCTAATGTTGGGTTACAACAAACCAGCAACAATGGTTCCTATTAGATTGTTCCTTACTATAATAATAATTATTCTCTTAAGAACGGAGAAACCCAATGTGGTTTGTCTGCATCAACAAGGCAAATAAACCAAAAAAATGTTAAACATCTTCACTTTTTTCCACATTAAAAGGCACTTCAACTGCAAATTTTACAATCTAAAAAAGGCTGGAGTGTTGTTGGGTCAAAAATAGACAAACACTAACACTGGGTTAAAAAGTGTTGTTTAAATTTAATTAAAAGAAGTAACCCAATATTTGAGTCAACACCGTTAAAAAATTCAGGGTTCCACACAATTCATCCATGTTAACAAATTTAACCAAGTGTACTTCTTATTGTTCCTTCCTATAATAAAAAAATCTTCTATTTAGAAGGGAGTAACCCAATGATGTTTGTCTGCATCAACAAGCAAACAAAACTTTTTTCCACATTAAAAGGCACTTCAACTGCAAATTTTACAATCTAGAAAAACGCTTAGTTGTTGTTGGGTCAAAAATAGATAAACCCAACCACTGGGTTAAAAATTGTCATTTGAGTTTTAATTTAATAAATTAACCTAATGTTGGGTTACAACAAACCAGCAACAATGGTTCCTATTAGATTGTTCCTTACTATAATAATAATTATTCTCTTTAGAGTGGAGAAACCCAATGTGGTTTGTCTGCATCAACAAGGCAAATAAACCAAAAAAAATGTTAAACATCTTCACTTTTTTCCACATTAAAAGGCACTTCACTTCAACTTTACAATCTAAAAAATGCTGGAGTGTTGTTGGGTCAAAAATAGACAAACACTACCACTGGGTTAAAAA
This sequence comes from Danio aesculapii, assembly GCF_903798145.1. Taxonomy (NCBI): domain Eukaryota; kingdom Metazoa; phylum Chordata; class Actinopteri; order Cypriniformes; family Danionidae; genus Danio; species Danio aesculapii. Next base: position 44,917,896 of record NC_079453.1, read on the forward strand.
GTGTTGTTTAAATTTAATTTAAAAAATTAACCCAATATTTGAGTCAACACCGTTTAAAAAATTCAGGGTTCCACACAATTCATCCATGTTAACAAATTTAACCAAGTGTACTTCTTATTGTTCCTTCCTATAATAAAAAAATCTTCTATTTAGAATGGAGTAACCCAATGATGTTTGTCTGCATCAACAAGGCAAAAATAACTTTTTTTCCACATTAAAAGGCACTTCAACTGCAAATTTTACAATCTAAAAAAAAAGCTGGGTTGTTGTTGGGTCAAAAGTAGATAAACCCAACCACTGGGTTAAAAATTGTCATTTGAGTTTTAATTTAATAAATTAACCTAATGTTGGGTTACAACAAACCAGCAACAATGGTTCCTATTAGATTGTTCCTTACTATAATAATAATTATTCTCTTAAGAACGGAGAAACCCAATGTGGTTTGTCTGCATCAACAAGGCAAATAAACCAAAAAAATGTTAAACATCTTCACTTTTTTCCACATTAAAAGGCACTTCAACTGCAAATTTTACAATCTAAAAAAGGCTGGAGTGTTGTTGGGTCAAAAATAGACAAACACTAACACTGGGTTAAAAAGTGTTGTTTAAATTTAATTAAAAGAAGTAACCCAATATTTGAGTCAACACCGTTAAAAAATTCAGGGTTCCACACAATTCATCCATGTTAACAAATTTAACCAAGTGTACTTCTTATTGTTCCTTCCTATAATAAAAAAATCTTCTATTTAGAATGGAGTAACCCAATGATGTTTGTCTGCATCAACAAGGCAAAAATAACTTTTTTTCCACATTAAAAGGCACTTCAACTGCAAATTTTACAATCTAGAAAAACGCTTAGTTGTTGTTGGGTCAAAAATAGATAAACCCAACCACTGGGTTAAAAATTGTCATTTGAGTTTTAATTTAATAAATTAACCTAATGTTGGGTTACAACAAACCAGCAACAATGGTTCCTATTAGATTGTTCCTTACTATAATAATAATTATTCTCTTTAGAGTGGAGAAACCCAATGTCTGCATCAACAAGGCAAATAAACCAAAAAAATGTTAAACATCTTCACTTTTTTCCACATTAAAAGGCTCTTCACTTCAACTTTACAATCTAAAAAATGCTGGAGTGTTGTTGGGTCAAAAATAGACAAACACTACCACTGCGTTAAAGAGTGTTGTTTAAATTTAATAAAAAAAATTAACCCAATGTTGGGTTTGTCCATATTTGAGTCAACACTGTAAAAGAAATTCAGTGTTCCACACAATTCGTCCATGTTAACAAATTTAAGTTAATTGATTTTAAATAAGTAATTTGAACAAGCAGCAAAAAGCCTCTTTTTGATTGAATACTGTGTTAAAACAACCAATCATTTTTAGTGTATACACAAATATGCATGACATAAACATGCATCAACAGCATACTCAATAATCTCCCATAAGGAAACTTCATCATTAGCTTGTGATGTCATTTCACACAAAGGAAATAAAATCCCAGCTTGAGTGAGTCTATTCCTGTGTAAAGCCTCTGAAACAGAGCTGATTCAGTGTCTGCATCACAGGACTGTCTACCAATTTAGACCAAAACGATGCTGAGCTTGATCACACCAAACACTCAACATTTTTTTTTCTCTCCTCATAGCGTCTCCATAACCACACATTGGTCAGCCATCATCATCATCCTCCGTTAGGACGAGTCTGAACTGGAAGAGATAAGGGTGGCAGGTCGGTGTCAGTGAGGTAAATCCAGTCTGAGTCATGTTCAGAAGTCTGACTAACCACAAACAACCTGCCATCTGTCATTCGCTTGCTACAAATTCATTAGTGTCACATTGATGAGTCTGTTATGCTGATGTGAAGATATCAGAGGCGGGTGAGCATGACATTCATTAAGTCATTTAGATTTTAGCTTTTAAAACAGCTGTAATGGAAAGTATGACTGCAAAAGTGAACGTATGTGTGAGGTCAAAATAAAGTTACAGCATTAGAGTCACTTTCACAGCGAATACATGAGGCATAGAAGAGAGGGAGTTCATTTGTTTACAGAATGCTGTATGGAAAATCGATATCAACAATACACAACATGCACAGTTTTTCATGATTAACTCTTTCAAAAAAGAAAACAATATGTACAACTATTATAAACAATAAATAATGTAAATAATAATAATGATAAATATTGATTTAGACACAATAATAAACATCTAAAAGGTGTTTTATCCTTTGCTTTTCTTGTCACATGACAACAAAATTTGGCTTTGACACACTATTTGAGAAAGTGAATTATTGACACACTGACTTTGAATTTGGCAAACATTCATTCATTCATTTTAGCCTTCGGCTTACTCTCTGATTTATCAGGGGTCGCCACAGCAGAATGAACCACCAATGTTTTACACAGCGGATGCCCTTCCAGATGCAACCCAATACTAGGAAACACCCATACACTCTCACATTCACATACACACACTCATACACTACGCTAATTTAGTTAACCCAATTCACCTATAGCGCATGTGTTTGGACTGTGGGGGAAACCGGAGCACCCAGAGGAAACCCATGCCAACACTGGGAGAACATGCCAACTCCACACAGAAACGCAAACTGACCCCACCGGGACTCGAACCAGCGACCTTCTTACTGTGAGGCAATTACTGAGCCACCATGCCACCCCCAAAATATTATTATTAATATTAATTTATTGTAATATAGTGTTGTTGGTTTTTTATTATACCTTAACATTATCCTTCAAATCATTGGGTGTTATTTCTCCAGCAAATTGTAATTTTAAATATATTTATTATAATCAATAAATCTTTTATACGTTTATATTTTCTATATTTTAACACTCTATACATGTCAGAATAAGTTTTCATGTTTACATAAATCTATCCATTATGCTAAATGACAAGGGTTTGTTTCATAAAAACTATCTGAATGAAAGATTATAGCAATAACTTTACTTGCATTATTTATTCATTTGTATTTGCATATCCCCGATTATTAATAGCAACCTGTACAGTATGTTCATCTATTTGTAAATCTCTGATTCTAGTTAATACGACTTGTATATTATGTTCATATTACATCCATCTTAAATATTACCCAGTTTTCTATAATTGCACTTTTAACACACAGTGCTCAGCATAATTGAGTACACCCCATTTTGAAAATGAATATTTGTATCCATCTCTCAGTGAATATAGGCTATGTGTTTTGCTGCATTTCAACAAAACAGATTTATTCAACAGATGTTTATGTAAATAATATTTTAGTCACCAAACATATTTAGAAATTGAAAGACAATAGAAATCAATTCAAGCTAAATATTGTAAAAACAACCTACAGAATTTCAACTAAATTTTCAAGTTTTTTAATTTGTATTTAATATATTTATTATAACAAAATTTGGTTGTACTAGTTTTTGGACCGTTATCATGAGTTATTTTGTTAGATAAGCTCCAGATTTGGCTCCAGATTAATCTAATGTACAGTTGAAGTCGGAATTATTAGCCCTCCTGTTTATTTTTTGCCACATTTACACATTTCTAAACATGATAGTTTTAATAACTCATTTCTAATAACTGATTTATTTTATCTTTGCCTTAATGACAGTAAATAATATTTGACTAGATATTTTTCAAGACACTTCTATACAGCTTAAAGTGTAATTTAAAGGCTTAACTAGGTAAATTATTTTAACTAGGGGGGTTAGGGTAATTAGGCAAGTTATTGTATAATGATGGTTTGTTCTGTAGACTATTGAAAAAAATATAGCTTAAAGGGGCTAATAATATTGTCCTTAAAATAGTTCTAAAAAAATGAAAAACTGCTTTTTTTCTAGCCGAAATAAAACAAATAAGACTTTCTCCAGAAGAATAAATATTATCAGACATACTGTGAAAATTTCCTTGCTCTGTTAAACATCATTTGGGAAATATATATAAATATATAAAAAAAGGAAAATTCAAAGGGGGCTAATAATTCTGATTTCAACTGTATTTGCACAAATGTAATATTGTATAGCTTCCTAATAAAATATGCATGTAAAAGAGATTTGTGAGGGGTGTACTTATATATGCTGAGCACTGTAAGCTGCATTCCGTTGCCTTGTACATGTACATTTGTAATGACAATAAAGTTTAATCTAATCCTGAATGGAGTGCGTCTTTTTAGCAATAAAAAATCCACTTTTTCCCCTTTCTGTCACGCACAGTTTATTATTATTATTATTATTATTATTATTATTATTATTATTATTTTATTAAATTTTTTAACGCACGCACAAACATGTATTCAAACACCCACCAAGAACGAACAAATGTAGCATTACCACAAATCTTAATCTTCAGTAATCATCACACACACGCACGCGTCCATTCATTACCGCGCGTAAATGTGTATTGCAGAGGCGCGTGAAACAAATTACCGCACAGATCATCAAGAGAAACCCACCGTCCGCGCGCGTCAGCCAAACCAGCAGCAGCAGCAGTGCGCGCTCTCGGTGACCCGCTCTCCACATCCCGAAAAACTCAACACTGTTTCTGGGGAAAAAACTGAAATAAAAACTTTTCCAAATCTAAAAGTGAAAGGTGAGAAAATCCAAAACTGAACTGCGCACTCCAAAACGAACAGGTCCGATGATTCGCCGAGAGAAAAGAGCTAATAGCCGCTTAACGGAGACGCAATGGGAGGTTTATCTGACGGAGAAATGCATTACCGAGCTGCTCGTGCACCCGTGCTAAAACTCGCAAGGCGCTGTCAGTAAATACGTCATGACTCAGAACCTGTGCAGAACAGAGGCTCTGAGCACCGAGATTGTTCCAGTGCCGTGGGGAGTCGCTCTGTGCATAATGCTCTGTGTGCGCGCTGGCACTGAGGAGAGTTTGTAAAATGCGTTTTCTCTCTTTATAGGAGCGCGCTCTTAATTTTAGTGCGTCTCGTCACCATAGCGCGCCTGGCTGCGTGTCAGTACAGAACGAGCGGGACAAAACCGACTGTGTGTGTCTGTGTCCTCAATTCTCGGGCCAAACTCTGGACACATTCACTTTGATGAAGCTGCCCAATATGGGCACTGTTTGGATGTGATGCGAAAGCATAATGGGTGTCTTGGCCCACCACCACCCACACACTCACAGAAAAACACACACACTCACAGAAATAAACTTACACACACACACACACACAAACACAGAAAGAAACACTCATGCTCACACACATATATACAAACACACACTCATGCACACATACTAATACACACAAACAGAAAGAAACACGCTCATGCACACACACATACACAAACAGAAAGAAACACTCATGCTCACACACATATATACAAATGCACACATACTAATACACACAAACAGAAAGAAACACACTCATGCGCACACACACACACACACACACACACACATACACAAATACACACACAAACAGAAAGACACACTCATGCACCCATATATACAAACACACTCTCATGCACACATTATGCTCACACATACACAAATACACACACAACCAGAAAGAAACACACTCATGCACACACACACACATAAATACAAACACACACTCATGCACACATACTAATACACAGAAACAGAATCACTCTCATGCACACACACACACACAACCAGAAAGAAACACACTCATGCACACACACATAAATACAAACACACACTCATGCACACATACTAATACACTGAAACAGAATCACTCTCATGCACACACACACACACACACACACACACACACACACACACACACACACACACACACACACACACACACAAACACACACAAGTACACACACAAACAGAAAGACAAACTCATGCACACACACACATATACAAACACACACTCATGCACACAATATGCACACACACAACCAGAAAGAAACACACTCATGCACACACACATATATACAAACACACACTCATGCACACATACTAATAGACACAAACAGAAACACACTCATGCACACACACACACACACACACACACACACACACACACACACAAGTACACACACACACACACATACAAACACACACTCATGCACACATTATGCACACACACATACACAAATACACACACAACCAGAAAGAAACACTCATGCACACACACATATATACAAGCACACACTCATGCACACATACACTTATGCACACACACATACACACAGGTTAGTGTTTGTGCTTTATGAGGACTCTTCACATTGGCACCATTTATTTCATACTTTAATAAACTCTTTATAGCCTTATATAACTATTATAAACCCAAATATGTTACTAAAACGGACACACACACACACACACACACACACACACATACACACACACACATACACACTCTCCCTGTTGCATTCATTCAGCTGTAAAGGCTTTTATGTGTACGTCTGTATTGGAGAAAGAGAAAGTGAGTGTGAACCAGCAAGTGTTGTTGGTGTTTTAGTGAGTAAGCAGCAGGATTGCGGCTGAATTCGGCTTCTAATGTTATTTACTTCAATAACAGAGCTATGTGTGATCCTAAATTCCTTACCTTATTATTTAGTCAAGGCTTTAGCTAGGCGAGTAATTACAGCTTATAACCGGCTCACACACATGTAGAGTCGTGCTGGAGCTCTGTCAACCTGCATTTGACCTGTTTCATCAAAGCCTTACAATAGGAGGAGACGAATAAACAGAAGAGCATTGTGTATTTTTCTATGCTAAATTTTCTGCAGAGTGACACGGTGGCTCAGTGGTTAGCACTGTCACCTTACAGCAAGAAGGTCACTGATTCGAGCCGCGGCTGGGTCAGTTGGCATTTCTGTGTGTACTTTGAATGTTCTCCCCGTGTTCACATGGGTTTCCTACAGGTGCTCCGGTTTCCCCCACGGTCCAAACACATGCGCTTTAGATGGTTTGAATAAACTAAATTGGCCACAGTGTATTTGTTTGAATGTGAGTGTGTATGGGTGTTTCCCAGTTCTGGGTTGCAGCTGGAAGGGCATCTGCTGTGTAAAAGATATGCTGGATAAATTGGCGGTTCATTCCACTGTGGCGACCCCTGATGAATAACAGAACTAAGCTGAAGGAAAATAAATGAATGAATCTTGTTTCTAAAGTATTATAAGCCATTATTCAAACGAACCAGCTATAAGGGTTGTCAGAACATTACAAGCATTGATTTAAAGGGATGATAGTTATGTGAACTTAACAGGTTTATTGAGAGGAAGGGACTACAATCCCATGACGCATTGCAGATGACACTGTCAAGACAAGACCACATCAAAGTTCCTGAAAGCAAAGAAGGTCAAGGTGCTCCTGGATTGGCCAGCCCAGTCACCAGAAATGAACATTATTGAGCATATCTGGGGTAAGATGAAAGAGGAGGCAATGAAGATGCAAAGAATCTTGATGAACTTTGGGAGTCCTGTATGAACGCCTTCTTTGCCATGAATGAAGATGAAATATAATGTGTAATAAGACATATCATATACATATAATGTGTTTTAAGACATTTACTGTAAAAAAATATATGATGAAAAAGTGATGACAACAAATGTTTTTATTTAAATTAATTAAGTTTAATTTAATTAAGTTAATATAGTAAGATGATCAGATTTCAACCTTATTTTTTAATGTTTTAATATTAAGTCATTTTCTTTTTAATGTAAAGTAAGTTCAACTGATATAAGTTGAAATAACTTAAGTTAATTTGATTCAAATAACAAAATTAATATATTTATAAATGTTATATACACTGCCTGACAAAAGTCTTGTTGTTGATCACAGTTGTAAGAGCAGCAAATAATAACTTGACTTCTAGTTGATCATTTGGAAAAGTGGCAGAAGGTGGATTTTTCTGATGAATCATCTGTTGAACTGCATCCCAATCATCACAGATACTGCAGAAGACCTACTGGAACCCGCATGGAACCAAGATTCTCACAGAAATCAGTCAAGTTTGGTGAAGCAAAAATTATGGTTTGGGGTTAAATTAGGTTAGGGGGTGTGTGAGAGATCTGCAGAGTGGATGACCAACATCAACAGCCTGAGGTATCAAGACATTTGTGCTGTTCATTACATTACAAACCACAGGAGAGGGCAAATTCTTCAGCAGGATAGCGCTCCTTCTCATACTTCAGCCTCCACATCAAAGCTCCTGAAAGCAAAGAAGGTCAAGGTGCTCCAGGATTGGCCAGCCCAGTCACCAGAAATGAACATTATTGAGCATGTCTGGGGTAAGATGGAGGAGGAGACATTGAAGAGAAATCCAAAGATTCTTGATGAACTCTGGGAGTCCTGCAAGAACTCTTTCTTTGCTTTTCCAGATGACTTTATTAATCAGTGATTTGAGTCATTGCAGAGATGTATGGATGCAGTCCTCCAAGCTCATGATGGAGTCAGACACAATATTCATTCTGTGTCCACTGCAGCATGACTTTATATTCTATACTGGACATTATTTCTGTTAAGTGACAAGACTTTTGTCTAAGCAAAGTCAGACCTTACTGTCCTGATTAAATCATTAAAAATCAAGGCATGATCAGAGTTTATTTTGGTAAAATAAGCTAAATCTAGAGGCCCTTATCTTTCATTTAAGCCCCTTCTGATACCAAATGATACTAATAAGCATATGCAGTCAATTAACAACCTCAAAGCTCTGTCTTTAATGGTTTGTATGTTAAAAAACCAAATTTCTCAGTTTTTTTTACTTCCAGAAACCAACATTGCTGCTCTATTAAGGAACATAATTTAATACTAAAGTTCTATTAATGTTACTGAAAGAATGTTTGTTCGTAACTTTCATTTTACATGGTTTCAATTAAATCAGATGTATTTCAGACCGACAAAACATTCTTTTCATACTCTTCTGGCTCAGTCGCATGTTTTTTGGCAGCCGTTTTCTTGGCGTCCGTCTTGTTGTCCTGCAATGAACACCATTCTTGTTCAGTCCCTGATGCTGGACTCGCAGACACCAACCTTAGCCAATGCAGGATGCTGAAATGACTCTCTGTGCACCATCCTGGAACACATCATGCTCTTGGAGTGATTTATGTTGAATGGACACTTCTAAAGCAGTGGTGTTGTTTCTTTTATTGGGACATCATTGGATTCTGTACACCCCAGAATCTTTAGAAATAGGATGATTTTTCAGCCTAAAGAGCGTTGTTTTGAAATTGAACGATTTTATTTTGTTTTTCATTCAAAAACCCTCGCTGTTAGCGACACCAGTGGTCACTAAGTGAACTGCAGCCATCAACTGCTTCAAGAATGTGGTCAATGCCTATAGATATACATCTTTATTTTTTAACTAGAAGTAAATAGAAGTTAGAAATATCTTTATAATGATATGCTGATAATGAACAGTGTGAAAAATACAATGGAGGTACAATATTTATAGGGGACAAAACCTGTAGCTGCACCTTTAAGAGATCCACAATAGGTACAATTCATTCATTCATTTTCCTTTAGCTTAGTCCCTTAATTATTAGGGGTTGCCACAGTTGAATGAACTGCTAACTATTCCAGCATATGTTTTAAGCAGCGGATGCCCCTCCAGCTGCAACCCAAAACTGGGAAACACCCATACACTCTCACATTCACACACACATTCATATACTATAAGTGTGGGACTCAGAGGAAACCCACGCCAAAACAGGGAGAACATGAAAACTCCACACAGAAATACCAGCTGGGACTCGAACCAGTGACCTTCTTGCTTTGAGGTGAACGTGCTAACCACTGAGCCACCGTGCTGCCCTGGGTACAATTTATTCTCAATATAGGGTATAAAATCTAAACCAGATGTACAAAGGTCAGGGTACCTTAAAATGGATGATGAGATAAATATGTAAACATGTGCTGCATTCATTCCTCTCAGTACCAAAATAAACACATAAAAATGTTTTGCTCATCCAAAAATGAATACACAAAAAGAGATAGTTTAAAGAATGTTTGTTGCTGGCACCCATTGACTTGCATAGCATGGAAGATAATTACAATGGAAGTAAATGGGTGCCTTTCTCAGTAATGGGCTGCAGCTGGAAGGGTATCCACTGAGTAAAAGATATGCTGGAATAGTAGGTGGTTCATTCCGCTGTGGCAACCCCTGATAAACAAGGGACTATGCTGAAGGGAAATTAATTAATGAATGTGAATGGGTGTCAGCTACCAATGGGTATTTTGAAGCGAGTTTGAAACCGGTAACCATTGACTTCCATTGTAGGAAAAACAAATATCATGGAAGTCAATGATTACTGTTTTTCAGAATTTTTCAAAAACAAGTGAGGGGTGAGTAAATGATTGCAGAACTTTCATTTTTGGATGAACTACCCCTGTAAAAACAGATTTAACATGCAAATTCTAATGTGCGTATATATGCACACACACACATAAATGACATCTCTCACAAACTAACATGACAGAAAGCAGGCAAACTAATCTGGGCAGCTGAATATGTCATGTTCTGTTAATAGGGAATGAAAAATGACTGTAACCAAAGACACTGACAGGCTGAAATTCATGAAAGATGAAAACTCAGCTGCAATATCGCCCTCTGCTGGTACGCAGGAACATTTGGGGCTTATCATTTAAACATTCTCCTCTCATTTCCAGAAATAACATTGAGTAACCACCAGACTATGTGCTTAAAACTACTTTTGCTTTTTGAAATAAATGCAATTAATTTTTAAAAACCTCTTTTTTTTTTGAGAATTTAGGGATAGTTCACACCAGAAAAAAATAAATTTATTCATGATTTACTCTTCCTCAAGGGATCCCAAACCTTTATGCTGTTGAACACGAAAGAAGATATTTTAAAGAATGTAAGAAACTGCTAACCATTGAATTCCATAGTATTAAAATCAAATGACTGGTTTCTAACATTTACAACATTATCTTCTATTGTGTTTCTATTTTGTCGACAGAATTAAGAAGTGAAGTATTTATAAACTAGTTCGAGGGTATCATGTGCTTTTGATTGCTTGCGGCTGGTCCCACATTATTGAATTCACGATTCACCAAATAAATACCCTAAGTTCCATGTAACAGCCATCTTCGTTTTGAAGAATCCCCCCTTCCACCCCTACTCCTCCTCATTTCCTAGATGGGTGGCACGGTGGCCCAGTGGTTAGCACTGTTGCCTCACAGCAAGAATGTCACTGGTTCTAGTCCTTACCAAGCCAGCCGACGTTTCTGTGTGGAGTTTACACATTCTCCCCGTGCTCATGTGGGTTTCCCTCGGGTTCCCCGGTTTCCTCACACCATCCAAAACATCCAAATTGGCACCATAGACATGCTCCTAGTAAGTACTGTAGTTATCTTTTAAGAGCAATCACTATCTGATCATTAGCTAATACAGCAGGGGAGTTCTCGAGATCTACCTGAGCTCAACCCCCCACCCTCTCCTTGCAAACGGGAGGAAGCCCCAGGCTCGCTGATCTTATGAGCTCAGGGCTCTCTCCCGGGACAGCATGCCAAACAAGCTTTATAATCAATCATCAGCTAAGTGTGAACTCTTGATTTAGCTTTGATACAAATGAAATGTGAGCAAATGATGACAGATTTTTAATTTTTGGGTGAACTATACCTTTAAGCATTAATAAATACTTCATCTCTTACTCATTTCAGTTACTTTTTTGGAGATGAAATGTTAATTTTTACAATTTCATAGTACATTTTAGTACTGAATTGTACATCATGGGTCATCATGACCTAAATGTTTCATCATTGATCACAGATTGGGCTTTTCACCTAAAGCAATGTGTTTGAATTATTGACATGTTCAAAGGTTGGACAAACTACTCAAACATCTATAAAGCTGCAGCTGAAATTATTTGGTTTTATTTTGACATCTGATATTGTTAATAAAGCTGTATATAAAAACATAACGTTTGAACTATTATTTTTTTATACACAGAATTTAATGTTGGCATTTTAATTATTTCCAAACACCTTAAAAATGAAATGAAATCATATTTTGCCACTATATTCTCGCATATTTTCTCAATACACGTCTGATCAAAATGGTGCTTGGATGTTAAACACCATACACTTCTTTATACACCTAAAGTATTGCACTGACCACTTCGCAGCTCATACATCATTATCAAAACAAACCCACCACGCGTGTTTTTCCCGCAAAAGTGACGTCACGACGGCCACTCTTTCGAACCGCTCGAACGCACGAGCCCGTCAGAACGCAAACGCGAATAAAACAGGATTATTCTTCAAGTTATTCACCAGACACCTCTAGCATTTAGTGGCGTCGTTCAAAGATTAAGCAGCGCTCACTTTGGGCAGGAGTTTGCGCCCGAGCGGAAATGTAGTCAGAGAGGCAGCTCGGGAGGCGGAAGTGAGGTTAGAGCAGCAGTCTGCTCCGTCCATGTTATTATTGTTATTTTGGCTGTGTGATGGTTCACGGACGGCGGTCAGCCCGGGATTTCTCCGGTTACCAGCGCAGACACGAAAGGCTAACAGGCCACACGTTACAGCTGGAGGTCTGTTTCACGACAGTGTGACGGCCAGCGTTGACAAAACGCGCAAACGTCGCTGTGCGCAGCGCTCGCAGAGAGGACTGTCTTTATTATTGACACCGCAACAGACATGAACGGCATCACCAAGGGCAGATTTGAGGTAACTCATATCGAGTGAACCGTGGACGTGCTCGTTGAACTGTGATAGTTTGCCCGAGGAAACGATAACGGGCGGTGTCAGGCTGTCTGAGCGATGACAGTGTGTTTAAGCGTATGTTTGTGTTGGTGCGCGCGCGCACGCGGCAGTGACTGACTGACTGCGTGCGTGCCCGCGCGTGCATGTCTGCAAGTGTACTGTATGTATATGTTAGTGTTTTGGTGGGTATGGTTTTACATGCTGTGTTTAGGTTTTTGCTCGTCAAGGGTAACGTTAATCCAGCCTCAACACTACGGCACCAGCTGACCGTCTCAGCAGCGGCGCCTGAATCGGTTTAGCGTTAGAGTTGGCTGCTGTTCTCGGAGTTTAGATCAAGCTGATTGGCTTGCTGACTTGCCCTGAATGCGAGGCCTCGAGAAGATGTCTCTGAGCAGCAGTGTTATCTAAGGCAGTGTTTCCCAACCCTGTTCCTGGAGGCACACCAACAGTACATATTTTGAATGTCTCCCTTATCTGACCCATTAACTTCAGGTTTTGGAGCCTCTTCTAATCTTCTGATGAGTTGATTCAGGTGTGTTTGATTAGGGAGAGGTTGAAAATGTGTACCGTTGTTGTGCCTTCAGGAACAGGGTTGGGAAACACTGATCTAAGGCACCCGCTGATGCTATTTGTCTTTTTGTGCAAGTGTTATTGGTGAAGTTGCACCAGGCCGAGGCGTGTCTGAACCAGCTTTCAGCATATTGATTGTGCATGAGCAGATCTGCTGCTGGAAAAGCTTTATATATAGTGTGTGTGTGTGATTTTATGCTGTCCAGGTGTTCTCAAACAGTGATGAGGCCCCCATCAACAAAAAACTTCCCAAAGAGCTTCTGCTCAGGTGAGCCAAGCATAATAAAGGCTTTTATTGTAATAAATGAAATATTATCTATCTATCTATCTATCTATCTATCTATCTATCTATCTATCTATCTATCTATCTATCTATCTATCTATCTATCTATCTGTCCATCTGTCCATCTATCAATATATCTATATATCTACAGTATCTGTCTGTCTGTCTGTCTGTCTGTCTGTCTATCTGTCCATCTATCTATCTGTCCGTCTATCTATCTGTCCGTCTATCTATCTGTCCGTCTATCTATCTGTCCGTCTATCTATCCGTCCGTCTATCTATCCGTCCGTCTATCTATCCGTCCGTCTATCCATCCGTCCATCTATCCATCTATCTATCTATCTATCTATCTATCTATCTATCTATCTATCTATCTATCTATCTATCTATCTATCTGTCTGTCTGTCTGTCTGTCTGTCTGTCTGTCTGTCTGTCTGTCTATCTATCTGTCCATCCATCCGTCTGTCTGTCTATCTATCTGTCCATCCATCCGTCTATCTATCTATCTGTCCATCCGTCTGTTCGTCCTTCTATCTATCTATCTATCTATCTATCTATCTATCTATCTATCTATCTATCTATCTATCTATCTGTCTGTCTGTCTGTCTGTCTGTCTGTCTGTCTGTCTGTCTGTCTGTCTGTCTGTCTGTCTGTCTGTCTGTCTGTCTATCTATCTATCTATCTATCTGTCTCTCTGTCTGTCTGTCTGTCTGTCCATCTATCTGTCCATCCATCCGTCTATCTATCTGTCCGTCCGTCCGTCCTTCTATCTATCTATCTATCTATCTATCTATCTATCTATCTATCTATCTATCTATCTATCTATCTATCTATCTATCTATCTATCTATCTATCTATCTATCTATCTATCTGTCCATCTGTCCATCTATCAATATATCTATATATCTACAGTATCTGTCTGTCTGTCTGTCTGTCTGTCTGTCTGTCTGTCTATCTGTCCATCTATCTATCTGTCCGTCTATCTATCTGTCCGTCTATCTATCTGTCCGTCTATCTATCTGTCCGTCTATCTATCTGTCCGTCTATCTATCCGTCCGTCTATCTATCCGTCCGTCTATCCATCCATCTATCTATCTATCTATCTATCTATCTATCTATCTATCTATCTATCTATCTATCTATCTATCTATCTATCTATCTATCTATCTATCTATCTATCTATCTATCTATCTATCTATCTATCTATCTATCTATCTATCTATCTATCTATCCATCTATCTATCTATCTATCTATCTATCTATCTATCATTTTATATCGTTTTGTTTATTAATTGTGTTATTTTTCTGACTGCCTGCCTATCTTCATCTGTTTTTGCAGATAGGGACGTGAAGAAAATATTAAGATGTATAAATACTCTTTCTTTATCCTTTATCTCAGGATTTTCTCCTACCTGGATGTTGTTACGTTGTGCAGGTGTGCTCAAGTATCCAAGGTACGTTCAACTGCTTTAGTTGAAAAAATACTCACTATTTACTCTCCCTCAAGTGGTTCCAAACCTTTACAACTTTCTTTTTACTGTTGAACACAAAAGAAGATATTTTGAGGAATGTCAGACACCTGCAACCATTGAGTTCCATAGTAGTAAAAATATATACTACGGAAGTCAATGATTACATATTTCCAGCATTCTTCAAAATATCTTCTTTTGTGTTCAACAGAATTAAGAAACTCAAACAGGTTTATGACAAGTAAAGGGTGAGTAAATGATGACAGTGTTCAGCTTTAGGTGAACAATCCTTTTAACAAAACAGGGTAATTTGCTAAACATTGCTTCCTCATTTTCTCTGTGTAAAAAAAAAAAAACAGGCCTGGAATGTTCTCGCATTAGATGGAAGCAACTGGCAGAAGATCGATCTCTTCAACTTTCAGACAGACATCGAGGTGAAAAAGCAATGTTTTGTCGTCTCATTCACTTTTACGATGTATGTTGTGAGTGTTTCATCTATAATATGTTGTGTGCTGTAAATTGTCCGTCTGTGGGCGTGTGTGCAGGATTAACACTGGGTCAGTAGGCTTTTCTACTGAATCCATAGACAGTAACGTCATCCCTGATCCTCTGTGCCTGAGAGCTCTCTCTCTCTCTCTCTCTCTCTCTCTCTCTCTCTCTCTCTCTCTCTCTCTCTCTCTCTCTCTCTCTCTCTCTCTCTCTCTCTCTCTCTCTCTCTCTCTCTCTCTCTCTCTCTCTCCATTCAAATCAATTCAGTTTAATAATTGCTTTATTGGGGCGACACGTTGGCTCAGTGGTTAGCATTGTTGCCTCACAGCAAGAAGGTCGCTGGTTCGAGTCCTGGCTTGGTCAGTTGGCATTTCTGTATGGAGTTTGAATGTTCTCCCCATGTTGGTGTGGGTTTCCTCCGGTTGCTCCAGTTTCCCCCACAGTCCAAACACATGCGCTATTGGGGAATTGAATAAACTAAATTGGCTGTGGTGTATGCGTGTGAATGAGTGTGTGTGGATGTTTCCCAGTGATGGGTTGCAGCTGAAAGGGCATCTGCTGTGTAAAATATATGCTGGATAAGTTGGCGGTTCATTCTGCTGTGGCAACCTCTGATGAATAAAGGGACTAAGCTGAAGGAAACTAAATGAATGTTGCTTTATAGATATGACACATGTTGCAAATGTACTGCCAAAGCATTTATAAAGTTTACATTACAAAGAACATTTATTTATATATATATATATATATATATATATATATATATATATATATATATATATATATATATATATATATATATATATATATATATATATATATATATATATATATATATTAGTAAATAAAACATAGTAAACGCAGTAAATAGTTGTAGTAAAAAATGATAATAAATAAATACATTTTTAAAATAAACTTTATTTATATAAATAAATAAAAAAATTAAATAAAATAAACAAAAAATAATACATCAGAATAAACTGTATATTTAACAATTAACATTTTTGGATAAAAGTGGATAATGATAATCAGTATCTCTTTCTCTCAATTCAATTTAGTAATGGCTTTATTTAATTTTTATATATATATCTATATATATATATATATATATATATATATATATATATATATATATATATATATATATATATATATATAACATAGTAAACACACTAAATAGTAATACTTGCTTACTCCCAGGGCCTTTTATATTGAAGTTGATATTTGGCCACATCATATTGGGGTTTCGTGACCTCTAGTTTTTATGAGTTGTTAGCCCATCCCCATTCTGCAGGACCAGGACATACACTTATACACTACGGACAATTTAGCTTGCCCAATTCACCTACAGCACGTGTTTGGACTGTGGGGGAAACGAAGCACCCGGAGGAAACCCACGCCAACACGGGGAGAACATGAAAACTTCACACAGAAATGCCAACTGACCCAGCTGGGACTCAAACCAGCGACCTTCTTGCTGTGAGGCTACAGCGCTACCCACTGCGCCACTGTGTTGCCAAATACTAATAGTAGTAAAAAATGATTAATTTATTTAAAAATAAATAACATAATAATAAATCAGAATAAACTGTACATTTAACAATGAACATTTTAGGATAAAACAGTGATTATAGGTAATAATAACAATAATAATAATCAGTATCTCTCTTTTTTTTCTTTGTGTTTCTTCATTTCTTTATTCTTTATTTTTTCTAAGGTTGTTTTCATTTTTGGTTTCAAATTTGCCAAAAAAGAAGAGGGAAAAAAAGAGCGAATCATTAATTTTGTTGTAGCAAAAGCCAAAATGGCAATTTACGTCACAAGAAAAGAAAGCACAGAGGGTGAAGTTCGTCGAGATGTGGTGCACGTTTTTAAGAGTTTAATTAAAGTGAGAATCTATTTTGATGTCAAGAATATTGAAGAACTTGAAAATATGTGGATTTTAAGATATGTTGAAGATATGTTAAGCTCTGTTAAAGAGGGAGAACTAATATGTACAAAAAGGCTTGAGGAAAATGTATTTTTATTAATTGTGGTGTTTTTAATATGGTATGAAATAAAGTAGATTTTAAAATAATCTCCCTTTTTTCTCTTTCTTTTTCTCTCAGGGTCGTGTTGTGGAGAACATCTCAAAGCGATGTGGGGGTTTCTTGAGGCAGCTCAGTCTCCGGGGCTGCCTCAGTGTCGGAGATGCCTCCATGAAGTGAGATATCATACTATAGCTGATAAACATAAATGCAGTAAATAGATAGGTTAAAATGTACCGAAAGATAAATAGAAACTGATTAGATTTGTATAAAGGTCATTTCCCAGCCCAGAGTTTTTTTTCCCCTATTATTTATTTAATTTCTTATGTTTTTTCCTTTAATGCAAACTATTTTCCTTTAATGCTTATATATAGTTGTTTCTAGCTATGTGCAGTTGAAGTCAGTATTATTAACCCTCCAGTATATTTTTGTCCCCAGTTTCTGTTTAATGAAGAGAAGAATATTTTCAACACATTTCTAAACATAATAGTTTTAATAACTCATTTCTAATAACTGATTTCTTTTATTTTTGATGACAGTACATAATATTTTACTAGATGTTTTTCAAGACACTTCTATAGAGCTTAAAGTGACATTTAAAGGCTTAACTAGGTAATTAGGCAACTTGAGATAATTAGGCAAGTCATTGCATAACAGTGGTTTGTTCTGTAGACAATCAAAAAAATATTGCTTAAAGGGGATCATAATATTGACCTTAAAATGGTTTTAAAAAATGTAAAACAGTTTTCATTCTAGCTGAAATTAAGCAAATAAGACGTTCTCCAGAAGGAAAAATATTATCAGAAATGTCTTTGCTCCATTAAATATCAATTGAGAAATATTTGAAAAAGAACAAAAATTTGACAGGAGGGCGAATAAATTTGTCTTCAACTGTATAATAATATCTGTTGCTTTTGATGTTTTGCACTGTCCGTGTTGATGTTTTAGTGGCCACTTTTACAGTTTAATTTTGTTTGACAGGACCTTCGCTCAGAACTGTCGTAACATTGAACATCTGAACCTCAACGGCTGCACCAAGATCACAGACTCCACCTGCATCAGCCTTAGCAAGTTCTGCTTCAAACTGCGCCACCTTGACCTGACCTCCTGCGTCTCCATCACCAATCATGCACTCAAGGCCTTAAGGTGAGGGCATTTGTGAAGACTAAGAGCAGAGCGCTGTAATGGTTAAAGCTAGAAACTGTGTACATACATTTTGAGTTTTTGAGCTTTTTGTTTTTTCATGGTGTTTTTTTTCCACTGTATTATTCAAAATGCACTTTAATGTTTTGGTAACATTTTATTTTAAGTCACAATTTATGCAATTAACAAACCATTAAAGGGCAGCTTTGTTGAAAATCATCTATTGGAAGCTGTTTGGACACAACTGTGTGTAGGTATAGTGTGTCCACAGTCATATTGGAGTGATACAAACAATAAATTTTTTATATATATATATATTTTTTAATTTCCTGACATTAAAATAGGATCCAAATCCCTCCCATTTTGAGGCCCACCTCAACATGACGTAGGAGTGCGGTTTACCCGCCCACCGAATTGATTGACAGCTTTGCATTAACATGTCTCCGTAGTAATGCGTATAATCATATCCACAAGACAGGACTTGCGCAAAGCAAAAGATCTGTTCAGCACTCTGTGATCAGCAGCACCACAAGAATGAGTTTTTTTTTATACGTTTAAAACGTTTATTAAAACAGTGCATGTTTGTAATAAAAACAGTAAAATTGTTATGTAATTCATCACCTCAGCTGCGTGTCAGTACAATTATAAAAAAAGACGCTTCAATCCTGGTTTGTGGACGTTAAATCAGGTTTATTTTGTACATTAACATAACAGATACAGCGGTGGATATTAATCCATATCCTGTCACATTTGCCATGCAAAAACGGTGCAAAGTTAAACGTGTGCGTGCGTGTGTGTGCGTGCGTGCGTGCCTGTTTTGCACCTGCAAACTTTATAATGACATTGTATTTGACTCATCATTGCAGAAAGGCTTAAATTAACTCCACAACAAATACATCAAATAACAATTGGGAACGTTCTTAGTGTAGTAAGGGAGATCTGCTTCATTCTTGTCTGTCACTGTGCTGTTTATCTATGTGAAAGCTAGACGCACCAGAGCAATACATAGAGATCGGGAATAGTGGGTGGGGAGAACTAGCTCATTCGCATTAAAGTCACAGGTACTAAAAAAAGCTACGGTGTAATAACAGCTCAAATTTTTCAAATTTAGAAAGGTATAATAAATAATCTGATGGGTGTTTTGAGCTAAAACTTTTCAGACACATTCTGGAGCCACAAGAGATTTATCTTAAATCTTGAAAAGGGCGTAAAATAGATGCCCTTTAACTTATTAGCTTTAGATCATTATCTCAATATACCGCTAATTTGCTTTTTTATTAATAGCAGGTAAGGTAGTATTTGGGTTTAGGTTTTGGGTAGGATTAGAGATGTAGACTAAAATCATACTTTATAACTTACAAAATCAGTTAATATGGCAATAATAGGCCGGTAATATGGCAGTAGTTAATTGCATGAATTGTGACTTAAACTAAAGTGTTACCAGTGTTTCTTTTATAGAACTATAAATGTGTCTGTAGATATCAGTGATACTTTAAAAGCGGTTTTCTCAAAATAGGTTTTTTTTTTCTTTTGGTTTGAGTCCTAAATCTAGGTACTGTAAGTACATTTATTTGTACCTCATTCTAGAGGTATATGTTCACAGATAATTTGACTGATTATGAATTTTTTGTTGAAAAATTTGTGAAACCTTTTTTTGGCTGTTCATGTTTATTTTCTGAATTTTTGGCAGATAAAAAGAGATTCCCAAAGTCCTCCATTAAAAGAAATCATTTTAACAAAATTTGATCCTTCATCCAATATTCAGATTTTTGTGCTAAAAATATATGCAAAACAGTGCATATTTAATAAAATAAAGCCTCATTTGCATATTTAAATCATTGTAAAAAACCTAAATGTTTGTAATTCTTAATGTAATCAGTCCTGAGATTTTTTTTTATTATTATTTTTTTTTACAAACTTTATGTATTTGCACAGCAAAGCATAAGAGTTGCAGCAAATGATACCATACGTTTTGAGAAAAGTCATCACAAAATCAGTCATTTTAGGACAGATATAAAAATAGTCCCTGCAAAATCCTGGAGAGACTTGTGAGTATGCTAATAACTGAATTTTTTATTTCTTTTGATTTTAATTGTTTCTTTTTCTTTTTTAAATACTTCAATTATTTTTTCTTTAACAAATATTAACATATGGATTACCTCAAATGAACCAACAAAATACAAACTCTGAGTCTTTAACGTGAAACCAGGGAGTGTTAAATCAAGCCCAGTTTGTATTTCACTGTGTCAAGAGGACGGCTGTGTTAATGATTATAAAGCCAGTCACCTCGGTCACCTTTATTTAATGAATCTTTTCCACAGTTGTTGTAAATTTGACTGTACAAGCCAGCGAAACAGGAAGTTCTGAGAGTGAATATTTAAAGTGTGAGTAAAGAACAATTATTAACTCCTTGTTAGACATTTCAGGTAATATCTGATTACCTCCCCGCAGTTTTACTGCACGATATTGTTGGAAAGACAAGAAAGTATTTAAGCAAATAAAATAAATAGCATTGGTATTATTATTTGGAAACAAAAATGAATGGTTTATTGGTCCTCAACTGGTGTTTAATGAATAGTTTTTTTTTTCTTTCAACAACTAGATTAGTTTTATTACATGTTTTTGAGAGGTTTGAGTAGTGCGGTGGTGCTTTAAGATATTTTGGTTACACTGTATGATAAACTTTAGTTTAGTCAAATTTGTTAACCGCATGAAAGCAGTTATTAATCTGAATGTTTATTCCAACATGATTAAAACCACAAATTGATCTGTTAATATATTTGTAATGATCTAATATGAGTGCATTTTTATATTGCATGCATTTAAGGGAACCTATTATGCCCCCATTTACAAGATGTAAAATAAGTCTCTGATGTCCCTAGAGAGTGTGTGTGTGTGTGTGTGTGTGTGTGTTTTAGCTCAAAATACCCTATAAATAATGCTTGATAACTGCCCCTTATAGGCTTTGATTCAAAGTTGTGCCATTTTGAGGGCAAATGAGGGCGGAGCTACAAATGCCTGTGTGTTAGCATAGTGGCAGATTCAAAACTCTAATGGCAAGACGGCTGCTTCTCACTCAGGGCTGTTTAGGCTAATGAGGGAGAGATGGTCACTAATGGACGGAGAGTTATTTATTTTTGACCTTTAGAGCTGGTTATATTCACACACTGTTGCCACACAACTGTGTTTAAACCTTATATAAAAGTGATTTTGCATAACTTACTAATGAACTACAGGACTTTATGGTAGAGTGTTACCAGCATTAACTCTCTTCATTTGTGTTTTCTGTCTGCTAGTGAGGGCTGTCGGATGTTGGAGAACCTTAATCTGTCCTGGTGTGATCAGATCACGAGTGATGGCATTGAGGCTCTCAGCCGCGGCTGCACAGCTCTCAGAGCTCTGTTTCTGAGAGGATGCACACAGGTACACTATATATGCAAAAACACACTCGTGTAAAGTACTAAAGCCCAAAAATATACTTTGTTTTATTATGCATTTTAATGTGCACGTTTAATAAAACATCCAGTATAGATCATTTAATAGTGTGCACAAACACAGATTCCTGCCCCATGCATGCTATGTAGATTCATTCTTATGTTCAATTTTTTTATTGCAACATTTTATTGTATTACAATACAAATTGTTACATATCGATATCTTTGTTGTTAAAAGAATAATTAAAAAAAGGAAAAAAATACAAAAAATGTATAATAATAAGGGAAAAAATAATGAGGGTTGAAAAAAATAATCGTAAAAAAATTATAATAAGGGATGTAGATTTATTCTTGTCCGAAAAAATGTATTTGTACTCTTTAATTAAGCCAAATTTGTGTATATTTTCAATCTTTTTTCTTATGCATTCATTAACATTTTTTGCTGTCTTCAGTAGTTTGTTCTTATTCTTGATTTACCTTATATATGTCTGCAACAATGAAACAATGCCCTGGTTTAATGTTTACTTTTTGTAGACATGCTACTGCAAAAAAACTATTCAAAATGCAACCACTTTCCACATGACAACATTGTACATATACATTATACAAGTGCACTTAAAGCTGTACAAAGTGTTGATGTCGGCACTTTTAACAATAATCCTGTGCATTTCAGCTTGATGATACTGCACTGAAGCACCTTCAAAAGCACTGTCCTGAACTCATGACAATCAACATGCAATCATGCACGGTAAGACTTTGACTTTTTATTTACTATATACTGTGTGATGTTTAATGTTCATGATATATATACGAGCTGAGTATTGTTGCTTTTTTTCATGTCAAAGTAGAGCAAATCTCAGAGCAACACTGTAGTGTTTCGTTCTTGAATGAATCTTTTTTTAATTGATCATTTGAAGTAGGGCTGCACTATTCTGGCAAAAATGTGAATCCTGTTTTTTTTGCTTAAAATCAAGATCACGAATCTTTCTCACGATTCTGTAAATGTAAAATAAAGGTTAATATGATTATCCTATTATTATTGTTTTTAATTCTCAAACATATGGTAAAATAATAATATTAGGCCTGTGTGTAGGTCTACTGTTGCTTAAAATGCTCAATTTTGTAAAGTCATTATGGTGGACTTGAACAGACTTTCAATATGTCCTGTTGGTTAATTCACAGTAAAATGAGGACATCAGAATATAACTATCCATAACTATAAAGTTGATTTATTATGTTTAGGACATGTGCTTGTCATCTGTTATTGACAGAATTATTAGAACATTTGTTTTCACTGGTAAAATTAGAATTTTATCATTATCAGATTCCTTCTTGCATTATATTCAACATTATAGGCTAGGGTTGCTATGCTGACACAGTAAACATTTATTTTCATGCACAACACTATGTGTTCGCTATGAATGAAAAAACATATCAAATGCTTGTCGTAATCATAACTCTAAAATGCGATATGATCGTTTAAATGATGTGCGCACAGGTTTCACTTTCACTTCCGAGTGCGGCTCATGGCTGCGGTCACTGTGCAAAAAAACACATACATGCAAATCAAACCTCCCGCACGGCCCTCAAACGATCGCTCTGTGCAACAAACTGAACGTTATTTACAACTTCATTACCCGTATACCTTATCCACAGCCTATGCAGCTTCTGTTCACTAAAGACAGGCAAGCGCTCGTTCTCGGCAATGTTGCCCGATTGGGCGGTTTTGAATTTATTTTTGCGGGTAAAAAAATGACATAGGCGGGTAGTGTAAAATTTGTCGGTTTTGTAACAGCCCCGGTCTTCAATTATAAACCTGTTATGATCCCCAAAAAGGTGCCATAGACCCCGTTCTCCACATACAAACGCTTACAACAGTTGCGATCTCCCAACGAGACTACAGATTGTTGGGCGGTGCTTTTTAGTTTTCAGCGGGTTTTAGGCTACATCTGGCAACACTGGTTCTCGGAAGTAAACAAACAGCTGGCGGTCAGCTCACGTGTGATTTCGCGACCGTTAATACATCATTACATGAAGACAGAAATGACATTTTTGGGTGAATTATACCTTATGAATACAGTATTTGACACTTTTAACGTCATTTGAAGGTGTCAATGTTGCTGTGAAGACTTGTGCGTCTGCCTTTACGCTTCTCTCCTGACCTTGAAAATATAATTGGCTGAATCGTAGAAAAAGCTGAATTAAGATCGTGTGTAGAGTCGAATCGAGATCGTGATCTTTTTTGATTAATCGTGCAGCTCTAATTCGAAACTATAATTCAGTGATCAAGTAATAGAGCCAGTAATGAAGTCATTTGCTTTGTTTCTAAATAAATCAGCCGTTTTGAACGAGTCATTTGAATCAATGATTAAATAAATCATCTTTAGTTTAAGAACTTGTCGCCATCTACTGGTGGTTTTTGTGTCATATTTTTATAATTCTGACAGGTCCAAACAAATAAATGTACCAACGCAATAACAAATTTAACTGTTTTTGTCAATTTAACATGCCACTACATTTAAGCTGTTATTTAAAGTCTGCGTAAATATTACTGCTAATTATTTATATAGGTTTTTGAGTTTGACACAATAGAAAAATGTGTCATTAAGCACTTCCGATGACAAACTAAAATAAAATAAGTTTGAAAAATTATTGAAAAATAGGCTGGACTCTCTGCTCTGAAACACTAGGGGCGTGCCTGCTGGCGGCACTGTAACCACGCCCACTTTTGGGAAGTTGTCCATCTGCCAACTGTCAAATACCGCTACAAACATAATGGATAATGCTGATACTTTCTCTCATAACATTAGCTTAATTGGTTTTATACAGCCATACATATTTGAGCACACTCAAATAGACAACATCGCATGTTAGTGCTGCAGTGAGTTAAATACCTTCTTCGAGGCAAGCGTGGCTCATTGTTGCTTAGCAACAGCTGATACCACAAGTGCACAAGTTCTGGTGCACTTTCAAGAAAAGACAAAACAGTACAACTCAAGGCTGATTTATACTTGACGCGTTCACTAGTTCGCTTGAGTGCGTGTGGCGAATGTGATGTCATTGCAGTGTTTGCGGAGGTTCGCTTTGAGTGCGCATAACATGCTTTCGGCTGCCGGAGCGCTCAAATTTTTTTGAGACTCGAGCGAACAGTTCGTGCGACGCCACAGTTGATTTGAGTTGAATATGAATCACTTTGAAGAGATTTTGGTATGCCGGTACAGACATCTTCATAATCCATCCATGCGTGATCATAGTGATAACCAGATGGCCAGTTTTTGGTAAAAAATGTAGAAAAATTTTGTTACAGCCAAAAAGAGTGGCCATGACAAAAGTGGAGACCCAGGTGGTGTTAATACACAATTACAGAATATGTTTTTCCACCACTCATAGGTTTTACTCTGATGTTTGATGGTATTACAGTTTTGAATTTTAAAACAATTTAATAGCTACGAAACTAAAATGAAATCACAAATTATTTCTTTGATAACTGGAAAGAATATTTGATCCTGTTGGTTTACAATATACTGGTTCTCTGTTTTTCTAGGCTTTATTGGGGATAATGGTCAGGAATATTGGACCATTATTGCCTTTTTAGCATATAGGTAGAGGACAAACTAGCCAGAGAGTAATGTGTGAATTGTGGAGTGGACAAAAAAAAAAAACGTCAGTATTTTTTCCTTTTATTCTTGCCATAATAAATAATATAGTTGTCGAGCAACATCTTCTGTTGTCATCAATATGTTGATAAACTTTAATAGGTAGAACTGTCCGAGATATAAACAAAAGCAAGTGATGCATCAGAGCTTGATTTGAAAAACTCTTGAATGGTTATAAAAATCTTTGTAATCACAAAAATAATTTCTAAAAACTATTAGTTTATGAATCTTCAATGATATTAATGATATGACGTAGTTCTGGAAACTTTCTGCTTCTATGTTTATCCGTCTGATTACACGGTCAATTTTTGTTAACCGCCCCGTCTTTTTAAAAAACATCTCTACGAACGCGTCAAGTATGAAAGCCTTGTTCGTTACGCGAGGTGTGCGCACACTCAGCGGAGGCCCATATCTGCACTTTGAAATCGCAGCAACATCTGGAGGTTTGTAGTCCACAGCATTGTTGTTGTGATGTTTACAGTGCTGATCCTATATTTCCGAGGTCTTTAAAATGGCCGCCGCTTGAAATAAGTGCATTGCATCATCAAGCCACTATCTTAGCCCCGCCCAAAAATCAGTTTAACTCCCCAGTTCAGTACTTTATACCTCAGGCGTCTTTGTAATGTGTTTCAGCACATCTTTAATGTGTTTAGAAACAGTTCTCAGGATACCCTTTACCCAGACTTTAAGAAAAACAAACACACACAATACAAATGAGTGTTTTAATATGCTTCCTCCGTCTTGCAGCAAATCACAGACGACGGCTTTGTGAGTTTGTGTCGGGGTTGCCACAAGCTGCAGATGGTTTGCGTTTCTGGCTGCAGCAACATCACAGACGCTTCTCTGACTGCCCTCGGCCTCAACTGCCAGCGGCTCAAGTAAAGCTTTCTTCATTTGTACACACCGACACACACACTCCTTCAGTCATTCATGCTGTGTGTTTTCTGCAGGATTCTGGAGGCTGCTCGCTGCTCACATGTGACTGATGCTGGTTTTACTGTTCTTGCCAGAGTGAGTAAACACAGACAACGACAACATACGCACAACAGAAACGCATGGATACTTGAAAACATGCTTTACGAGACCCAATGGTGTATATGCACAGCTAGTGTTTTTCAGTCAATGATAAACTTCCAGTGAAAGCTTAATGTGACAATTCTCAGTTTCATAAGGTTCCTTTAACAGCATCGATGTTGTAATGTAATTACAATACATTCAGTTGCATAGACTTCAGCATTCATTTACTAGTTCAAGCGTAAAACAAGATGAAGGAACGTGTAAAATCTAGCACCGTCATAATCAGCAGGCGAGCGCAGAAACTCTATTGAAAGTACTGGGGTAGAGACATGGCAGGGGAAATTAAATTTAATGCAGTGCTACTTGTCTGGTCTGAGACCCACTTTATATCATATACCTATCGGGCAGTGAAGATCACTGATTTTAAAGAAATCAGACCTTAAACGTGGCAATTTTATAGTGGTGCGACAGTTTATCAGAAGCGCTAAGGCTGGCTGGCTGAAATTAAAAGTCCGTGTGCATATACCACATTCTCAAACAAACTGTGCTTTCTGTTTTAGAATTGTCATGAGATGGAGAAGATGGATTTAGAGGAATGTATTTTGGTGAGTTTACTCTTCCTAATTTTGAAAAGCTGTGTATTGTGTAGTCATGGACGTGTTTACATTTGTTTGTGCATTCGCAGGATATACAGTTGAAGGCAAAATCATTTGCCCTCCTGTGAATTTTTTCAAATATTTCCCAAATGATGTTAAACAGCAAGGAAATTTTCACAGTATTTCCTATAATGTTTTTTCTTCTGGAGGAAGTTTATTTGTTTTATTTCGGCTAGAATAAAAGCAGCTTTAAATGTTTTAAGTACTGTTTTAAGATTAATATTATGATCCCCTTTAAGCAATCTATTTTTTTGGTTGTTTACAGAACAAACCACTGTTAGACAATCACTGATTTGCCTAATTACCCCAACTTGCCTAATTAACCTAGTTAAGCATTTAAATTACTCTTTAAGCTGAAGACTAATATCTTGAAAAATATCTATTCAAATATTATGTGCTGTCATCATGACAAATATAAAATAAATCAGTTATTAGAAATGAGTTATTAAAACTATTATGTTTAGAAATGTGTTGAGAAAAATTCACAGGGGACCTACTAATTCTGACTTCAACTATATATTTATTATTATTGGAATATTTTAATAAATAATGATAGTAAATACTGCATATTCTGTGATTTATTTATAGTAGCTAATCATATTTTACACACTACTATTGAATAAATAGTGTTTTTATTTTTTTTGTAAAGATTTGAAGATGTCTTTAAGGTCACTTATTTTATTACAAATACAGTAAAAAGGTGGTATTTTTACAGTTCTGTTCTATAGTACACATTTAATCAGTTCATCCTTGCTGAATAAAAGTTAATATTTGTATTTTTTTTTTAAATTGTAACATTCATTCATTCATTTTCCTTCGGCTTAGTACCTTATTTATCAGGGGCCACCACAGCAAAATGAACCGCCAACTGCAACCCAGTGCTAGGATTCACACATTCACACTACTCATTCACACACACCCACACACACACACCATGGAAAATTTCGTTTATTCAGTTCACCTATTCACCTTATTCTCCACGTATGAGCGGGCGCAGCCATTTGAATCTTTTTGGCTCGAAACTTCCGGTCTCATTCACTTCCATTCATTTTTAGAGGTTAAAAACAGCTCGTAATGCTGCTTGATGTTGCAAACTGATCTTTTCGTATTATATTATTCAAATTTTTTATGTATAGTCATGCAAACACTTGTTTGTAGAGCATGTAGTTTGATCGTTTTCATAGACTGTAAACTATATGGACGTAGCATCCGTGACGTCACCCATAGGTTTCTGAAGAGCGCAAAAGAAGCCACAAGTAGGCGCGGCCAACCGTCGCCATTTTGTTCGCGCGTCATCGCACCCACGGCGGGATACCAAACAAGGGCAAAGAGGCGGAGAGTGGGCGGAGCTACAGACACCTGCTGGCACTTTGCTTAGACCTGGCAGACAGACTTTACTTTGGGAGAAACGCTTGATAATTTATTACCTGCGACTCGTTTGTGTTCTGACCACATGTGCTTGGCTGTACACTATATCAATAAAGTGTTTAGACCTTTAAAAACACTGTAGTAATACAGTGAGCCACTAAAAATTGTTCTTAAGATGTTTTTCTACAGGAGGAAAACGCGAATTACATCCAAACACTTCAGATATAGTCTGTGTGTTAGTAAATGCAAGACTATTGATAAAATCCAGCACAACACTGTATGATAACTCTTTAGATGACTGTTCTAGAGCCTACAGCTAATCAATCTGTCATATTCTGGAGTGCTTTACGGGTCTAAAGAAAAATATTAATGATAAATGATCTTAAATAAAACAAATACATTAATAGAGATGGTATACAAGTATATAACGCTACTCACATGGGAAAAGGAGGCCACGTGAACGGTTTGTGAGCACAATTAAATGCACACAGCATCCCATATCATCTGATAATTGTAAGAAATAAGTCCAAAAGGCAGCTGACTGTGTAAAGCCACATAAAACAGCACAAAAATACGGTGAATATGCCGAGATTAGTGGCTAATCTGCCGGATTCAGCTGAGGTGAAGTGACGGCGACCAGCGAGACCTAGCTGTCACTCAAGTGGCCACGCCCTTAATTATGCAAACTTAAAATAACCTAATATAAAGGAAATGGATGAGTTATAAAAAAATTCACCCCCCTCACAGTTGTCATGGAGGGTAATAATAGCTATATGAACCAAAATCGTTCTTTGTACCAGGCTGTAAACACCTTTTTTTCTGTTGTAAAGTTGGCCATTCTAACAGTGGGCTCAATTGCACTTTGCTCTATTATGGAGCCAGGACTAGCGGAATTTTGATGAATTGCAGTTTCAGTTACTTCCGTATTGGCCTCCCGAGGGAGAGCGGGAGGTTGCCGCTTGATCGTTTTCTGCCATTTATTATTTCTAGTCATTTCTCCCATAGGTAACTGAATTGGAAGTTCTAAAACAATCGCAAAAACGAGCGCACTTCCACATTGTAGAATAAGGTCAAAAGCGCATGTGTTTGGACTGTGGGGGAAACTGGAGCACCGGGAGGTAGCCCACACCAACACGGGGAGAACATGCAAACTCCACACAGAAATACCAACTGACGCGGCTGGGACTCAAACTAGCGACCTTCTTGCTGTGAGGCGACAGTGCTAACCGCTGACCAACCGTGCCGCTCATTGTTTTTATAGATTTAAATTTAAAAAACATACAATTGAATGTAAATGACTCTCGTTGGTGCTGTTTTATAGAATAGCCATGTTAATAAAAGCTTTTTCACTTTTTGAGTGCCTGGACTTATGATTTCATTGTTTCTCTTTATAAATCCCTTACTTAAATGGCATCTATGATGAAAATCATCTTTTGTAAGCTTTTTTTGCAAATAAACTAGTATTAAAATATCTGATACAACTCTCTGTGATTTTTATAAGTTTAAAACGTTTTTAAAACAGCATGTTTATAATAAAGTAAAATCGCTGTAATTCTTAACTGCTATAATCACCACGACCACATGGTGTCAGTAAACGCTAATATGCATGTGTGTGTGTGTGTACTGCAAATGGCATTTGTGTGAGTCTCATCATATCAGAAAGGCTTGAATAAACTCCTCCACAAATTCATGAAATAAACTTACTTATAATCATATTTTTGACGAATGAGCTGTATTTCGGCTTCATCTGAGTCCGTCTCTATCACTGACTGCTGTTTATCTAACATAACGCATGATGAGGGGAGAAGCAGCTCATTTGCATTTAAAGCCACAGGCTACAAAAACAGCTACCCTGTACTCAGACACCATATTGGGTAGATTCTGGAGGTTATAATATATAATCTGATGGGTATTTTGAGCTGAAACTTGACAGACACATTCTGGAGACACCAAAGGCTTATCTTACATTTCTAAAGGGGGTATAATAGGTGCCCTTTAAAGAGCAGCGACACATTAACTACCCCTGAAGTGCTTTTGGGTTTGATTTTAATTGGTTTGATTTGAGTAAAAAGTGTAGTAATGTAAATGAATAAGTAAATCTACAAGGAAATGAGTGAATGAATGACTATTTTCCTCACATGTGACACGAATGCTGTGGATTGTGACTGTATTGAACTGTTGGACTGTGCTTCTTAGATTTGTGCTGTTATAATGTATTTAGAGATTTGCTTTTCAATGCTCTGCTGTGTCTGCAACAGTTTGTCCTGGTTAGTCAGCCTGCTAATAATAAAGCTGTGTGTGTGTGTTTTTCATTCAGGTGACTGATAACACTCTGGTTCAGCTCTCCATCCACTGCCCCCGGCTGCAGGCGCTGGTGAGTTCAGCAACTGTGTGGGAGTTTTGCTTTCCTGCTGCTTATTTCCGGCTTTCTGGAGAGAAATTATCGAGACGACACATTCATTCCTGCATCTCACTCTGTGTGTGTGTGTGTGTGTGTGTGTGTGTCTCTGTCTGCCTGTGTGTGTTTGTGTCTCTGTGTGTGTCTGTCTGTCTGTGTGTTTGTGTCTGTTTCTCGGTGTGTGTGTTTGTGTGTCGGTGTCTGTCTGTCTGTGTGTGTGTGTGTGTGTCTGTCTGTCTGTCTGTCTGTCTATCTGTGTTTTTGTATGTGTCTGTTTGTCTTTGTCTGTGTGTGTGTGCATGCGTGCGTGTGCATGTCTCTGTGTGTCTTTTTGTGTGTGCGTGTGTGTCTGTGTGTGTGTGTGTGCGCGTGTGTCTCTGTCTATGCGTCTTTTTGTGTGTGTGTCTCTGTGTGCGTGTCTGTCTTTGTGTATCTGTGTGTTCGTGTCTGCGTTTCTGTGTGTCTGTGCATCTGTGTGTGTGTGTGCGTGCATGTCTCTGTGTCTGTTTGCGTGTTTCTGTGTGTGTGTGCCCGTATGTCTGTGCATGCGTGTGTGTGTCTGTCTGTGCATTTCTGTGATTGTGTGTGTGTGCGCACGTGTCTCTGTGTGTCTGTCTGTCTTTGTGTATCTGTGTGTGCATGTCTGCATGTGTTTGCGTTTCTGTGCGTGCGTGCGTGCGTGTGTGCGTGCGTGTGTGCGTGCGTGCGTGCGTGCGCGTTTCTGTCTGTGTGTCTTTTTGCGTGTGTCTCTGTGTGTGTGTCTGTCTTTGTGTATCTGTGTGTGCGTGTCTGCATGTGTCTGAGTTTCTGTGTGTGTGTGTGCGTTCATGTCTCCGTGTCTGTGCATGTTTCTGTGTGTGTGTCTGTCTGTGCATGCGTGTGTGTGTCTGTCTGTGCATTTCTGTGATTGTGTGTATGTGCACATGTCTCTGTGTGTCTGTTTGCGCGTGTGTGTGTGTGTGTGTGTGTCTGTCTGTCTGTCTGTCTGTCTGTCTGTGATTGTGTGTGTGTGTGTCTGTCTGTGCATTTCTGTGTGTATCTGTGTGCGTGTATGTGCATGCATGTGTGTGTGTTTTGCAGAGCTTGTCTCACTGCGAGCTGATCACAGATGATGGGATCCGCCACCTGAGCAGCAGTGTGTGCGGTCATGAGCGTCTGCAGGTGGTGGAGCTGGACAACTGCCCGCTCATCACAGACATCACTCTGGAGCACCTCAAGAACTGCCAGCGGCTGGAGCGCATCGAGCTCTACGACTGCCAGCAGGTGTCCCGCGCCGGCATCAAACGAATCCGGGTCTGTCAATACACAAACACTACATCTGTCACAACTCACAAAACACACACACACGTGCAGTCACAGCAGTGTTCAATCATCACATTCCTCTAATAACCTAATAAATATTAAAGGCATATTTCACTTCTCTCACCTGCTTGAGTTTCTTTCTTCTGTTTAACACAGAATGGAAGATACTTTGAAGAATGCTGAAAACCGGTAACCACTGACATCCATAGTGGGAATAACAAATACTATGGAAATCAGCGGTACGCTGTCTCAGTAGTTAGCACTGTCGGCTCACAGCAAGAAGGTTGCTGGTTTGAGTCCCAGCAGGGTCAGCTGGCATTTCTGTGTGGAGTTTGCATGTTCTCCCCTTGTTGGCGTGGGTTTCCTCTGGTTTCCCTCACATTCCAAACACATGCCCTATAGGTCAATTGAATAAACTAAATTGGCTGTAGTGAATGAGTGTGTGTGAATGTGAGAGTGTATGAGTGTTTCCTAGTACTGCGTTGCGGCTGGAAGGGCATCCGCTGTGTAAACCATACAGGTATGCTGGATAAGTTGGTGGTTCATTCCACTGTTTTGACCCCTGATAAATAAGGGACTAAGCCGAAGGAAAATGAATGAATGGAAGTCAATAGTTACAGGTTTCCAGCTTTCTTCAAAATACCTATGTGCATACCTATGTGGTACCTATACCTCAAATGTGCAATATTAAGGTTGAAGACACCCTGGAGTACTTTGTTTTTAAAAATGTTAACAGATTTGTGTGTGTTAAGCATTAGTTAAGACAACGTTAGCACCTGTCAGCTTTAATTGGGGGAGGGAGGGGGAACTGGATCATTTTGTCAGCTTATTTCAACTTCCAGGTTTTGAATAACTTTTGGGCCGGGATCAAAATCAGTGACGTAGCGCGAAGCTGCTATTGGAGTGATGATGCGTCTGTTTCTAAATATTATTCATAGAGGAGTTTTCTTATTCTATGAGAAGAGCCTGCTTCTTAATTATGCAAGACTGCACATGCTTTCCGAAGGCAAGGCAGACCTGCCAATCTGTTAGACTCAATGATTGGGTGAGATCGCGTCCACGCACGGCATGCAGTATTTAGCCATTCATGAAGAGTCGTATGTGTTTGTTTCCATGATTCACAGGGTTTGTTGCATGTTTTTCCCTGCGATGCTGTCAGGGCTGATACAGGAAAGCTGTAGGTTTGCATTAAGCATTTTTGTCAGAAGAGCTGTACGAGAATTGGAGAATGGCGGACTTTGTCTATTATCAGTT
The DNA here is from genome assembly GCF_903798145.1 of Danio aesculapii. Taxonomy (NCBI): domain Eukaryota; kingdom Metazoa; phylum Chordata; class Actinopteri; order Cypriniformes; family Danionidae; genus Danio; species Danio aesculapii. Next base: position 44,951,626 of record NC_079453.1, read on the forward strand.
GAGTTTGTTACCATTCAGACACATCGCCTATATCCGTGCTGCTGTGTTCGCCTATGTTTAAAATCCTCCAGATTACCTGCAGGGTTAATAGTTGGAATAGACAGGGAGAGAGACCTGCTGCACTGCTATCCACTGTGTCTCAATTCAGACCCGGTGATTCAAGACGAGAGAAGTCCTTCTCATTTATAGTGTTTACATGATTGTCTTTATAATGGTTTAACAAGGGCGGTGCGCTGGCACAGTGGGTAGCGCAGTTGCCTTACAGCAAGAAGGTCGCTGGTTTTAGTCTCGGCTGGCTCAATTGGCATTTCTGTGTGGAGTTTGCATGTTCTCCCTATGTTCGCGTGGGTTTCCCCCACAGGCCAAAGGCATGCTATAGGTGAATTGGATAAGCTAAATTGTCTTTAGTGCATGTGTGTGAATGAGTGTATGGGTGTTTCCTAGTACTGGATTGCAGCTGAAAGGGCATCTGCTGCGTAAAACATATGCTGGATAACTTGGCAGTTCATTCCGCTGTGGCGACCCCTGATTAATAAAGAGACTAAGCTGAAAAGAAAATGAATGAATGAATGGTTTAACAAATTGTGGTTATGTGTATATGAAATTAGGAATATCAAATGTAGCTGAGCATTCAATTACTGTTTATTTATTTTCATTTTAACCTTGTAAACTATAAAATCATGCATCTCCTCGTGGTTTGTGTCTCATTTTATAAGCCAACTGACAGTTGTTCGCTCCCTTATTTTTCCCCTGCTCTTTTGGCCACGCCCACTCCTCCCTCTGCTCTCAGAGCTCCACGCCCATCATGAAGCATTTTTTGAAAAAATTCCGAGGTAGACTTGAACTGAAAGAGGGGGGTTTTATGACCCTTTAAATTCTCAAACTTTAATGAAATATAGTGACTTAACCTCTAATAAAAGGACCGGTAACTTCATTCGCTGCAAACCTGTTATGGGATGTTCACACCAGATACGGCTTTTGGGAATAAATTGCGCAATTCGCACGTAAATAGACCCGTGAACATTTTGAGTTCACTTGCTCCATTTGAGCATCGCTTAATTCACAAGAAATTCACTTCAAAATTGATGCGGATTCATGTCATGGTCAGGGCTTCTGTCTGCCCGGTGACTCTATTATCGTTGCTAAATGGCTAACATAGATTTTATTGAGAGAGTAGCTGTGCTTTATGTGCTTTAGGAAGGCTGAAACAGCGTATATTCGTTCGGCGCCATGTCTGAGTCCACTAGATCCTTTCAGAGGTGCACTAGCTATGTGAATTCATCAACTCCTCCAGAAACTATACCTAGATGATGAAGGCTTTCAGCGGTGCTTCAGGCTGAGCCGAGCCCAGTATGATGAGCTGTTGTCCGGTGACAGCAGGAGGATTTCGCCTAGGGACACCAAAAACAGGTGTCACATCATAATCACGCCCTTACAAGAGCAAGCTCCTGATTGGTTAATTGCATCATTTGTGTGTCTAGTGCTGCAGGATGTCTGTTAGTGTCTTTGCATTGACTTAGCTTCATCCGCGTCTGGTGTGAACGCACAATTAGAGATTCTTTCTTGTGTTATAATGCAAACATAAATATACATGTTCATAAGTTTTTCAAAAATGTTTATTATTTAGGATTTAAGATGATGATGATGACCGTTAAACATGTCATAACAGTGCTGTGAAACGCAATCAATCAGTGTCTGATTCTGCTGCTGTTTCTCCTATAGGCTCACCTCCCCGAGATTAAAGTCCACGCTTACTTTGCCCCGGTTACGCCTCCTCCATCAGTGCACGGCGGAGGCCAGCGTCTGTGCCGCTGCTGCGTCATCCTCTGACAGAAGGAGGAGCCTCCGAGTTACATCACAGAGAGTCGAGCTGTCAGTCAACCTCTAAACTCCGCCTTTCCCCTGCTCCACGCCACTGAGGGGCGTTGTGAGGGGCGTGGCTGGTTTACGGAGCGCTTCCCTGGCAGCCGGATGGACCTAAACAAGTTGCGCAAAAAATAAAAATACAATGCGACAACAAAAAAAAACGGATACACACGAAGACATCAAGGAGCTACCATGTAAAATATGTCATGTTGGGATCTATAGAAAACAAATGCACTTCTAAAGCGTTATGGAACTACTGAAATATGAAACGAACGACTTTGACATGCCGTTTTTGATTATGATGATGACGACGACTACTACACAGTGTTTACATCCTGCTCCTCTTCAGCCAATAGGAATGCATTGTTGTGACATGAACAAATAGAGAAGCGGAAAGAAAGCGAGCGAGCAGCAGGATGCGAGAATCTGGATTTATGTAGGATTGATCATGTGACTCTATTGAAGCGTTTCTGTCTGGTTTTGCGTGTGCGTGCGTGCGTGTGTGTGAGAGAGAATGTTTAAATATAGAAAACAGAATATAACACTACAAACAAATCAACCCATATTAAAACTGGAGTAAATGTTTTTGTTTTGTTTTTGTTTTTTGTTAGTGCTCACCCTAATTTTGAGAGGACGCTGTTGAAATGAGAAAGCGAGGGGACGAGAAGGACTGTGAATGTGCATGCCAGAGAAGCTGGAGTTACAGTATGTGACCATTAATGTGACAATTAAGACTATATATATATACACACGTGTACTGAGGGAGCGTCAAGGATAGATCAACATTTGAGTTTCAGTGCAATATTGAAAGCCCGAGTATATGTGACAGGATTCAGAACACTCCCTATTCAGGCATTTCACTTAAAATATTCTCCTTACTGTTCCCCATTGCTGTGTTTTCTCTGCCTTTTACCTGTCCTTAAAGGGGATAGTCACCCAAAAATGAAAGATGTACAGTATTTATTTTCCCTCAAGTGGTTTTAACCTTATTCTGGGGAACAAAAAAGGAGATGCTTTGAAGAATGTTGAAAACTGGTAACCATTGACTTCCTTTTTACGCTTTAAAAAATCTGTTAATTAACAGTTTCTGTATTTTGTGTTTTCTATTTATTTACAGTTGTGAATTGCATTATGGGATGTTGATCTCTGTTGCCTTTTGATGTTGAAAATTCAACTCTACTGTTTAACAAAGTGACTATCTGTAAGTGTTTATCTGTAAAATAACAGAAAATGTACAGGCAGTTTATTACAAGGCTTTTGCAGCACAATATACAAAACCAACCCAGACAATATATCACTTTAAACTATTAAAAATGCTCATAAAAGTCTCTTTTTTAAACATTTTTAAGGTTAAAAGTTGCCAGAAGAAAGGTCAAGGTCCCATAATGCGATTCAAAAGTATAAATAATAAAAAAATAACTAAAAACATGAATTACAAAATGCGGAAAACTGTTAATTTATGGATATTTTTTTACAATGTACATGTTCAAAGGAAGTCAATGGTTACCTATTTTCAACATTTTTCAAATTATCTTCTTTTTTTGGTTCACCAGAGTAGAGGAAAACAAAGGAACACAAAAGAAGATATTTTGAAAAAAGTGCAAACTGGTAGCCATTGACTTCCTTTGTAGGAAAAATGAATACTATGGAAGTCAATGGTTACCAGTTTTCAGATTTGTTTTTATTTAAAAAAAAAAAAAATAAATTTAAATAAATATCTTTTTTGTGTTCAACAGATGAAGAAAAAACAAACGGGTTTGGATCAAGAGTTAATAATGACAGGATTTTCAGCATTGGGTAAACTATCCCCTTAATTTAAAGGGACAGTGCATCCAAAAAATTTTAAAGGTCATTATTTCCTTACCATCGACTTTAAAAAAAACAGTCTTCTAAAATGTGTTTTTGTCAACCCTGATGTTTTCACACAACGTCATGCAGATTTAAAGCAACATGAGGATGAATAAATCATGACAGAATTACTTTTTTTTGGGTGAACTTGATTATATGATGATTTTAAAACCATCATCAGGATGCAAAAATGTATAAGAACCTTTCCATATGTATAAGTGAGAGTCCAGCTGAATATATCATCTGTTCGGCTTTATTTCTTTTATAATCTGACCCAAAAAGTTAGTCTCAGTCAACATTCACTTTTATTGTAGGAGATGCGGGAATCAATTATAATAATTTGTCCCAGAGAGTGTTGTTCTCCTTGAGATCTGCTTGTTTCCCTAAATAAGATTTTGACGTAAATTTTTCAAAAGTTACAGTAGGAAAACTTGAAGACAAAATTTTGAAACGCATCCCTATGCGATTTTATAATTTATAGATTTAAAGTGAGTTCAGCCAAAAATCTCGCATAAATTTTGCTCTGAAATATAACTTTTTTTTTTAAAACTCGAGTAACATGTTTACATTCACTTTCATTGAATGCTGACTCCAAATTTCAGTTTTTCAAAATTAGTATAATATGATGTGAAAATTATGATTTAAAGTAAGAGTCCCAATTAAAACATCCTCTGTTTGGCTTAGTTTTCTTTCATAATCTGACATAAAATGTTAGTCTCAGTCAACATTCCCTTTTATTGTGTGAGATTGTATTATAATCAATTATAATAATGTGTCGTTCTCCTTGAGATCTGCTTGAGTGTCGCTGAAGTTGGTTGCCAAAAAATTATTTTACATCAAACTAAAACATAATATTTTCCCAAAAATTACAGTATAAATACTTCAAGACAACAATTTGAAACCCACTCTTATGAGATATATAATTAAATAAAATTTTAACATTTAAAGTGATAGTTCACTAAATTTTGCTTTAAATATTTAATTAAATAACTCCAACAAATTGTTTATGCTTGTGTAACAAAATATTGACATTTACTTTCATTTAATGTTGACTACGAAATCTGAAAGCTATTTACTAGTCAACTAGAGTTGTATTTTTCAAAATAAAAGTCATACAGATGTTGGTGTACTGAACTAGATCTGATATGATGTGAAAACAATGATTTAAATCATCAGCTCAACTAAAAATATCATCCATTTGCTTTTATTTTCCTCCAAAATAATCTGACTTTGTTTGAGAAACAAAATGTCAATCAAGATTTACAAGATTCACTGAATAGTGACTGAGGGTGTGAAATATTTCTTTTATTATTATTATTGTGCTGAATAATAATCATATGGGTTGATTGCATAATGACAAAAATGTAATTTTTGGCCGACCTAGATGGAATTTGAATATAATGCAATACCAAAAATTACAATAGGAAAACCTGTAACCATTGACCTCCTTTGTAGGAAAGCAAATACTATGAAAGTCCACGGCTACTGGTTTTCAGCTTTCTTCAAAATATTTTATTTCGAGAAATATTTCATTTTTTGATAATGACAAATATGCAATTTTTGGGGTGACCTAGATGGGATTTTAACAATACAATACCAAAAATTACAATAGGAAAACCTGTAACCATTGACTTCCTTTGTAGGAATACAAATGCTATGGAATTCAATGGTTACCGGTTTTCAGCTTTCTTCAAAATATTTTGGGAAATATTTCATTTTTTGATAATGACAATATTATAATTTTTTTTGGGTGACCTAGCTGGGATTTGAACATGATACAATATCAAAAATGACAATAGGAAACCTGTAACCATTCACTTTCTTTGTAGGAAAACAAATACTATGGAAGTCAATGGTTACTGGTTTTCGGCTTTCTTCAAAATATTTCATTTTGAAAAATATATTTTGTTTTTTGATATTGACAATACTGTAATTTTTGGGGTGACCTAGATGGGATTTTAACATAATACAATTCCAAAAATTACAATAGGAAAACCTGTAACCATTGACTTCCTTTGTAGGAAAACAAATACTATGGAAGTCAGTGGTTACCTGTTTTCAGCTTTCTTCAAAATATTTTATTTTGAGAAATATTTCATTTTTTGGTATTGACAAATATGTAAATTTTGGGGTGACCTAGTTGGGATTTTAACATAATAGAATACCAAAAAATACTATAGGAAAACCTGTAACCATTGACTTCCTTTGTAGGAATACAAATACCATGGAAGTCAATGGTTACCGGTTTTCAGCTTTATCAAAAAATTAAACATTTCTCAAAATATTTTGAAGAATGACAATAATGTAATTTTTTGGGGTGACCTAGCTGGGATTTGAACATGATACAATGCCAAAAATGACAATAGGAAACCTGGAACCATTCACTTTCTTTGTAGGAAAACAAATACTATGGAAGTCAATGGTTACTGGTTTTCGGCTTTCTTCAAAATATTTCATTTTGCATACAATACAAACAATTACAATAGGAAAATAGAAATATGAAACCTTGTCCATACACTCATAATTTAAAGGCAAAGTACAGCCAAAATTAACATGAATATTGTCCTCTAATATCAGATTTTAATTTTTTAAATGTGTAAGAAACGACTAGATCTGAGAAAAATCATAATAATCATAAAAAACAATATTAGTTTCATACATTAATGTAAAATATCAAACAATACCCATACAATCATGATTTAAATACAGAAAATATCCATATAGCTATATTCATCTTTTCTATAATCTATTTTTTACATACGAGAAACAACACAAAAATCACTTGCATCATAATTACCAAAATGCAGTTGAAATGAGTGATGACTGAGGGTGTCAGATTAATTATTTTATTTTATTTTCCTTAATAATTGTGGATTTTTGTACAAAAGAAATGCTAAAAACTACATTTCAGGAGGGTGAACTATCCTTGTAAGTTTACTCATGCATAACGCTGACTTGATTGCATGTTTGAGGACATGTTGTAGTCCTGCAGATGCAAAAACGTCTGATCGTGCGGTGGATGGAGATGGGTTTTTTATTTTTGTGGATGTTGAGTGCCTTTGATTTTTGCACCAGGAGGGTGGAGGAGTGGATTTCGGCCACAGAAACGCTGGACTCAGGGCTGCAGTGACGTTCATCACAGTGTTTCTATTGTATTCACCCCTGTTTAGTTGATTTTACCATTGAATACGATGATGATGATTTCAGGTCAGTGCATAAACCAATGTTTCCAGTATTCTCGACCACTTTATCGAAGGCAATGCTAAGCCTGTCAGCGGCTGTGAAGTTGATTAGAGTTGTTCTGTATCAGCTAATCAGTTCCCCTCATTTTCTCCCATATTATTATTATTATTATTGTTATTATTATTTTTGACAAAGAGACAAGTTACCTGAATGTCCTTGTGTTCTGGTTGTTAACGTGACATTTCTTTAAATAAAAGATCTGAGCAGTGTGTCACATTTCTGATTGCTTAGTTGTTGGATTCAGTGATTCATAATATACTGTTCAATGTTAAAGGTGCTGTATGTAAGTTTTTGACTCTTCTGAAGCATAAAAATACCAAAATATGTTTGCAGATATTTAAGAAACATGCCAAGTGAACATTCTTGTTTATCTGAAAAACAATGCTGAAGTCAGATATTCTGCTTTGAAAATGTGCGTTATGTGGCAGAATGACTGTCTTTGTTTTGGTTCTTTTAACCCGCCCAATGCCACTTTAGCCAATTATATTTCAGTACTCCAGGTTGCCTTTCTGGAATCAAGGTATTTCATTCAGGCAGTCATGAAGACTCTTTAAGTATGCGTGACCGAAGTGCGACCTCCAGTGGACAGTAGCAGACTCCGAAATGAGAGCAGATTCAGAGTTCGATAAGAGGTGGTTTATAATTAGCAATTAATATAAATATAACTAACGTAAACATTAGGTGAGCAGGTTACATTGTAACACCGTGTCCTAACAGCATGCTACGAGATACGCAGTGGTAAGCAGTTTGCACCATAGGAAACATAACAGAGATCTAAATACAGCCATTCAGAAGCACAGAATAGTGCACTTACTGCAGTGCAGCGAAATGGTAAGGTTTATAATCTAATTAATACATATTAAACCTCTTTAACATTATTAAATGTAGCTGCTGAATCAGTGATTTGTGTAGGTTTTGTGCTCTAAAGTTCAATTTCAAACGGTTTATTTTATTTTTAAGATCTGAGGTGAACTATCTGCTGCTGCTTTCATTATATGCCAATACATGTAATGTAAAATGGCATTCAAACTCTCATTATTAGCATTTAACACTTAATAAAGCACGTGGGGTTTACCTGAGGTGATCGTTGTCAATTTGCTGGTCAGCCGTTTCTAAAATACATATTTCAGGCGTTGGTTAGAACAAAAACTCCTTTTAATATGGATATGTTCCTTCTATCGCGTGCCGTTGCTTTTAATTAGAATACGACTTAAATCAGCTTTAAATCAGCCTTAGGCTCGATAGTCAAACTCGCAACCTGCACTTGCGTGTTTTGAACCAGGTGTGCAATACCTAGTTTAACCACTGTGTGTCTGACTTACGTATACTGCAACATTAATGGGAGTCTTTTGCACACGTGGTCTGGATGCACACCTGGTGCAGTGCAATCTGAGCTGCATCCAATGCTTTTTAATGGGCTCACCTAACCCCACCTGTCATCGTGACGTCACTCACTCCACTGAGTGCATCCAGATACTATTGGAATTATTAGCCATCCTGTAATATTTTAATTGCTTTTCAAATATATTTTAAGTGATCTTTAACAGAGCATGTGTTATTTTTAATTGTATTATACAATTCAATTAGTTCTTTTAGTTTGACTGGAATAGAAAATATTACTTTATTATTGTTTTAAAGTCATTTTTTGTCTAGTGACGTTATTCGTTACTAAATCCTTACAGTTGAGGGCAAACTTATTAGCCCTCCTGTGCAATATTTAATATTTTTTTAATATTTCTCAAGTGATATTTGATGGATTAAGCAATTTTTCACAGTATTTCCTACAATATTTTTCTTCTGGAGAAAGTCTTAATTGTTTTATTTCAGCTAGAATAAAAGCAGTTTTTAATTTTTATAAACCATTTTTAATTCAAAATTATTAGTCCCCTTAAGCAATATTTTTTTCCAGCTGTCTACAGAACAAACCACTGTTAAACAGTGACTTGCCTAGATAACCTAATCAATCTAGTTAAGCCTTTAAATGGCACTTTAAGCTAAATATCTTGCAAAATAACTAGTAAAATATTATGTACTGTCATCATGGCAAAGACAAAAGAAATTAGTAAATTAATTCTAAAAATGTAATGCTTAAAAATGAGTTTAAAAAATCTCGCATTGTTGATTTATTTAAAAACACTTGCATGATTTGTATCAATTTACAGTTTGCATTTCACAATTCTGACTCTTTAATCCTCAGAATTCTGACTAGCAATTTCAGATTTCTTTTTGTCAGAATTGTGACTTTTTATATTGCCATTTTGTTTTAATAATGAACTATAGCCAAAGTATGTTGTGTTGTGATCATAATGAATCAGAACTGTGAGGAAAAACTATCAACTTTCAGTTGTGAGGAATAAAGGTGTAATTCAGAGGGGGGAAAATCAAACTGAGAAATGTAAACTCAGAATTAGGAAAAATAGATGATGAGAATGTGCTGTCATACCCATTTAGATAACTGTATTTAGTTTTTTTTACATTTCAACATGCATCCTATAAACATTTTTGTATGTTTGAAAAGTTAGCTTTACAAAACTAAACCCACTACACTTCATAAAACACTTGCGAGTTACTGACAAAGAGCGAGCTACATTGGAGTAGCTTAATTTTATTATAGTAAACAAAAAGAAATAGACAATCAAGATGTCAGTTCAAGCTTGGATACTATATAATTACATATAAAATATACTACATACTGTATGAATTTATAGTCCTTACAGTATCATATTCAACATTTAAAGTGGATCAAAACCGTCTAACTAATGTACAACACCCGATTTTTGTCCTGGGACAATTTTGATCAACTTTTTTTGATCCAAATGAAGACTTCTGTATATTGTGGATACAAGTACATAAAGGTTTGTGTTTGACAGACACATTACAGTGCCAGCAGGGGGAGACAGAGACGGGCAAAGCTAATTGAAAATACAGTTACTGTTTTATTCACAGTAGCAGAATGTACTTTATTCAGAGTCAAGCATAGTCTTCCTGGCGCTTATAAACACAGATTGCGTTTATGTTATTATTATAATTAAAAGAAGTAAGTTTTAATTAGGAAATAATTGTAATTTAGTCATATAATCAAATCTTCTACGATTTGTCAGATGTGGTTCAGTCATGAATACCAATAGGGAAAATGGAAACACACTGGAATAATCAGAATAAAATCACACACACACACACACACACACACACACACACACACACACACACACACACACACACACACACACACACACATATATATATATATATATATATATATATATATATATATATATATATATATATATATATATAATTATGCTTTTTCCTGTATCCTATTGCTTCAATATCCTATTGATATTATTCACTTATATGTATCTGAATGTAAATATATCCGAATGATAAATTAACTTTATTTTTAATTAGATATTTTTTATATATATATATATATATATATATATATATATATATATATATATATATATATATATATATATATATATATATATAATCATAATAATAAACTGGTAAAATATATGAAAACAGATAATGTCTTGGCGGAAAATGTCAAGAAAAATTTCATATTTAATATTTAAAAAATATATATTAATTACCATAACAATTATTATTGTAATATTTTATGGTAATAGTGTTAAACAGAACAAGAATTTAGTATACTGTAATGTTTATTAGTATATTATTTTTTATGGTTATTGTATTACAATATAGTAGTAATAATTCATTCATAAATTTTCCTTCGTCCACAGCGAAATAAACCACCCGTAGTAATAATAATAATAAAATTGATAATAATAATGCATATCATTTAAAAATGTCAGTATATTTGACTGACCACAATAACTAACAGAAATGTATATGCGTTAAATGGGCAGGATATTGTAGCAATAACAACAAATCCTACCAGTATTAATAAATATAATATACTGTAGTGAGTCAGTAATTATAATAAATGTAAACATCAGCATCGTGTTTCTCGAGAAACTATATAATAAAAGCGCGTGCCCTGTTCTGTCAGCCTCTAATGATGATGAATAATGAATTATGCACAGAATGCGCCTATTTTCAGTCAGGCATCATGCTGGACATCTGTGCGGCGCTGAAGGACCCCGAGGCCTCGGCCCAATCACTCTTCCTCGGGATCGTTTTGCTATTCAACAACAGTCCAGTACTGCAGTTACCGGTGTTTGAGGCGAGAGAGAGTCGCGAGCAGAAGCCAGCTGTCAAACCGCGGATTATTTTAGGGATTAAATCAGCGTAAACCGGAGCCACTCATCCACCCGAGCGGCGCGAAGCGGGCTTTTCTGAAATGGAGGCCAGGAGGGAAGAGAGTCCCGGCGGCAGGCCCCAGGATACCCGACCATAAGGGTTAAAGCTAGCACTGTTAGCCGAGACCACCTGGAGACACTTCCACTGTTTTTATACGGATCTAATCTACGTCGCTTTACGCCCTGGCCTGTTTATAACTTCGTGTTTAATTCCTTAACGTACTTTTGTGTTCGCCGGATCAACCGTCTGGCTTCGTTCAAACTTTGTCAAAGTTCTTCATTTTCCGTTTTTGCGTCGTTAACGCACCAGCAACAGACCTCGGAGAGTCTTTAAAAGCTGTGTTTAACTTCCTCTTTGTCCGCATTTCTGTTCGTCGTGTCGTGTTGTGGTGTTTACGCGACTCTGACAGCCAACCGCTCCGTTTGTTATTGTTTCTCCGCGGTCTGAGGACCGACCACATCGCGTCCCGATGGAGGAAAATGACAACATGGACTATTTTTACCAGCAGGTTTTGCAGAAGGACGTGACCCGGCGGCTGCAGGTCGGGCCGGAGCTCATCGACTACCTGAGCGACCCGCAGCGATCCCTGGACGTGGAGCAGGACAAACCCCGGCTGGATAAAACCATCGACGAGCTAACGGGATGGGTCAATTCCAGCAATTTCAAGGTACTAGGGTATTTTGGGGGTACATATTTGAATTAAGCGTCATGAAAGGTGTGCTGCAAGTCACGTATGTTATCATGAGGGATGCATTGCTGTGACAAAGTTCAGCCAAACCCATCAGTTTTTCTTTTGTCATTAAATGTGATGTGCATTCATTGCTGCACTGCATTCATGAGAAGCTTCAGTGGGATCATTGAAGAGTTGTAAAAAAATCAACATAAGTACAAATACATAAGAGTGAATAATGTTCATGAGAAATAGGATGGAGAGAAAATAAGATTAAAACATAACAAATGCAAAAAGAAATAAACATATAAATAAGAATACAGTAATGATAATAGTTAACTTTGAATATGTAAAATGGATTAAATAAAATAAATACATATAAACAAATTCTTGAGATTTTTCTATATTTTTCTTTGTTCATTACAAGAAATCATAACATAAATTTAGATACATATGAGTGAATAATGGCAATGAGGAATAGCATAGAGGGATAAGATGATGAAAACAAAATAATAATATAATATAATAATTACAGAAATAAGTAAATACATGAACATATAAATAGTAATACAGTAATGATAATTGTAAACATTGAATTTGTTAAATACAATGAATAAAGAAACATATAAACAAACAAATTCTTGAGATTTTCTTTTTTTTTTCTTTTTTGCATGCATTACAAGAAATAATAACACAAATTTAGATACATATGAATAGGATAGAGGGAAATAGGATAAAGGGAAAAGATGAAAATAATTATATAATAACAAACATAAATAAATACATGAACATAAAAATAATAATAGAGTAATGATAATAGTAAATTTTTAATTTGTAAAATACAATAAATAAAATAAATGCGTATAAACAAACAAATTCTTGAGATTTTCTATTTTTTTTCTTTTTGCATGCATTACAAGCAATAATAACACAAATTTAAATACATATGAGTGAATAATGTCTATGAGAAATAGGATAGAGGGAAAAGATGATGAAAACAAAATATTAATAATATAATAAGAGCAAAAATAAGTAAATACATAAAAATAATAATACAGTAGTGCTAACGGTAAACACTGAATTCGTAATTCATTTTCATTACAAAAAATAATAATAATAATAACAGTTTCAGATAAGTATGATTGAATAATATCCATGAGCAGTAGGGAAGAGATGGAAAACATAAGTAAATACATAAAAATAATAAGATATAATAATGATAATAGTGAACATCGGTTTAATTTGTAAATGCAATAAATAAATGAACAAATAAATTGAGATTTTCTACTTTTTTCGTTGTGACAATCAAAAATTATAGCAGAAAATAATTCCTCTATGAAGTCTAACAGCAAGTCATTCTTTTAGTTATTAATCCTAATTAGAGACTTTTTCAAGGCCTTTTCTATTTTTTTTATAAAAATAAACAACATATTTTGCTATGCATCTCACAAATTTCTGTTTATCGATAAAATATTTACTTTGCAAGATGTAAAAATTAAATCATTCACTATTCATAAATGTATTCAGTCATTCTCATTTATGTGAATTAAGAGCAGATAACCTCTTTTAAGGAAATGATCATTTCTTATGTTATTGTCATTTCTTTGCACAAATAAAATAAAGCAATTACTAACATCAGACTAAAATCTTCTAAGAGAGACATCACAGTTCTAGAACAGATGAGATATCTTAAATCCTTGTTGTGTGTATTACAAAATGTGCAAAGGAAATGCATTAACATCAGTGTGCATGCATTACATATTCATCTGTGTCAATGGGAGAGTGGGTTTGCTGGTGGGGGGTGTTTTGAAGATGGGGGAGGGTCGTGTGGGGTATTGTTCTGTTGCATTGGGGTTGTAAAGGCACATGTCAGATTAATCCATGCTTTACATTGATTGAGAAAAGCTGTTTTGTGTTTCGAGGATGCACGGTTTAAATGGCCCGGGATGCAAGCAGAAGCTTTTATGCTGGCTCATGCTGCTGCTAATGTGTCATAAAGGGTCACTTCTGCTTTCCTTCCCGTTTCTGTCGCTGTTTGCATGAAATGAAGCACCGTCAACTCGAGTGGGGATGTTTTTAAATGTCCAGCTGGTTTTTACCTTCAGATGGTAGATGAGGGTCCGGAGGGATTGCTGGGAATGAGATCAGACTGGTTGAGGTTGGGTTTTAGGAATGATGAGGGTGATTCATAAATTGGATACACAGCTGTAGACTTCTGCAAATAAATAGATAATGCGGTTTGATAAATGCGGGGTGTCAGATTTAGATTTTGATCTAGTAGACTGTATTTATTTCTCTGATATTTTTATTTATTTTTTTATTTTAGCATGATTTGTTTGATTTATTTTAACATTTATTTAATTTGATCTCTTTTTATATACTTGCATTTATTGTTTTTAGGATCTGTAAGATTTTATTTTTGAATGAAGCAGTTTTATTCAACATGGATGCATTCAAATTTATAGGCACAAGGGAAGTAAATACATTTTAAAAGTGTACACAAACATTTATTTTTAAAATTAATTCTGTTTATTTGAATAATTAATAAAATGATTCTGAAAAAAATATTTGGCAGTACAATTATGTTGCATTGTAAATATTATCGCTTAAATCAGCTTATTAGAAACATTTCTAATGTGAAATTCTGGGTCAATGGCTGCGGATGATTATTATTTCATTATATGATTGATTGACATTTTTAATTAATTTCTGTAATGGTGTTACTGCTGTGGTGTGTGTGTGTGTGTGTGTGTGTGCTGACAAAAAAAAAAGAAAAGAAAAATGACTTTATTTAGTAACATTAGAAAAAAGTGTGTATATATTATTGTTTCCCCCTCAATTGTATCAGATTAATTGGGTTAACCCATAAATACTATATGAACCCATTGCAAAGTGTGTAGATGAATGTGTTGTCTAGTTGAAACCGCTTCCAAAATTAAAATCACCAGGTGCTTTCCAGTTCTGCTTCTCAGGTGCACTCACACACACACACACACACACACACAAACACACACACACACTGATGTCCTTACTCAGGACTCTCTCTGGCTGCTATGCCTAAAATAGGTCATAACTGGTGCTTCTGGGATGTAGTGAATATTTGATTGTTTCTCAGGAATGCGAACTTCCATCCTGCAGTGCCAAGAAACACAGCGCAGCGATCCCACCGCACTCTAATACACTCCATCTCACAATCTCTAATGTTCATTCACCCACTCACACACAAAAACAATAGGCATTCTTAAAGGGATAGTTCACACCAAAAATGACAATTCTGACAAAATCACACACTAATTACTTGTTTTGAAGAAGGTTTAGAAGCACTTGAGAGCAGGTACTTGGGTTTAATTAGTTGCAAAGTAGTTAGTTACTGTAATTAAATTACTTTTTAATTGAATAAGTGATTGTTTTTTTTATTTATTATAATTTTTACATTTACTTGCTATGGTCTTGCTTAAATACTGTACTTAAATTCAAAGATTCCATATAAGAAAGAGAAATTCAGAGATGCAAAGGAATTTATATTTTGCAGAATATTTTTTTCAACAAATATGTTTATCATTTAACAAGAAATTTGCATATGTTTAATAAAGAAGTGATTGAGAAATTAGTTCATGACAATATAAGGTATAAATTCAGTGAAACAGTGCAATAATAAATATATATATATATATATTGTTGTTATTTAGAACTTTTCTATATTTTTCAATTAAAGGTTTTATTTGTCTGATAACTGCTTATTCTTAAGAAAAAATGTATTACATAAGATTATATTTATTAATTTAAAATATTTTGTGTTTAGATACATACATAGTTAAAAATTGAATTGTTAATTAAAGTCACAGAAAAGGACTCAAATTTAAAGGCTTTTATGTGGAGTTTTAGTATTTAGTGAAGTTATAAATTACTTATTACATAACTAAGTTACTTGTCAGGAAAAGTAGTTAGAAATGTAGCTTGAATACAATTGTAATGATATAATAAGTAATTAATTACTTGTATTGAGGTAACACACTCAACAACAATGCTTAAATGTGAGTAAATGGTATATAAATAATTTTTTGGGGGTGAACTATCCCTTTCAAAGTAATTAAAAATGTAATTTAAATACTGTTGTAATTATATAATTAGTTATTAATTACAATATTTTTGAGGTAACGCACCCAACAACAATGCTTAAGAGTGAGTAAATGTTATGTAAATAATTTTGTTTAGGGTGAACTAACCTTTTTTGTCAGACGAAGTAATTATAAATGTTGTTTAAATACAGTAGTAATGATATAGTAAGTAATTATTTACATATTTTTGAGGTAACACCCAACAACAATGCTTAAGAGTGCGTAAATATACGTAAATATAAAGATATGTGAATTATTTTTTAGGGTTACTATCCCTTTTCCAGAGAAAGTAATTAAAAATTTAATTGTAATGATATAATTAGTAATTAATTACTTTTTTTTGAGGTAACACCCGATAACAATGCTTGCTAAATGGTATGTAAATCTAAATTTTTTTCTTTAAGTGAACTATCACTTTAAAGATCCAGCGTCCATCAACACAAAGCTCTGAAACTAATAAGCATCAGATTCTGAGTCTGCACAACCGTATGCTTGAAACTGCTGTCCTGCTGTTAGCTCGTGTGAAAAGGAGAGTGAGCTTTGATGTTCTCTGCTGATTTGTCTCTTTCTTGTTTGGTGTCAGGTTGCATTGCTGGGGATCGATATCGTCAGCGCATTCGTGGATCGGATGAAAGAACGCTTCAGAGGTTATATCGGCACAGGTAAGCGGCGCTTGTTGCTTCCATTGAAGGCACATCATCAATAAGACAGTTTTGTGCATTGCATAATCAGCAGAAAGGGGAACGCCGGGTTGACTTGTATATGACACAATCCTCAGCCTCAGTGTTGTCTCTCAGCTGTTTAGCCCCACCTCCTACTGTTTCCATGAGAACTGGTGTTATGGTTGTAACAGATGACCCCCCCTAATCATACCTCATTCATCTGAAAACATGGAACAAACAGAGTACAGAGAAAGGAATGAGATGACTTCACACAAAGAGTCTGTTTGAGTCTGTCTGGTGTACAAATAAGATGAAACATGATGTCTTTCATCGGCTGACCAAACTGTAGTTCACCTCTTCTTTTCCTTTATTGAGCTATTGTTGCTATGTTAGAATTTTCAAAGAAATGTATTTAGGTGAATATACCTTTTAAGAGAATGAGTTTACGGGCCTGTAGCCAGCCCAGTGAAAGGGGTGGTTCTTTTTTTTCTCAAAAAGTAGACCTTTTTGCAGTACACCTAATGATATATTTATTTAGGAGGATTAAATACTGCATTTTTGTGACGTTTTTAAGCACTATTTTTAGCTGGATTAGCTTGTCGGGTGGTCATCATAACCACACATTTTTGGTCCGTTTCCACTGAGTGGTACAGTACGGTGCGGTACGGGTCATATTTATCAAGCTTGCGTTTCCACTGCCAAAAGGGTACCCTTTTGGTGGGTGTGGTGTACGACAGAAAGTTTCAGACGACGTCATTTTTACTCGAGGAAAGTCACAGTAAAGCTGTACGGGTTGTTCACATATCATATGAGAAGTACTTCTCACAAAACAGATGCTTTATACACAAATACTTGTGTGTAAATGTTCATTACTAACCTTTCTGTTAACATAATTTAATTATAACTGCAGATCAATGATATTGTGAAATAGCTAGGGGTGTGACGGTAACAGCATCACCGCCATACCGCCATAATGAGGTGTCAACCGCGGTGATGTGGTTATTACTGTCATCACCACCCATTTTAGTTTATTTTTATTTTTTTGCTTGTGAATCTTTCAGGATTGTATAGAAAAACAGAATAAACTAAATAAAAGGCCTGCCCTGAGTATTTTCCACTTAAATTACAAATTTAGATTACAAAACGCAAACACTGAATCCTTTTTAATAACCAGCATAGGCTGTTTTATTTTAAGCTTATTTTAATAAAGCAGACCTACTAACTCAAATCAACCGCTCCACAGAAAATAAACATTTTTAACGCACTGCTGTAATTTCTATATTCCAATCCCTTTATCAACATTTTTAATACAAGTCATTATTTTAGATTGAAGATTATGACTTGAGAATATGATTTTACCTCAGCGCTGCACTTTTCTCCTTCGCTCTCGCGCTGAGTTCAGGTGACGGAGTGTTGTGAAGTAGTTAAACTATCAAACTGGCACAGGAATATCAGTATATTAATATAGGCTTTGCTAAAAGGCTGGTCAAATGTGGGTCTTTTTTTACAGAAGCTATAAACAGACGCGCATGCTGCGACCGGTGATGAGTCAACAATCGCATATATTTTGACTTATTTAAAGTAGGCTATAGCATATAATAATTGTGTGTAAAGAAGTTTATTAAAAATGTAGCCAATATATCACAGGGGTTTGTGTAGCAGCAATTACAGTGGAGCATTAATTAAATCCTTTTTCCCGCAGAGCGAAACAAACACTACACAGTTGTGTAGCAGATGGAGACGCACAAAAATATACAATTCAGATATTTTCGTCGGAAGAAAAATATTCTTTCAACAAATTTAGTTTTGTACAATTTGTATCTTAGTTTTTGTCGGTCAGTTATTTACAAAATAAACAAGAATAACTAATAAAATTTGAGGTGAAGCGATGTGCCTCAGGGTCCGCTATATGCCGCGGCCAAAACACAAACTGGTCTGTTAAATACAATCGTAATATAAATAAAATAAAAGTGAAATATTCAGTTTGGAATATTGAATCTTTGTTAACTGTATGATCAAAATTAAAAGAGCAGCCTATAAAGGGATTGGGATATAGAAATTACAGCGGTGCGTTAAAAATGCTTATTTTTATATATTATATATATACATGTTTGCGCGGTTAACCGACATACCGCATGATTTCTTGCTTCATCACCGCGGTAACAGAAAATCCATTACCGTCACAGCCCTAGAAATAGCCTACTGTAACGTCTGCAATTATATAAAATAAATAAATAAATGCAACATATATGAACACATAAAGACCCTCACAGTCTCTGATATGTTATCAGTTACAGAAAAACTACACACAGCATACATTTATTCATTATTAGAGTTAAAAAAACAACACGAAATATAGCCCACAGTTAGTGCAAATCTCTCATGTGTGTCTGTAATCTTCAGCAGCACGTGTAGCCTCCGTTAGAAAGTCATTCTGTCGTTCTGAGTTCTTAATAGTCCAAAAAGTGATGATAATCATTAAACATGGCAGTTTGTTTATGTTTTAGGTTGCAAAAGCATCATTTGCTGCAGTTTTTACCGGCTTCTTCTTTGTTTTTATATTATGTTATTATATTTTATTACGGTGTAATGTCTCTGCTCTGTTTTTAAAAATGGCGCTTCCTTTGTTTTCATTCTCCTGCTTCTGCGAGTGACGTATCTCTGTAAACCAATAGCGTTCAGCTGCGCGTCTAGCAGTGCCTTTGGCACCCTTTGGGCCGGTTTGTACCCTTTGCAAAGGGTGACCATAAAAGTGGTACGGTACGGTTCGCTATAAAAGTGTACCGAACCAAACCGTACCATACCACTCAGTGGAAACGGGCCATTTGATGCACCAAAACATTTCCTAAACATGTAGAATAAAGAAATATGAAAAAAGATACTTCTTATTAAATACAAAATTATTACGTCATATATCATTAGAAAAAAAGGAGTTAAAGTTTTAAATGAAAAAAGCTGTAGCCTATTGTCATTTATTGGGCAAATAACAAACTGATCAGTACATTCAGCTTTCCTCAGTCAGAATTTGGCCATCTGAAATAATACAAAAATGTAAACATAATAATATTAATAATGTAGAGCATGACGATTTTTCTAGTAAAGTACATTTTGAAAGTTCATGGATAACAAAAATATCCTAATTAGTATTAAAATTAACTTTAATATGGGCTTTCAAGCCTTTTTATTGGTATTTTTTCCAAGATTCCAAGATTAAGAATAAAAGTTGGGCTACTTATAGTGAAAGATGACTTTACTTTCATCATATTGTATGTTATCTTGCACAGCTGAATGTTAAAAATGATCTGCATTCATAGCAGTCAAAATAAGACAAACGAGCTCATGTATGGGATAAAAAAATGGACCTTTTATCACTGGGGGGTGGGTCTTTCGAACCACCCGAACCCCCGTCTACGGGCCTGGTTTATACATTTATAACTATAATATACAGTGGGGAAAATAAGTATTGAACACATCACAATTTTCTCAGAAAACCTATATCTAAAGGTGCTGTTGACTTGAAAATTTCACCAGATGTTGACAGCAACCAAAGAAATCAATACATGCAAAGAACATGAGTGAAATTAAGTCGTTCGTAATAAAATTAAATGACACATAAAAAATTAATTGAACACATAAAGAAAGGGAGGTGTAGAAAGGCAGTAGCTGAAATCTCTCAGTTCTTCAGCAACCTTCTGCTCTTCGTCATTGTAAATTAATATTCGCTGCTTCAGTTCAACATCTACATTAGCAGGATGATGAAGATGAATCCAGGGTGGACATTTCAGCAAGACAATGATCCAAAACACAGCCAAGGAAACTCTCAATGGTTTCAGAGACAGAAAATCAAGCTGACTTGAATCCAATAGAAAATACAAAATAAAGATCAGATTTGATAGACGAGACCCACAGAACCATCAAGATTTTTACATTCTGTTGAAGTCTGTGAAAAATTCACAGCTGATCAATGTATGCGTCTTTAAGCTGCCACCACCAAAAAAGCCTTTTATATAAAGTATTAAATACATTTCGGTAGTTCAGTACTTTCTCCTTCTGTCATTCCATTGTTATTACACACAACTCAAGAAAAAAACATGACTTGTTCAATACTTCAATACCCCGCTGTATAATTGCAAAAATCTTGCTTAGCCTAAAAAATGCACAACACCATAGAGCAGGGGTCGGGAACCTTTTTTCAGCAAAGAGCCATTTCAGATTATTTTTTTATCAAATGCATTTTTTTAAAGCGCTATTGGGTGTGTGTAAATAACAAAACCTTTTTTTATTATATTTTATTAATTTATTTATAAACAAAACCTTCATTTATGTCCATGAACAACTCAAAAATAATAGAATTTTTATAGATTTATTTTTTTTCTTTTTGCCCTCACCACTCATGAATGAATTGGTGTCACAATTCAAGTTAAACCACAGGGCCACACATGAGCATTAGTTGAAATGTCCATTTATTGTAAACTGAGATTTATTTTGCTGTAAAAATGTAATATAAAGGGAATTGCAATTGTATTTTCAATAGGAAACTAATTTCTAGTCACAGTTACGATTTTTTTAAAACTTTAAAATATTATTGAAGAGAGACAGCTGGAGAGCCACATATTGTTGGTGAAAGAGCCACATGGGTTCCCTACCCCTGCCATATAGCTTCAGTTTTGGGTTAACTAGCTCTTTATAAGTCCCCAAACTACTTAGAGCATGATGCGTTTAGATCGGCTGGCTGTGTTTTATTATTCATAGATTAGAATTGAATAGAATAGATTTTTATTATCATTGTTACAAGTAAATAAAAATATACTTTTTGATGAGTCACTGCACTGAGTTCATACATTTAAAAGGAATAATAAAAAAATCTGTGATCAAATAGTTTAGCCTTAAAATGCACTCAGAAAATCTAGAGCTTTTTTATTTTATTTTTTATTTTCCCCTTTTATAACACAATTACAACTATAATTTCTTTAGTCATGTGTCATTGAAGGTGATACCTGACCTTTTTGTTTACTGTAACATTCAAAATTATTAATGCTCCCAGACCTAGGATTAATTGTTAGGGTTATTAGTTGTTAGGTCATCTTCAAGAAAATAGTTAGTTCTGAAATCGAATCCAACAGTATTGTTCCTCAGTATATTGTTATAGTTGGGGTGTGAATATTATGCTATACTTGATTTTATGGCCTGTATTTTTGTAGTTGTGATTATTGGTGTGAATGTTTTCTTTTTTCTTTTTCAGTTGTGCCTGCTTTAGTTGACCGTCTGGGAGATGCGAAGGATCAGGTTCGAGATCAGGCACAAGGGCTCATTTTGAAGCTGATGGAGCAGACGGCAACACCCATGGTGAGCTAACCATACAGCCGATGGGCGGCTCGCTTTGAGATCATCATCTCTGTTACACTCATTCACACTGACAAAGAAAAAAAGAAAACTTAAAGCTGCTTTCTAGTTTCTTACGTGTGTGATCTACGAAGTGAATAAAATCTCACTGGATCTTATTTGGCCTTTACTTCTGCCAGTGATTCATCATTTCCATCATCGATTCTGTCTCTTCTGCTTTTGTAGTAATGGATATGCAATGTGAAGCAGTTACTCTGTTCCTTCTGTCTTTGTACAGTATGTTTGGGAGAGGCTGTTCCCTGGCTTCAAACACAAAAACTTCCGCAGTAGAGAGGGACTCTGCTTTTGCTTGGTGTCCACACTAAACGCGTAAGTTCATCATACAATCACATGCATCAGGGGTTCTAATCAAAGGTTCTTATCTGAATTTACAACAATGTCGAAGGTCTGGATAAATTGATTTGAATCAAAAGTCAATTTGAATAAATATGAACATACACGAGCTGTTGAAAAAATCGATTGTATTTTTTATTTAAAGGTCCCATGAAATTAAAACAAACTTTAAGATGTTAGTTAGTTTTTAGGATATCTATAAGCTAGTGTGCTCCAAAACAGTGACAAAATTTGCATTTAGAAGATATAAAACTAATATAAACATCCAATGGTTGCAGTTTAATACTTCAGCCTAAATTGATCAACGTTTTTTTCACGTCACCCCATACTTCAGTTTCTCTTGAAATTCTGACCAATCAAATGCTCTCTAGTATCTGACTTGCCCCGCCCCCTTCAAGACGCTTCTCATTTGCTTTTCAGTGGATTCAGCAGAGCTCTGAGAAAACAAAATACCATTGGCTGTTTTTTATAAAGGGGAGGAGCTACACTGTCCAACCCTGTCTTCATGTTGGTTTCAGTTGAGATTACGTCAAACAATGAATAAAATGATGCACATTTTAAAGCAATTCACGGGAGCTTTACAATACATCAATAACAAGTGCAAAAGTGGCCAAATGACAAGCGTCACTTATGCCGAGTTCAGACTGCATGATTTTAGCCCAGATTTTGACTCGCCGGCAAATGCCTGAATTCACAGGCAAATCGGCGCTAGTTTATGCGAGTAACAATCACACAGTGTGAACTATCAAAGACGTGATCTGAGAATCGCCAATGAGTCGCCGACACCTGTGAGATATTTGGCATGCTAAATATCTGGAGCTGTCGACGATTTAAATCATGCCATGTGAAATGAGTTTTGACTGAAAATAACATCGGCGATTACCTACAGAAAATGAAAGACCAGCATCCACTAGTATGGGTATTTGCAAGCCAGCGGGAGGTTGGAGGAGAAGTTAAAAATGCTAATTTTCAGATTATTTGGACCCAAGAAATGAAGGAAAAACGAGTGGAAATTTGCCAGGAGCACTCGTGTCTGTTTGACGTGTCATCGAAACGATGCCACAAATGGGTCAAAAAAGAAAATAGTTGAGGAGAAATTGCTAATTCCCTTCAAAGGCTAGGTGAGCAAAATAAGCACATTTTCTACCCCACTAAAGGCTTCTTTCTCATTATACAGTTAATAACACAAGATTTTGGTTGTGAGTCGTAGTTTGGGCAAGGATGTCGGCGATTCTTACTATCGTAAAGTCATGCAGTGTGAAACCCACTGTTGCCGATCCATCTTGCAGTGTAAACAAAGCAGCGGCAAAACGCTAGCCCAGATAGCCATGCAGTGTGAAAACGTCTGTGACACAACTACTTTGAAAATCATGCAGTCTGAACTCGGCATTAATTTAAGTCTCAGCAATATTTATGATAAACACAACCAGAGGTCGGTCAAAAGTAATTAGGTTGCAACATTCAGAGCAATCTTATGTGAGAAATGGCATTGTCTGGATTCCAATTAAGAAGGTTGCTGAGTCCCCGCTGGGCCAGTTGGCATTTCTATGTGGAGTTTGCATGTTCTCCCCGTGTTAGCATGGGTTTCCTCCGAGTGCTCCGGTTTCCCCCACAGTCCAAAGACATGAGCTATAGGTGAATTGATTAAATAAAATTTGCATAAAAAGCTGGAAGGGCATCCGCTGTGAAAAATATATGCTGGAATAGTTGGTGGTTCACTCCGCTGTGGCGACCCTAATGAATAAAGGGACTAAGCTGAAGGAAAATGAATGAATGAATGGATTCCAATTTTTATAATGCCATCTATCTCATTACAAATCATTCAGTCATTCATTTTCCTTTGGCTTGGTCCCTTATTTATCAGGGATCGCCACAGTGGAATGAACCGCCTACTATTTCAGCATGTTTTGCGTAGCGGATGCCCTTCCAGCCACAACCCAGCACTGGGAAACTCATTACAAATCAAATCAAGCAAAATGAACTCGTACCTCTGTCTAATCATATTTGAAAACTCATTTTTTTTCACTTCATCAACTTATCTTTTCTTGAAACTGACATCTTCCCCCATTCAAACGCTCACTGCGCTTAAGAGTTTAGCCTAAATATGATGAATGTCAAACGCTGATTGATTGTCATGACAACAGAATCACACAGGAAAATGATCGCTACTAAAAAAACAAACATGATTATGTATTTAAGTCCACATGAACTAGAAGCTGCGACCTTTTTTTTTCGTATTGTGACACACTTCCTAGAGAAACGAAATATTAAATGAGCATACAATGGGCGTGGTTTGTTTTATTTACTACTCTGAGCTGATTGGATGTAATAATGTAGGCATTTAATTCAAAAAGATTGGGAAAGGGTTTGAGAGGGGTCTGGATGCACAGCTGGTGCAGTGCAATTTGAGCTGCATGCAATGCTTTTTAATGCCCACACCTAACCCCGCCCCTCACAGACATAACTGGCTCCACTAATGCATTGTGTCTGACATTGCATCACTGAGATATGCAGTCTCAGCTTGCATCAAGGCTGCATTCAGATACTATTGAAGGGTTTGGGGAGAGTTATTACAACCTAACAGACTCCTCATTCTCACCATTTCTGTTTGTTGTCAGAACTGACAGTTGGAGGGGCGTGGTTAAGTATGTTAGCCACGCCCAATACCTCAGACGGACATAATCTGAGACTTTAACTGAAAGTGCATTTTCAGATTTTAATTAAAGATTAGAAGGGTTTTCTTAATGACATGCACTGACGAATTGTTCTCCACAAATCTAGCAATGTGAGCTGACAAAATATGGTTAGTTTTGATTTCATGGGGATTTAAACATACGTTTTTTTATAGTAGTCAATCCACACTTTTAATTGCTTATGAAATATGAAATGGAGGTGGATTCTGATCTGAGTTAGATTCTGGACTTTGAGAAACCCTGCCATACATACATCCTCGTAAACAAACCCACATTTGCACTGGGAAACTTTTCCAAAAGGGGGCGCTGCTCTTCCATAGCACAGTATTTTAATGCAATCATATCCTCTAATATTCATTTCAGCGTCTCGGCTGGTTTTGACACCCACATTGGTGGATATTTAAGTGTAATCTACAGGCATTCACACCGTACAAGCTTCTTGACGGTCACACGCCGTAAACGCACTCGGCCCTCTAAGGTAATCCTCTTACCTGCCTGCATCGATACCGGGAAGGTCGGATTAACAGACATTCTTGCTGAAGCGCTTCATAAACACACATGCACAAACAAAACGAGTTTCTCAGTAACTTTACTCCTCTGTGTTGACAAAAGAGCTGTCATATAATCCACACTGTAAACTCTCGCTCTTATGCTGCTCTATTTTTGTTATAATAAAATGTAGCATATTGTTTGCTTTATTTATCTATATATCTATATAAATTAGGCATCTCTGTTATTTGGGTTTTGCGTTACATTAAAGGGATAGTTTAACCTGTAATGAATATTACTATCAAATATTCAACCTAATGTTTCAGACCTGTTGGACATACTTAGATTTTTTTTGTCTTGTTTCTAGTACGAATATATAAAAAATTGTAAATCAAGATGCGTTTTCTAGACAAGCAAAACATACTGTCTTGTTTTAAGAAATAATATGCCAAAATTAAGTGAGTTTTTCCTTAAAACAAGCTAAATAATCTGCCAATGTGGTAAGGAAAAGGATCTTCTTTTTCCTTTTGACCTGAGATTATTTTGCTTGCCTCATTTACAGATTGCTTGCTTGCTTTAAGGAAAAACTCACTTCATTTTGACATTATTTATAAAATAAGACAATATGTTTTGCTTGTCTTGAAAACGCTTCTTGATAGATATTTGGACTTGACAAAAGACAATCCAAGTAGGAAAAGCATTTACATGCAACAGTCAGTGGGGTCCAAAGTTCATTTGCAGGAGCTGAAACTTTCCACAAAAGGAAAAATGTATAATAAGCTTATGAATTTTTAACTAAGTGCTCTTTTTATGTCCACCTCAACTTTAAATTCACAGAAGTAAAACACACACGCACACACGCACACACACACACACACACACACACACACACACACACACACACACAATAAAATGTACTATTTACTCACCCTCAAATGGTTCCAAAGCTTTTAGTTTCTTTATTATGTTGAACAAAATTAAAGATATTTTAAGGAATGTTAGAAACCTGTAAGAAATAATATGCCAATATTAAGTTAGTTTTTCTTTAAAACAAGCCATATAATCTGCCAAAATAACCTTGTTTTTTTTTTTGTTTTTGACTTAATTTTATTTTGCTTACCACATTGGCGGATTATTTAGCATGTTTTAAGGAAACACTCACTTAATTTTGACATATTTCTTAAAACAAGGCAATAAGTTTTGCTTGTCTAGAAAATGTTTCTTGATTTATGAATATTTAGATATTTGGACTAGAATCGAAGTAAAAATCTCCATGAGAAAAGCATTTTTTGTGGTGCGGTGTTTTACATATAGTCAGTGGGGTCCACAGTTCATTTGCAAAAGCTGAAACATCCCACAAAAGAAAAAATGTGTAATGGGTTTATTAATGAAGTCTCGTTTTTGTGTCCACCTCAAATTTAAATGTGTACAAGCAATTTTGATTTATATAGAAATTAAATGCACTCACAAATTGACAATTTACTTACTGTTTACTCACCCTCAAGGGGTTCCAAACCTTTCTGAGATTCTATATTATGTTGAGCATAAAAGAAGCTATTTTGAAGAATGTTAGAAACCAGTAAGAATTAATAGGCCTATGTTAAGTGAGTTTTTCTTTAAAACAAGCCATATAATCTGCAAATGCTTAAAGCAAAAACGTCTTGTTTTTCCCTTCGACGTAATTTTATTTTGCTTACACCATTGGCAGATTATTTAGCTTGTTTTAAGGAAAAACTCACATAATTTTGACATTATTTCTTAAAACAAGACAATATGTTTAACTTGTCTAGAAAATGCTCCTTGATTTAAGAATCTTTAGGTATTTGGACTAGAAATAAGACAAAAAATCTAAGTAAAAAATGCAGTGCAGTGTTTTACATGCACAGTCAGTGGGGTCCAAAGTTCACTTGCAAGAGCTGAAACTTTCTACAAAAGGAAAAATGTGTAATAGTCTTATGCATTTTGACTAAGGGCTATTTTTGTGTCCACCTCAAATTTAAATTTGCAGAAGTGATTTTGATTGACATAGAAATTAAATGCACACAAAAAACAACAATTTACTTATGGTTTACTCACCCTCCAAACCTTTCTGAGATTCTTTATTATGTTGAACAAAAAAGAAGATATTTTGAAGAATGTTATAGAAACTATTAGCAATTGATTTCCATAAGAGGAAAAACAAATTACCGGTTTCCAACATTTAAAAAATATCTTCTCTTGTGTTCAACAGAAGAATGAAACTCAAACAGGTTTGTGAAGGATGAGTAAATGATGACAGAATTTTAGATTCTGAGTGAGCTATCCCTTTAAATATAACAAAAGGGTGAAATAAGAGTGGAATACTGTAGTATGATTATTCAATGTTATGCATATGTTTATCTAATAAAATAACATTCTTTCTTTCTTCTGACCTGTGCATAATAACCGAAACAGTGAGCATTCATGAATGTCATAATCTTATTTTAAAAGATTATAAACTTGACAGATGAGTAAAACCTAGTGTTTTTGTGGATTGTGGCAAAGAATAAAGATTTAAAATGAATTTTGAGGATGTATTTTTAACACATCCAAAAATAATATTAATCTGAATATGCCTGACTTTTTAGTTCTAGTAGTGATCTTCTGTAAATCATGTATGACGATCATTATTTTTTGCTCAAAAAAAAAAATATTATTACACATATTTTAAAGTGCACAAGTTAAGCTTTTTATTGTTTTAATGTATGCAAACCTCTTGAACTTGCTGTAAATTCTGTACTCAGTATGCCTTGTTTATTTTTCCTTCTCTTAGATACGGTGCTCAGCCTTTGAGTTTGAGTAAATTTGTTCCACATCTCTGTTCGCTAACAGGAGACCAAAACCCCCAGGTATGAATCTCTGTCTGTGTATGTAAGTAATGCTGGGAATGTGTGCGAAAAAGCAAAGTGAGTTGGACTTGCTCTTGCGTTCTGTCCTTTGTTTATGTGTGTGAGGGAGGGAGGCTGTCTTCACTAATGTTAGGTTTCTAGACATGTACAGCTCTGCTTAAGCTCCCGTTGGGTGAATGGACCTCTCGCAGAGATGAGCATAAGCGTTGGAGGCTGTGAAATGAAAGCAAGATTATTATATTCTATTAAAACTAAAACTAAAATTTGTGTTGCTTAAAGTAATGTGACGTCATGCATTTATGATTGTGGGTGGTTTTTCTGTGTTGGAAAGGGTTAAATGTGTCATTTTTACCGTTGATCATCAGTTGTCAGCATTAACCCTTTAGATAGGCCTGTGCAAACAGTTTCTGACTTTTATATGGACTTCTATGGAATAAAACAGCAGATTATGGTGTGTGTGTGTGCTTAAATACACTTACTATGTTTATTATTAGGGCTGCACAATATATTGTTTCAGCATTGAACTCACAATGTGCTAGTGTGCAATAGTCGCATCGCAGAATCTGCAATGTCAAGTTGTGAATAAAATTAACCAGAGATTACAGTTCAAAACATAGTGGCATCATTTCAAATTTTAACCTTTGAGTGTAAGTTATTTATTCGCATTTGTTTTCAAGGCCTGTGACTAAACATTTCAAGCTAATTTAATGCATTTGGGCACAATAAATGAAACGTTTGTACCATAAAGATTAATTGTACATTTATATAAATATTTACTCATTGAAAACGATAGTGTTATTATTACATTATATAGTGTTGATTTCATTTCTGTTGCTGAATACTGTTCGACTCCCCAGAAAGTCATAAGTCATTGTTTATTTAATTTGGATTCTTGCTCTGTTATATGTATTTAAATATGCTCGTCATTTTTGTGTTTTATGCGCATACGCTTCCCTTTAAAATCATCTCAATAAATCTAAAATGATGCATTCTTTACAAAGAGATATTCAAGTCATCTGTTAAAATTGTATTCATACCTCAATGTACATTACAGTCAAAGAAAATATTGAAATGTCAATTTTTTCCAAAATCGTGCAGCCCTATTTAATATGTTCTGAGAGCTGAGCTGCTTGTTTTGATTTTCTCAGACATATGAAGATAAGTGTGCAAAGGGTCACACACACACACACACACACACACACACACACACACACACACACACACACACACACACACACACACACACACACACACACACACACACACAAGCACTATACTCCATATAGAAGGCAGAAACTAAGGTTTTTTGCACTGCAACTAATGATCAGCTGTAAAAATGACCAATTTGTCCTCTTCCTGACAGGGAAAACCAGCAACAATCAAGAATGCATGATTATATGCTGTCATGGCTTTGCAATAAAAAAATGTGGTTATAATAGAAGTCAATGGGGCAAAAACAGCCACCAACATAATGAAAGGGCAGTCAATTTGCCCAGAATATAATGTTTAATTTTCTGAATAATTTCCCAAATTTTTCCCAAAATATGTGTCAAAATAAGATTTGTCACCAAAAATCATCCTATTGACTGAAACACAGAGAAATTTGTGGCCAAATTAAGCCTCAAAATCAGCCCAGAGTGGATGAAAACATCCCCAACAGTACACATGGGATAAAGGCTCAGTCTGTGGTTGTTTTTCTTGGCTAAGGTTGTGTTGTGTGCTCCGCAGGTACGGGAGGCAGCTATAACAGCTCTAGTAGAGGTGTATCGGCATGTTGGAGAGCGAGTAAGAGCAGACCTCATCAAAAGAGATCTCCCATCTGCACGGTCAGTTCAACCAATAAGATTTCTCCAAATTGTTGTTATATCAGCTTGAAGACATCACACTAAACAAACTGTCCCAAACTCAGTCACGTGTCGTGCCCACACCACAGTTGTGTTGACAGTTTTCAGGACTGGTATAATTGCTCCCTGACTCAGTGTTAATGAGTCGGATCCAGCAGATTGCTTGTGCACGTTGTGGGCGTATTGTGGGTGATTTATTATAAAGAATTGTACAAACAGCATGCACATGAGTTGGACACACCCGTATTTAAAGGGATAGTTCATCTGAAAGTTCCTCCTCATTTACTCTCACTCAAGTGGTTCTGAACTTTTATGAGCTTCTTTCTTCTGTTGAATGTAAAATTCTGAAGAATTTTTGGGGAAAAGCAGCCATTGACATCCACAGTAGGTGTCCTGACATTTTATCCTACCCATCAGATTATGCTACAACACTGTATTTAAATGGTTCTGAGGTTGGGGTGCGGGATTAGGTTGGTTATTAGGTTGGTATTACAGCTTCATGTCACACTACGCCACATTAAAATTTACACTAGTAGCTAAATCTGATGGGTAGCAAATTGCGTCATCAAAATGTGCTACCTACTTTTTCAATGGAAAGTAGGACAATCTGACAAGGTAGGACAAATCGACAGAACATAGGCAGTTTTTTTCCCAACATTCTTCAGTATATCTGCCTTTGTGTTAAACAGATTAAAGAAACTGAAACAAGTTTGTGACCAGTGAAGGGTGATTAAATGATGACAGAACTATAATTTTGGCTGAACTATCTTATTATAGGAGCTTTTTTTTCTAGTGTTTAAATGTGCATAATGGCTGTTACTAAATAGCAGTGGTTTCAGGTATGATCACTGAATTTTGCCTGTGAAGTATGGTCTGTTTGTTTGTAGTAGTGTGTTATTTTTCAGATTTGAAATAACTGATGAATCTGGATTAACATAAAAAATAGCACGTGCTTTCACAGCAATAATACCTGAATCAAAAAATGCTCTTTTTGTTAGATAAAATTGCAGTAATACGGTGTTCCTGTAAAATCTGCAACAAAAAAAAATCAACAGAAAACATTTAACTTCCTGAAAGATTGAAAATGATGTGAGAACTGATTTATATTTAATGTTCTTTTTAATTTTTTAAAAAATTGCAATAACAACAGGCAATTACAACAGATAGAAATACAAACAAATAGAAGTGTTGTACAAATCATACAGATATTACTTTTTTGCAACAAGAGAAATGTAACCATTTAAAAAAAATACAGTAAGACAATGAGAGAACAGAAAGAAAAAGCAGCAGCAATAAAAATTATAATAAATAAAATAATTAATGTTCTTCTGCTGCTTTTAGAAAAAGATGGATGTTCAAATGATTCTTGTATATCTTAGGCCGTACTCACACTAGGCATGGTTACCTTAAACCATGTCTGGGCGTGCTTACATCATTGATGATGTGGTTGTTCAGTTAGGAAGAGAAGCGCTCTCGCTTAATACGATGGAGAACGCTTTAATTATATTGTTTTGCATTATTTTAAGTTGTTTGGGATGCAGTGACACACAGTCTAATCTTTTGCTGAACAGATCCACCTTTTTTGACGTTCGAAAAAATTCATGAGTCATCGTACTGCGCGTATTAGGAGGTATGCTGAAGGCGGCAGCTGACGTGCACCGCCGAGTTCAGACTGCATGATTTTAGCCCCCATTTTGACTCTTATGCAAACCCCCGGGTTTGCATCTTTAATAAACTATGACAGTTCGTGTCCATTAAAAGGTAAGAATGATTAATAAATCCAAGTGATGGCGCATCTTCAGTTTCACCCTCAGGCATGATTTGCACTCACACTGCAAGCGTACCAT
Source organism: Danio aesculapii (assembly GCF_903798145.1). Taxonomy (NCBI): domain Eukaryota; kingdom Metazoa; phylum Chordata; class Actinopteri; order Cypriniformes; family Danionidae; genus Danio; species Danio aesculapii. Next base: position 44,983,778 of record NC_079453.1, read on the forward strand.
GCCAAAGCCTAACCGAATCGCGCTCTGGTACAACTCTTCCAACAAGGCCAGAGCCGGCCAACTGAACAGTGCCCTGGCACAATTCGGAGCACTTACATTTATCAAACGAACCAGGAAATGGGGGTCAAACACTCCTGGGCATGGTTTGGATAGCCTAGTGTGAGTACACCCTTATATAGAACTTATATTTTGACAAGACTTTTAGTATATAAACTGTTTGCACTGAATTACATTTTAGACAGACATAAACACCCCTGCATTGTCGCTGCTTTGTTTACACTGCAAGATGGATTGGCAACGGGGGTTTCACACTGCATGACTTTACAATAGGAGAATCGCAGATAACTTCGTTTCGGTCTCTCACAGCCAAACATGTGCGAGAAGTGACATGGAAACAATGCAGGGCCACGTAGCATATCTTGTGTTATTAACTGTATAATGAGAAAGAAGCCTTTAGTGGGGTAGAAAATGTGCTTATTTTGCTCACCTAGCCTTTGAAGGGAATTAGCAATTTCTCCTCAACTTTATTTTCTTTTTTGACCCGGTTGTGGTATCGTTTCGATGACACGTCAAACAGACACGAGTGCTCCTGACAAATTTCCACTAGTTTTTCCTTCATAACTTAGGTTTAAATAATCAGAAAATGAGCATTTTTAACTTCTCCCCCAACCTCCCGCTGGCTTTCAGATACCCACACTAGTGGATGCTGCTCTTTCATTGGCTGTAGGTAATCGCAGATGTTATTTTCAGACAAAATTCATTTCACACAGCATGATTTGAATCGTCGACAGCTCCAGATATTTGACATGCCAAATATCTCACAGGTGTCGGCGACTCGTCGGCGATTCTCTCTGATCACATCTTTAATAGTTCACACTGTGTGATTGTTACTCGCGTGAACGAGCACCGTGTGATTTCAGGCATTTGCCGGCGATTTCTCAAAACCTGTCGGCGAGTCAAAATCAGGGCTAAAATCATGCAGTCTGAACTCTGCATTACTTGCAGATGCAAATCTGTTCAAAAATACGTTTTAATCATTGCAACATCCAATAATTCCAAACATCAAATTATTATTTTAAATATATTTTTATTTATTTACTAAAATATCAAATAAGTGCAATAAATCAAATGATATTTATTTTAATATATATTTATTTTGCATGCAAAGTTGCTTTTTAAGTGCATCTACCCTAATTTGCATATGAATATTTTTTAATCTTCAATAAGCCACATTAATAGATAAATGTGAACGTTTTTGGGTTTATTAAGTTTGCATGTTTCTTTTTTTTTTCAATCAAACTCTGCGTGTTCATTTCCTATTCAAACAGAAACCCTTGGAGAGACCGCTTTTTTTCTCCACTGGAGATCAGTTTTTGATTTAATAAAAAGACAAAAAGCATTGCAACCCCATTAGATTATCACAGAACTCTATTAATTAGTCTGTCATTGTACATCATGTACTGTATTACATTCTGGAGTTGCAAGTAATCTTTGTGATGACTGGATTGTATGCATATCCAGAAATGAACACGTGGCAGAACTAGAACTATAGAAGTCTATTTACATATAAAACTCTATTTGTGCATGGAATTCCTTGTAATCTGATCAAGTCTTGCAGGCTGACATCACTAAGCGCGGTTGATCTGTGATAAATTGAGTTTTTGAGGACTGTCTAATACTCCTGCATTCCTGTCTGCCTGATGTAAGATCCTCCGGGCGCTTTTGGACAAACTCCATTGGCTGCTGCTTGAACGTTTCACCATCGCTTCTCTAGTGCCAGGGGAGGATGCTCAATTAATGTTTTTCTGTACATAATGGATCTGTTTTTGAAGGAAGCCATGGTGTTTGTTGTGTTTTACTCTTATGGTTTTCTTATATTAGTTCTTCTTGGAGTCAGATTTAAAGATGAGGGTGATTTTTAAGTTTAGTGTAGTCCAGATGTTTTCATGCAAACTGAGCTACATGGGGTCTATAGTGACCCATGCGTTGTGTATGATCAGTCGGGTGTTCATCATTCCATGTGTCAGATTGTCTGAGGTGACACAGTTATGACTCTGACACATCGCTGTCTCAGACATTAACCTTGGTCAAGGGCACAAAAGTGCATCTGTGTGCGTGGGTGAGGGATGAAGCCTATAATTTGATTTGCCTTATGTGCATTATTAATGCTTTTTCTATATTATTTCTATATTATTTAATAAATCATCCATTCTATCTATCTATCTATCTATCTATCTATCTATCTATCTATCTATCTATCTATCTATCTATCTATCTATCTATCTATCTATCTATCTATCTATCTATCTATCTATCTATCTATCTATCTATCTATCTATCTATCTATCTATCTATCTATCTATCTATCATAAGAAAAACAATAATATAACTTGTATGTGTGTATATATATTTTTTGTTTATTTAATTTTAATATTTATTTGTATTTGTTTACATGATATACACTGCCTGACAAAAGATTTGTCGTAGATCCCAGTTGTAAGAGCAACAAATAATAACTTGACTTCTAGTTGATCATTTGGAAAAGTGGCAGAAGGTCAATTTTTCTGATGAATCATCTGGTGAACTGCATCCCAATCATCACTAATACTGCAGAAGACCTATTGGGACCCACAGGGACCCAAGATTCTCAGAGAAATCAGTCAAGTTTGGTGAAGGAAAAATCATGGTTTGGGGTAACATTCAGTATGGGGGCGTGCGAGAGATCTGCAGAGTGGATGGCAACATCAACAGCCTGAGGTATCAAGACATTTGTGCTGCCCATTACATTACAATCCACAGGAGAGGGCAAATTCTTCAGCAGGACAGAGCTCCTTCTCATACTTCAGCCTCCACATCAAAGCTCCTGAAAACAAAGGTCAAGGTGCTCCAGGATTGGCCAGCCCAGTCACCAGAAATGAACATTATTGAGCATGTCTGGGGTAAGAGGGAGGAGGCATTGAAGATGAATCCAAAGAATCTTGATGAACTCTGGGAGTCCTGCAAGAACGCTTTCTTTGCCATTCCAGATGACTTTATTAATAAGTGATTTGAGTCATTGCAGAGATGTATGGATGCAGTCCTCCAAGCTCATGATGGAGTCAGACACAATATTCATTCTGTTTCCACTGCAGCATGACTTTATATTCTCTACTGGACATTATTTCTGTTAAGTGACTAGACTTTTGTCTAAAAATCAAGGCATGATCATATTTTATTTAGGTAAAATAAGTGTAATCTAGCAGCCTTTGCCTTTCATTTAAGCCACTTCTGATACCAAATGATCAACTAGAAGTCAAGTTTTAATTTGTTGTTCTTAAACTTGGATAGGCGACAAGACTTTTGTCAGGTAGTGTATTCAAGTGTCTTTAATAAAAATAAAACATTTTTAATATTCATAAGTTATTAGTAACAATAAATTATGCGTTGATGCATGCAAATAACTCTAAACGAACCCTTAATTTTAAATTATATTTTAATTATATACTTGAGATCATTATAAAATAAAGTGGATTGTTAGATTTGTTGTTTAGTGTTTCTAACCATAGAAACAAAATAAATGTATGCCAAAATCAGATTGATTAAATCATCTCTATTATCAGTCACTGACAACTACACTCACCGGCCACTTTATTAGGTACACCTTACTTGTACCGGATTGGACCCCCTTTTGCCTTCAGAACTGCCTTAACCCTTCGTGTCATAGATTCAACAAGGCACTGGAAATATTCCTCAGAGTTTTTGGTTCATGTTGACATGATAGTATCACACAGTTGCTGCAGATTTGTCGGCTGCACAACCATGATGCCAAACTCCCGTTCCACCACATCCCAGAGGTTCTCTATTGGATTGAGCTCTGGTGACTGGAGGCCATTTCAGTACAGTGTACTCAGATAGGCTGTGATGTTGACACGATGCTCAATTGGTACTAATGGGTAGGCCCACACGGAATCTGCGTGCGCAGAATTAGCCCATCATTAATTCTGTTTATTTACTTGTGTAAATCTATATTTATTCAGTTTTTAAATTAATTACAGTAATATTATTGACTAATATGAAAATGTTCATCTGAATTATGTATAGTTTGTAAAGTAATATTTTCTGTCTTCTAGTAGAGTTATTATATGAGAGACTTGCTTTGTTTACCAAATAAAGTGGATCTAATTGGATTTACATTTTAAACATTAAATAAAAGTTAAAAAGATAATATTTTTTATTTCACACATTAAGGTTTTAGTTATGATACTCCCAAAATAATTCCACAAAAATCCACAGATTTTTACCAAAATTCTCTGCAGGAATAGCAATAAACATCTGCAGATTCCGTCTGGCCCTACTAATGGGCCCAAAGTGTGCCAAGAAAATATCCGTCACACCATTACACCACCACCACCAGCCTGAACCATTGATATAAGGCAGGATGGATCCATGTTTTCATGTTGTTGACGACAAATTCTGACCCGACCATCCCAATGTCACAGCAGAAATCGAGACTCATCAGACCAGGCAACGTTTCTCCAATCTTCTATTGTCCAGGTTTGGTAAGCCTGTGTGAATTGTAGCCTCAGTTTCCTGTTCTTAGCTGACAGGAGTGGCACTCTGTGTGGTCTTCTGCTGTAGCCCATCTGCCTCAAGGTTGGACGTGTTGTGCTTTTAGAGATGTTCTTCTGCAGACCTCTGTTGTAACGAGTGTTTGAGTTAC